>NC_048596.1:144741323-145058823 GCF_003668045.3 Cricetulus griseus | reverse complement strand
TTTTGAATCAATAATATATTTTCTGTTTCCTTTGGGTAAAGACTGGCTTTTATTAATGCACTTTCTACCCTCTGTAAGCTTTCTGTGCTGTGTTGGGACTGACTGGGCTAAATAAAATTTGTTGCATAATTTTTCTTTCTTGGACTTGAAAGATACACAAAAGCTGGTCAGAAGCCCAGAATCCCATTAGCAAATGAGGCACAGTGTCCATCTTCAGTTTCAGTTCACTATTCTGTAGGCTAAAGACAGTTCTGTTAAGTGTGGGTCACAACCGAGAAATCTATATAGTGCAGGATATGTATTTCTTTCAAGAACCAACAACTATGACTTTTTAACCAAGAAAAACTGCCATTGTTAACTAGACAAAACAGTCTGACCACAGTGGGGAGTTATAGATTATCTTGTGGCTCATGTGTGGTATTAGGGGAAAAAAAATCATGAAATATTTGAGATGAAATTTTTAAAAAGGTATGCCAGGCAGTGATGGTGCACACCTTTAATCCCAGCCCTCAGGAGACAGAAGCAGGTAAATCTCTGAGTTCAAAGCCAGGCTGGACTATAAAGTAAGTTCCAGGACTACAGAGAGAAACCCTGTCTTGAAAAACCTTAAATAAATAAATAAATAAATAGTGAAGAATAGAATGCTATAATTTGGGGGGTATAGTTTATATTATATTTAAAGGGGAAAAAATATAGGTTGGGCATCCCTAGCCCAAAATCTGACATGTTCCAAAGTCCAAAACATTTGGGGGAGAGGGGATAACTTTTTAATCCATTTCAGATGAGGGTTTGACTGGTTAAGACCTATATCAAATATTCCAAAATCTGAAAAATTATGAATCCTGTGTCATCTGGTACCAAGCATTTAAAATAAGGAATACTAAACCTATAGCAGTAAATGTGTATTACAAAACCAGAAAGATCTCAAATTACAGCCTGGACTTCTATATTAAGAGGCAACAATACAAGAATAGCACATTGAAACAAAAAAGAAACCAAGAAATGTATAAATTATGGTGAAAATACAAAATGAAATAGCCAATAGAGAACATTCCTGACACTAAAAACAGGTTTTTTGAAACATGAGCAAAGCTGAGAAACCCAAACTAGCTGAAATTTTGAAAAGACCTTGCAGATATTTGGGTGCATGCATACCTGTAGTCCCAGTATCAGGAGGGCATCAAGTTCAAGGCCAGCCTGAGCTTTACTATGAGACTCAATCTAAAGAGAGAGAAGATAAATGATTAAGATCAGGAATGAAAAGCCAGGCGGTAGTGGCGTATGCCTCTAATCCCAGCACTTGGATGGCAGAGGCAAGCGGAGGTCTGACTGAGTTCAAGACCAGCCTGGTCTGCAAGAGCTAGTTCCAGGACAGGCTCCAAAGCCACAGAGAAACGCTGTCTCAAAAAAAACAAAAACAAAAACAAACCAAAGATCAGGAATGAGAGGGCTGGAGAGATGGCTCAGCGGTTAAGAGCACTGGCTACTCTGGTTGCTCTTACAAAGGACCCAGTTTCAATTCCCAGTACCCACATAGCAGTTCACAACCATCTGTAACTCCAGTTCCAGGAGATATGGCATCCACACAGACATACATGTAGACAAAACCCAATGTACATTTTAAAACAAACAAAAAAGATCAGGAATGAAAGGGGCAACCATCACTCTTAACCCTAAAGAACATAGGACCACTGGAGGATACAACAAAATTATAAGTGAACATATTAGATCATTTCTATAAAATACATCAGTTCCCATGATGATACTGTTGAATAGACCTACAGCAAATACCGATGCAGTTGGTAATCTGAAAACCCCCCTACAGCAAATCCAGATTCACTAGAGCAGTTCACCAAAACATCTAAAACAAGTAACAGTCCTGAGCAAGTGACATGACTAAGTGGAGTAAAGGGCTTGTTGCCAAGCCTGGTGGCATGAGTTCAATCCCCAGGCCTTGCATTGTCAAAGGACAGAACCAACTTGTGCAAGTTGTTCTCTAGCCCCTGTGCAAACATAAACATAATACACACAAATCCTTTTTTTCAAAAAGGCCCTCACAACTCTGAGAAAACGGAACAACTTGACTACTGCTTCTATAAAGTCACTGTTACTCTGATACTAACAACAAAGTTGTGGCAACTTTGTCGGTCAGGGGGCTTTAGGAGATGTCTCAGCAGTTAAGAGAACTGGATGTTCTTCCAGAGAATTCAGGTCCTAGATTCTCAGAACCCACATAAGGAAAAGAAATTCCAAACCTGTAGATGAGGGTTCGGTGGTAGAGTGCTTGCCTAGATACACAAGATTCTGAATTCAGTCTTCAGAACCTGTAAAATAGCAAGATACAGAGAACAGTATCTCAAGAATGTAGATGTGGACATCCTTGACAAAATGCCAGTAAACCCAGCCCAAACTGTTCAAAGGGATAATGAAACAGGAGGATTTCTCCTAGAACTAGACCTACATCCAAAAACCACTTGTCATAGTATGCTAAGATGAAGTGCAAAAGTCACCTACTTGTCTCCATTGAAACAATATTGATAAAAACAAAATTTGACAACCACTGTGGTGGCCTGTGCATTTGATCCCTGCACTCAGGAGACAGAGGTGGGCCTATGAGTTTGAGGCCAGCCTGGTCTACAGAGTGTCAAGACAGCCAGGGCTACACAGAGAGACCCTGTCTCAAAAGAGAGAAATTGCACACACAAAGTTAAAAATATCTAATAATTATAGGGAAAATAAATGGACTAGATGAGAAATTTTTAAACATTTATGAAAAATTTGAAGCTATTATCATCCTTAACATCGACAAAGCACTACTCTAATTAGGAACAATACAAGGGTACCTCATCTGACCTCATACTGGAATTTCTGGACAAGGCCATCAGGCAAGAAAGAGAAAAGGCATCTTGATTAGAAAGGGGGGGGGGGAATTACAGCCAACATGATTCTGTTCAAGGAAATTCCTGTCTATTGAAATAGAACTGATGGGTTTACCACAGTGGCAACATCAACATAAAGTCGAAACTTGGATCCAACGAGGTTTCTCAGTGGGTAAAGGGGCTTGCTGGGGAAGCCTGGTGACAGGAGTTCAATTCCCAGAACCAACCTAACCAACAGAAGAGAACTGGCTCCACACCCACACTGTGTATTTATGGTAAGATTTTAATCTGTTTTGTTAACTGTATGCCTATATGTACCGAAGTTCATGAAGATGTCAGAGGGAAACCTAGGAGGATCACGTCTCCTTAAGACCAGGTGAGTCTGGGGGATCAAACTCAGGTCATCAGACTTGGTGCAAGTTTCTTAACTCATTGAGCCACCTCTCTGGCCCTCTGTTACACTTAAACCTGCACAATCTGAAAACTAAAGAAAAGGACAGTGGCATTCAGGGCCAGCCTGGTCTACAGAGTGAGTTCCAGTACAGCCAGGTTACACAGAGAAACACTGTCTCAAAGAAGAAAAAAAAAGACTTCATGATGCCACGCAATACCTGTCAGTTAAGTAGTTATAAGGGGTATTTTGAGAGTGGATCTCCTATCCCTTCCTCTGTGTAACAAGCAGAACTCTGGCACCTTAGATTTACCATACACGTGTGCTCTGAGGAGTTCTGAACAGTTGTGGAGAGTCACCCAGCCCCTGTGGTGCTGCTTCACTCTCCACAAACCTTAGCACAGCCTTAAGAACTCAGACCAGACACACCAGTTTAAAGGCATCTTCACAGTGTCATGTGACTGACTGGTCACATGCTACACCAATGCAACAAAGATTCTGAGGTGTTGCTTGTGGTCTAGAATTTAATTCACAAATTCTTTTTTATTATTATATATTTTTAAAATTAGTAACAAGCTTGCTTCACATGTCAATCCCAGCTCCCTCTCCCTCCCCTCCTCCCCTCCTCCCCTGCTCCCCACCAACCCTCTCCAAGCCTCCATCCCACGCCCCCTCTGCTCCCCAGGGAGGGTGCAGCCCTCTATGGGGATCTCCAGAGTCTGTCCCAGTCAGGGCCTAGGTCATCTACAATTTTTTTTTTCTTCTGATTTTACCAAAATCACCAGGAAAATTCTTCTCTAGTTAGAGTTGACCTTGCTTGGTAACAATATCTATTTGCTGTCCAATGTAAACTGAACTCGAGGCCTGTGGAAGAGCAGGAAACACTCTGAACCAGTAGGCCATTTCTAATCCCAAGCTGTCTTAATTCTCAGTTGTCTTGCCCTGACTTCATGAGTAGCTGGGCTTATAGGCATGTGCCACTACCCAGCTCCTAGTACTGTTTAAAGTAAGATTAAAATGTGGATTGTCTAGTAAAGGAAGACTGTTCACCTGGACATACATGTGGTATAAACAGACCCTTGATCTTGGTGTCAAGCAAGAGCTTAGCTTTGGAGTTGGACAATCTAGGTTCAAATCCTTACCCCATCTTTATTTAACCTCAGTTTACAGATATGTCATCTGTAAAACAGGGTTTGAAGCTATCTGAAGTGCCTAGGTCAGTGCTGGCACTAGGTGGATAAGGACTTCGTAAGGACCCACAATGCTTGTGAGGCTCTAGACATACAGGATGCCTGTGAGCAAAGCACAGCTTAAGGAGATCTGAACAATGTGCGAGGCCCAAGTAGAAAGCATCTGGCTCTATTATAAAAGCTGAAGAAGCCTTCAGAAAGTTGGATAAAGATGGTCTTCTTACATTTTCACATAAGAATTGCAGAAGATAATATTGCCTTTTTTGTAGAAGGGTTGCGTGCTATGGATCCATCGTCTTGCCTTTCAGATTGTCTTCACCATCCACAAAGAGGGTCAAGGGGCTTGAGGGATCTCTCTATGGGTAGTGTTCGATGTGCAGGCATAAAGAGCCATCTTCAGATTCCTGGCATTCATGTAAAAGTCAGCCATGGTGGCATGCATATGTAATCCCAGCACTGGGTGTGAGGGTTGGAGATAGGAGGATCCTGGAGGCTCACTGACCACCCAAGCTAGCCAAAATGGCAAGCTCCAGATTGAGTGAAAAGCCTACCTCCAAAAAAAGGTGGAGTGTGATAGAGGAAGATATTTGATGTCCACCTCTGACCTCCATGGGAGCACACAAAGGTGAATGCATACATGACACACACAGATCCAGAGTTCATTATCTGTACCTAAAAAGATGTCAAAGCTGAGGATGGTGAAGAAAAAACCTAACAGAACCTTCCACCTAGTCCAGGACATTAACTGTTGCCCCTTTATACCCTTAAGTCTCTAACCCTTAGGCTATCCTCCCTATTATCCTTGACAGTCTTAACTCTTAAAGATGCTTACTTCTCAATACTCTTGGTTGTTCACTCTCAAGACCTTTTACCTTCACATAGATGGATCCTGATACCCAACAATCCCACCAACTGACCTGGACTGTCCTTCACAGGGACACAAGACAGTCCGCACTTTTTTGTGAGGTACTCCTACAGACTTGGCCTGCTTTGCCCCTTTTCCCCCCCAACTTGCGTCAATATTTAGATGACTGCCTCCTTTGCAGTGCTTCCCTCTCTGATAGCCAATCTGATAACATCTCATGCCTCAATTCCCTCAGCTCCAGAGGTTACCAACTCTCACCTTCCAAATCTCAACTCTCCTCTCGGCAAGTTGCCTAAGATTTTCTCTCATGCCAATCTATAAATGCCTCACTTTAGGCCACTGTGACCATCTCCACTCCTCACCTCTGCTCACATAGCCAATTTCCTCTGCCCGAGGTTTTTAAATACCCACTCTGATCCATTCCCTATGCCAAAGCAGCTTCTGGACCTCCTTCCTCCCATCCACAAACAGTTCCTTAAACTTGAAACTCCCTCCCTTTCTACTCTGCCTCCCCTGTTCTATACAAACCTTTCCATCCTTACACCTCCAAAATATATAAGCACTTCCTAGGACCAACCTTGTCCCTGCCGCTTACACATTGAAAATTCTAGACACCATTCACAACTGAACTCCCTGTTTACACACTCTTGTTGCAGCCTCTCTGTTCTTCTCCGAATCTAACAAATTAACTCTGGGGTCTCCTCTTACAATCTATTCCCACCATTATCTCCCTCAACTCCTAAATCCCTTCCACTGTCTGCCCCTCCATACTTCTCTTATCAAATATTCATCACTCACATTCCTTACCTGCCCCCCCCAATTCCCCCTTTGCCTCAATGTTCCCCAGATCCTCTCTATTCTATATTCCTGTCCAAAACTCAAAAGACCCCTACTCCATCCCTCTCATAAACAGAGGATCTATTAGCTATTTCTGCCTACACTTTTTATATGGATGGTAGCTCCTTCCTGTCAGCCACATCCTATTGACCCCTCCATCATCACTAAAGACTATAATCTCACTGACATGACACCCCACTTTTATAACTCACCTCACTTCCCTCCAGGCCACCTCACTCTATAACCCTCCTTCAACACAGGACAGTCTCCTAACCCCCACTTTGCATATTCATCATCACCCTCAAGGTTCTGTTCCCTCAAGATCACCTGTTCCACACAAATCTCTCTCTTCTTACACATCTACTTTTCTTCTGTTCAAATGATTGCCAGACATTTACCATCAGTAACTCCCCTAAATTAACTGTCCAGACATGAAACATTCTGAACAAATCCTGCATTCCCAATTAAAGGCATAACTGAACCCAAGCCATCTCCTCTCCTTTGTCTCTGTGCTCTGTCTCTGATCTCTTCTCTCTCTCTCTCTCTCTCTCTCTCTCTCTCTCTCTCTCTCTCTCTCTCTCTCTCTCTCTCTCTCTCTCTCTCTCTCTCTCTCTCTCTCTCTCTCTCTCTCTCTCATCTGCTTTGTCTCTCTGCTCTCTCTCCTCTCTCTCTCTCTCTCTCTCTCTCTCTCTCTCTCTCTCTCTCTCTCTCTCTCTCTCTCTCTCTCTCTTCTCTCTCTCTCTCTCTCTCTCTCACACACACACACACACACACACACACACACACACAGCCAAACCCTCACTTGGGTTAAGGTCATCCAACAGACAGACTCTCCTTATCTTCACTGATATGTCCCCACACCACTTTCTTTGCACCCCTCTTCAAAGACCTCCATTAGTCACAATACCTCTCACCTATGACACCCTAATTGCCAATGCCCTACCCCAACTACAACTGCTTGTCTCCTTAACCATCCAAGCCCCCTTTGGTAACCAAAGCCAAGTTCTCTCAACCTTTCCTCACCAACCCCATTAAACTGCTACAGACCACCCCTCTCAGGGTTTGCCATGAACCTCTCCCATTATCCATGTTCCTAAAATATTTCAATTTCAGAACCCACCTGAACAACCCAAGAAAGACTATTCTGATGTAACAGAAGCCTCTCAAATTGTACTCCCCCTACATAAGCAGACCCTGCTTTCAGATAACAGTTGTTCCTCAATTAACCTTATATAATCAACTAAGTTTTCCTGACTCAAGAACTCTCAAACACAGTCCAGATAAGTACTCCTGCCCATCAACATTCATGAGTGCAGGTGCCTGAGGAGGCCATGGAGTTACAGATAGTGGTGAGCTCCCCGGTATGAGTAGTGGAACACAACACAAGTCCTCTGTGGTACCAGTGTGTGCTCTTAACAGCAGAGCCAGCACTGCAGCCCCATGAAAAAAAAGTTCAACTGACCTATGTCTAGCTTGTGAATTATCAGGTTACATAATAGACCTTGGTAACCTTCAAAGATATGGAAGTCTAAAGCAGAACAGATGCAAGTCACAAAGAAAAAGCTCAGCTCTTTAGAGGGACAAATGACATGTCTTTTCAGGTCCTGACCCTCCCCTCCTCCAGTTTAAATTAAAGCTGTACAGTGTTAAAGCAAGGATTCCTCCCAAGGGATTTCTCACCAGACTGAGCTGAGAAAGTCTTACCCATGTCCACCATCCACCATTTGGTGCTTAGCACCCACCTGCATGTGGGAGGGCCTCAATAAAAGTTTTATGAATAAATGGCTTAAAATAAAAGGCTCTTTCCAATTCTAAACATTTACAGTTTCATGATAAGTCATCTGCAAAAAGTTATATTTGATTATTTCATGTGGAGGTGCTCCTCTGCCAGTGGCCCATGTGTGATGTCACAGAGCAACTTTCAGGAGTCAGTTTTTCCTGTTTTGATCCTAGGAACTGAGCCAAGTCATCAGGCTTGAACAGCAAATGCTTTTTTGTTGTTGTTTTTTCTTGCTGAGCCAATCACCTTCCCTTCCCTTTTTGAAAACTGTGATTTATGTATGGTGCATGTGAGTGGATGCACAGGCCATGGCATGGACCTCAGCTCTGCAGAGTTAGTTCTCTCCTCATACATACATACATACATACATACATACATACATACATACATACATACATTTGGTTTTTTCGAGACAGGGTTTCTCTATGACTTTGGAGGTTGTCCTGGAAGTAGCTCTTGTAGACCAGGCTGGTGTCAAACTCACAGAGATCTGCCTGCCTCTACCTCTGGAGTGCTGGGATTAAAGGTGTGTGCCACCAACGCCCGGCTCTCCTACTACTTTTACATGGGTTCTGGGAATCAAACTCAGGACATCAGGCTTGCACAGCCAAGTATTTTCACACACTGAGCTACCTCACTAACACCAATATTATGTATTTCTAGCAAGATACTTCATGTGTAAAAAAGAACAAATATCTTTATTTTCAAAAGAAACAGCAAGCCATAGAACTGATTTAAATTGTCGATGTAAATGTTTGGGGTTAGGTTTGGGGTTGCGACTTATAAGTCTATACACTTCCTTTTCATACTTTGTTTTTTGCTTTTCTTTTTTCTTTCTTTTTTTTTTGTTACTTTTTTCAAGACAGGGTTTTTCTGTGTAACAGCCCTGGTTGTCCTGGAACTCACTCTGTAGACCCTGAAGGCCTCAAACTGCCTCCCAAGTGCTGGGATTAAAGGTGTATTAAAACTGCCACCTGGCCGGGCGTTGGTGGCACATGCCTTTAATCCCAGCACTCAGGAGGCAGAGGCAGGTGGATCTCTGTGAGTTCGAGACCAGTCTGGTCTACAAGAGCTAGTTCCAGGACAGCCTCCAAAGCCACAGAGAAACCCTGTCTCGAAAAACCAAGAAAAAAAAAACAAAAAAAAAAAACCTGCCACCTGGCTATACACTTCACATTTTGAACTAGATCACACCAGATTATTTTACAAATCTCAAGAAACAGGTGTTACTTTGAGGGGCTGAATGACAGAACTCTCAGTTTGGGGGCATAGATTAGCAGTTTAGCTGAGTGGCTCAGGCCTATTAGTCCCAGTTTCTAGGAGGTTGAGGCAGGAGGATTACAAATTCAAAGTCTGTCTGGACAAAAAGAAGAGAGAGTAAAGCCAGCCTGAATAGTTTACCAAGACCCTGTCTCAAAAACGTGTGGACTGAAGGCCAGTGGTAGAGCACTTGCCTAATATTGTCTCCTCTAGCAAACACATACAGTCAATATTATAACCTAAAAGTAAAGTAAGATTCATGAAGCCATAATGATATTGATAAATGATAAATAAGAGAACAGAGCCAAATTCCCCATGCAAAAGGAAAATAATACTTTCAGACGGAAGTATTCTATCCTCAAGGAGAGAGAGAAAAACTTTCCACTCTATTGTGAGAAGGGCAATACAAAACATTGGAACAGAACCTGCGCTACAGATGCCTGAGCCAGGAGGCCGAGCAACCCTGGGTGGTACACAGTGGAAGTGGTTCCTTGCTCTTTCTTCCCCAAAGCCTAGCCTGTCTGCAGAAAAATGCCATTCCAACAGAGGGGTTGCTACCAGGCCTGAACAGTCACAACAGTCAAGCATGAGAGCAAGACTGAATCCATCACAGCCTACAGATAGCCAAAAAGACATGGAATCCTGGGGGTTATCACAGGTCATAAAATGAACATTGGATTATGTGCATGTGAGGGTAGGTGGCCTGTTGAGGCTGGCAGAGCCCCCCGGAGTTGAAGTTCTAGGTAGTCATGAGCTATCCAACAAGAGCAGCAAGCACTCTTTTAAAAAAATTATTTAGATGTATTTAAGAGTGGTTGTTGTTGTTTTTTCTGTCTGCATGTCTGTGTCTGTGTACTATGAATGTGACTTGTGCCCATGGAGATCAGAAGAGGGTATCAGATTTCTTGGAACTGTGAGTTACAGATAGTTGTGAGCCACTGTGTGTGTGCTGAGAAGAGAGCCCAGGTCCTCTGCAAGAGCAACATTGTTAGTACCCAGCTCTTAACAGCTGAGCCATCTCTCCAGTCCCTGTCTTCCAGCAATTCTCCCACTCAAACACATGCCTATTACAACAGTTGCTGTTGCACACTCAAAGCATACCACTAAGTGGAACAAAGTGGATCTCAAAGTAATGAGAGTCCATGTGTTACAGCATAATTCAGTAATTTTTAGAGACATTACTATTTCTCTACAGGGTTTATACCATAAATTCCTGCCCAAACAAACCTGCTAAAGAATTCCTATTGAATCTCTTTATCAGGGAGCTTTTAAGATAATCATCACTGCCTTGAATGAATGAAGAGTGTAGGGTAGGGAGAAGGAGAGATTAGAGAGAGTGCAGGCCCTGTGTAAGAAAGAGTCCATGCACATTTTTCCTAAGTGTGCTGTGACTATAAAATGATACAGTGCAAACTCCAGGAGCTTGAACCAGAGTCTTGTCTTAGGGAAAAGAGTAGTCATCCCTTGAAGGACCCTGCAAAACAGCAAGAGTCTTGATCTGGTTTTGAGAAAGGGTGTCTCTATGTAACCCTGGCTGTCTATAACTCACTATGTAGACCATCCTTGCCTCTTCTGGAATTAAGGTGTCCACCAGCAAGACAGGCATGAGTAAGATTTGACTTCAAGCTTTTACATACATATCTGTCTAAATATATATTTATGCAACTTGGGATGGTCTGTGAAAGGGAACCACGTTTACTTTCAGGGCTGCTGTACTGGATAGTATACACAAGCATATAGTCATCCGTGTGCTGATTTTCACGGGCATCTTCATTCGCCGTGAGGTCACTGCCAATAAAAGCACCAGCACTAACAGCAGAATGGGTCATAGTGACTCAGTAAGTGACAGGCCCAGCCGTTGACCACAGCAGCTAGTGGAATGACTTATTTTGGAGATGCCCATGCACCCTGAGTGGGGGTGCCCACGGAGACCAGAGACTGGCGGGTGGTTGTAAGTTGTCCGACATGTTATGGGAACCAAACTCTCATCTGAACCACTGAGCATCTCTCCAGCCTTCACAGCTGCTGCTCTTGGTGCCATGTGAGAACTTATGACTAAAAGGGGAGATGCTGGGGATGGCACTGGCTGCTGTTACAGAGGACCTAGGTTCGATGCCCAGTACCCATATAGCAACTCACAACCACCTGTAACTCCAGTCCCAGGGGATCTGGCACCCCCTTCTGGCCTCCACAAGCACTACATGTGGTGCACACACACACACACACACACACACACACACACACACAAAACATCCATAAATATAAAATTAAAATAAATAAATCTTTATGAATGCATATTGATGGGAGGTCCTGTGTATATGATTGTCTTATTGGTTGATAAATAAAGTACTGTTGGCCAGTAGGAAAACAAGATAGGTGGGACTAGGAGTCAAGGAGGATTCTGGGAAAGGTAGGGGAAGGTAGAGTCACCATGTGAGCCTGGGAAGACAGGATGCTTGCCACTGGCTTCTGATAAGTCTTATAAAATATGTAGATTTATGATAATTAAGACTGAGTTAACAGATGAGAAATCCTAGTCATTGACCAAGCAGCATTTGTACCTATTATAACTCTGTGTATTACTTGGGACCTTAATGTGGCAATGGGCAGAACTTGGGCGGCCTGGCAGAGGGCGCCCATGTGACAGCAGGGCTCAGGCAGCTTGGCCGAAAGACTTATTGTTACAGCTTATGATATCTAGCCTGCCCTTTAGTAACCATGCCAGTGTGAAAGTCTACAAAAAGACAGTGTAAAGGCATGTGCATGCTACATCCTATGAATTAACGCAAAGAATGGGGGAGGGGTTGCTGGCGACATAGTCAAGCAGTTAAGACGGTGTGTTAGTTTAATATTTGTGACAAAACACCATAGCCAAAAGCAACATGGAGAGAAAAGGGTTTATTTGGCTTATTCTTCCACAGCACTGTTCATAAGTGAAGGAGTCAGGACAAGAACTCAAACAGGTCAGGATCCTGGAGGCAGGCGCTGATACAGAGGCCATGGTGGGGTGCTGATTACTGGCTTAGCCTGTTTTCTTATTGTGTGCAAGATCACTTTCCCAGCGGTGGCACCACCCACAATTGACTGATTAATTCCCCATGAATCACTAATTAAGAAATGCCCTGGGAGAGATGGCTCAGCAGTTAAGAGCACTGACTGTTCTTCCAGAGGTTCAATTCCCAGCCCCACTGACAGCTCACAACTGTCTGTAACTCACATAGACATATGTACAGGAAAAATACCAATGCACATAAAATAAAATTATTTTTAAAAAAGAAAATGCCCTATAGGCTTGCCTACAGCCCAGTCTTATGGAGGCATTTTCTCAGTTGAGGTTTCCTCCTGAAGATGACTCTAGCTTGTGTCAAGTTGACAGGAAACTAGCTAGCACAATTGACTACTTACCAATGTGACACACAAACACATCACTCTTAATCTAACTTTACCTTGCATGATGCAGTGCCTCCAGGTGACCAAAAGAGGGCATCCCAGTCCCCAGAACTGGAGTTCCAGCCAGTTTTGAACCACAATGTGGCTGCTGGAAACCATGGTTGAGCCAACTCTGCAGCCCCAGGCCTCCTCCTCTTTAACCTTTCTTACTACACATATGCACAAATAAGCAAATACAACCTGATGAGTTGCTTGCATGTATGCTTTTTAAGGGCTGACCATTTGGTATTGGATAGTCAGTCAAGACTCATCCTAAAGTGGTTTTAATTTGGTGGACAAAAGGACTTTTTAAGTGGCTGGAGAAATGGTTTGGCAGTTAAGAGCACTCGCTGCTCTTACAGAGGACCTGGTTCTGGTCCCAGCACTCACATCATGTGGCTCACAATTTCCTCTAACTGTAGCTCCAGAAGATCCTTTGTTCTCTTCTGGCCTCTTCACTTACCTGCATGCATGTGGTGCAAGCAAGCACACGAGTACGTGATTATGCGTGTGCGTGTACACACACACACACACACACACACACACACACACACACGTTATTATTCAAAAGACAAAGCCTGAAGAAGATTCTAGAGGAGCAACAAGTTGCAATTGAAGTTCCAGGTGTCAGTCCACCAGAAGGAGATCCTCTGATTTGCCAATCTCATTTAGGCAAGATCACGGGACTGCAGACCCTGCGATGTCTTTTGCTTCTGATGCGCCTTTACATGTTTGCTGCAGCTCTCTTTCTCTGGTATCGAGCATGGTGTGAGTGGAGGTGGGGAGATCTCCACTGCCTGGTATATAGTGTTGTTTATCTCTTGGAAACATCCAGTTCTATTAGGCATTTTTACCTGTGGATCATCAAGAAGATGACACCTCCCTAATCTACTGTCTAATTTGATAATTTATACAGAGTTTTAATTAATAAAAATAAAAATAAATACAAGGATATGTTTCACAGCACCTAAGGAGCTGAGTGGATTGTTGCTCAATTGAGTCTCAGTAGCCCTGCTAGTTCAGATTCTCTTAACCTTATTGTTGGGAGATATGTTCACAGGTCTCTGAGTGCAAAGTTAGACTAGGATGGTTTTGTTAAATAACTTAGAGGTGAAAAACTCCAAGAAGACAATCTAAAGTTTTAGAAAGACACATGTTTAAATGTCAGGGGACAAGAACAAAGCAGCCCAATTACTGGCTGAGGTACTCTCCTTGCTAGATTTGGTTAATCAAAAGTGGTGATTAATTCCTTATAACCAGGCTGGAGAAATGGCTCAGAGGTTAAGAGCACTGGCTGTTCTTCCAAAGGTCATGAGTTCAATTCCCAGCAACCACATGATGGTTCACAACCATCTGGTGCCGTCTTCTGGTGCACAGGCATACATGGAGGCAGAATGTTGTATACATAAAATCTTCTGCCCTCAATATCCATATATCTGTGTGTGTGTGTGTGTGTGTGTGTGTGTGTGTATTATTAATGGATATGTATCCTAAAGATTTAGAGATGAGTGATTCTTTTTCATATATGAAGGTTTAGGTTTGTGATTCCTTTAAGATTCCTTATAAGATTACCTTTCAAGATAATAAATTGGCAAAAGACCTGACAAGAACATCTTGCTTGCCCACACAGTTCATCTGTAACAAGTTGCTTGGATATGAATGCCTGTGGATTTGTGGGGTAATTTTTCACCTGTAATACATAAAATGTTTGATCATGTGAGGGAGATGAGAAACATCTTTTTTACCTATAATCATTCAATTGAGAAAAGGAATGCAACTGTTTTGACTCTTGTACTGCCTGGAAGGTTATATGGGGTATAAAAGCTGTGAAAAAAAAAAAACATGAAAAGCCAGAGAGAGAATAAACAAGACAACAAAGGAAATCAAGAGTTTGTGAGTGCCTTTTCCCCTAATTCCACTCCAAAAAGTTTAGCCTCGTCAACTCTGGATTTCTGTCCAAGCCCTGTGCTCCCAGACAGCAGTATATGTGCTATGCATTCAAGGAAGAAAATGATGGAATGTTCACTACATCAACACTGTCAGGACAGCAGGACTGCAAGGCTATGAGGGTGTAATGGGCTGAGCAGTGAAGTGGCAATTGACCCAGTGGGAGGGAGCATCACTAGAACACAGGCATCCTCAGGGCCTGTGCATCTATCTTGTTTTCTGATGAGTCCTGCCCTATTAGTGTGCCATCTTGCACTTGGTTTCTTAGATTTTCTTTGTATATTTCCAACATCTGCTTCAGATTCTTCATGGAATCAAGGAAATATCATGTGTAAATCAGGAATAGCACACGCATTCCCACCTTGGATGTCAAGAGGAAGCGATTGACAGTTCTCTAGCGTTAAGTCATTCATCATTCCTTGAAGGCCCCTGAACACTGTGGCACAGCAATGCAGTAGCAGTTTGTTGAACAAACCCCCTTCCTCTGTCTCCTGGGCGCTGGTGTCATCACTCCCAGCCCTACCTCACTTGTTGTATCTGTTTTTCTTTTGATACATATATGGCTTTTTTTTTATTGTTTTCTGTCTATAAAGGCTTCACCTTTCCAGAGTCTTCTGGAAAGGCAGCCAGTGCTCCAGACCACTGAGCCATCTCTCCAGACCCTTGATATATATGATCTTGATATATATATACATATATATATATGTATATTTTTATTACTTTTTACTAAATATGTATACATAGCCATGGGAACTGTTGAAGCAACATGAATGAGCAACAGAAGAAACCACACTTCAGAGCTAGAAGGAGGATTTCCTGTGTTGTGAGAACATAGTTCCATGTTTCAGTGAGTTGTCAAAATGAGCTCTGGTGAAGTTGAGAGTACTCACTCATTGGTTCCTCAGAAATGTAACATCGCCTTGTACAGACTTCATTGCTAAACTTACAAAGGACTTAGAAAAGACAGAAACTTCAGCTGGGCATGGTGGTGCGTGCCTTTAATGCCAGCACTTCGAGGCTAGCAGATCTCTGAGTCCAGCTATGTCTAGAGCTCCAGGTCAGCCAGGCCAGGGCTCTGTAGTGAGACTCTGTCTTAAAAGAAAGGGGACGGGAGAAATGTCTTTATATTTCTAATCTCGACAGGTTAGTGTTATGCCATAGGTTTCTTGATATTTTGTATAACGTTTTATTGTATGGAAAGGTTTGAAGTAGGCAATATGCAATCATATGTCTTGTACAGTAGTCGAACGTTGACACTTTATAATTTCAGGTCCTTCTGGACGTTCCAAAGTGTTTCTGCACTCTTCTTGAGAAGGCCCTCCTCCTCGGGATTCAGGTTCACTTTCACAATGTCTGTGACACCGTTTCGTCCCAAGATACAAGGAACGCTGAGAAAGATTTCTTCCTGTATTCCATATAAGCCCTGAAATGCAAGGTCACAACATTGTTTGGTTCCCTTGACACTATGCAAGAAAGCTTCAGAATAAAAATGTGCAGTAGACTATGGCACCAAGCACAGCTAAACACACATGGCAGAGTAATCTTTGGCAGAGCTCAGAGCCATCTTTGTCCTGTACCGCATGATCGGCCAGTGACAAGAAGAATGTACCAGAGGCCTTTAAAAGGACCAGAGAAAGGCAAAATCTCCTCCACCTCAACAGACCACCTTGATGTCTACAGGGAAGGGTGTGATGCTGTCTTTTTGTGACCTTTTTATCCGGTGAAGGGCTGAGAGCAAACAGCCTCTGGGTACACTGAAGGGACAATGAAGGCTAAAGCAGGTGGTGACCCGGTAGCCTCTACTTTGTACCTTTTGACAAAGGCCACCACTGAATTCAGACACCAGTTGTGACTGATGGCTTCTCAAGCCTCCAGAGATAGAAGACAGGGCTACTGGGACACACCCAGCACAGTATTTGGGAACATGTCCTTGAGATGTAACCCTGCACTTCTGTACCCCTCAACTGCCACCTTTCCAGGAGATCCACTCTAGGACTTCCAGGCTGGATAGGGACATGGGAGAGGTGTAACCACATATGCTACTCAGCTGTGGAATTCTGGCCGGTGGCCCAACATTTTCTCCACTCCCATAGCCAAGGTTGTGGAAACAGCTGTGAGACACTGTTTAAGTCTGGGCAACCTATACATCGACCTGTGTAAGCCAGAATCTGTTGCCCCGTATCAGAATCTACTGTCCCATACTACCTACCCCACCACCACTCCTGGGCAATGAAATACCCAGTGAACTCTTCCCATCTTCCGCCCCACCCCCATCCCTCTGGGGATGCCTTTGTGGATCGCAATGGAAGAGCTTTGGCTGTAAACAAGTCAAATACGAACATTGAGAGTCAGGGTCTCTAGACTTTCACAGTGCACCCCAACCTCCCATACATGCCCAGAGTCTCATGCTCCCTGCAACTTTCCTGGGAGCACAGGGTGGGAGCCCCTCATTCCTGTGCTCTTCCAGTGCTCCTTCCTGCGGGGAACTCTGTCAGCTGCCTCATTCTGAAGTTATTTTACACTCAACCTCACCAGTGACCAGGAGTGATAGATGAACATTTTCTCCAGGCTTACCTTAACAAGTGTGGAAACTGGATGCACCCTCCTAAGATTCTTCAGCATTGATCCTGCCAGATCTGTCACAGATAGCCCAATAGCCCAAGATGTATAGCCCTTCAGCCGGAGGACCTCATAGCCACTGCAGTTGGAAGGAAATGGAAACCCTGAGAGGTCAACTTAGAGACGAGGTTGCTCACATATCCCTTCTGAAGCATCTGTGTGTCTATGACATTTTCTCAGAGTTCTTCTATAAGTGTGTATGGCTTATAATCTTTGAAAATAGATCTCAATGGTGCATGCCTTTAATCCCAGTACTCGAGGGGCAGAGGCAGATGGATCTCTGTGAGTTTGAGACCAGCCTGGTCTACATACAAGAGCTAGTTCCAGGCCTCCAAAGAGAAACTCTGTCTCGAAAAATAAAAAACAAAAACAAACAAACAAACAATAAACAAAATAGATCTCAGACAGGCATGGAGGGGCACAGTTGGATCTCTGTGAGTTCCAGGCCAGCCTGGTCTACATAGTGAGTTCTGGGCCAACCAGAGATATACAATAAGACCCTGTCTCAAAAAAGTAAGTCTTATAAAATGCCATTATACTTTAAATAAGAATCAATTTGGAGCCAGATGTTGGTGGCACATGCCTTTAATCCCAGCACTTGGGAGTCAGAGGCAGGCGGATCTCTGTGAGTTCGAGGCCAGCCTGGTCTCCAGAGCAAGTGCCAGGATAGGCTCCAAAGCTACACAGAGAAACCGTCTTGAAACAAACAAACAAACAAACAAAAAGAATCAATTTGGGGCTGGAGAGATAGCTCAGAGGTTAAGAGCACTAGCTGCTCTTCCAGAGGTCCTGAGTTCAATTCCCAGCACCCACATGGTGGCTCACAACCATCTGTAATGAAATCTGGCGTCCTCTTCTGGCCTACAAGGATACATACAGATAGAATACTGTATATACAGTAAACAAATACATCTTTTAAAAAAAATCAATTCAATGTCAGGTATGGTGGCACATCCCTTTAATCCAAGCATTTAGGAGGCAGAGGCAGGCAGATCTCTAAGAGTTCTAGGTCAGCCTGGTCTATACAGAGAGACCCTGTCTCAAAACAAAACAAAACAAAACAAACAAGAATCAGTTCATTTTTATCATGAAACCAAAATACTAGGACATATGCACCACAAGATGGAATTAACTATTTTTTAATTTTTCAAGACAGGGCTTCTCTGTGTAGCCCTGGCTTTCCTAGAACTTATTCTGTACACCAGGCTGGCTTTGAACTCACAGAGATCTGCCTGTCTCTACCTCCTGAGTGCTGGGATTAAAGGCATGCATCACCAGCACCTGGCTCAAAATTTATTTTTTAAAGATTTGTTTATTATTTATAGTGTTCTGTCTGCATGTATGCATGCAGGCCATAAGAGGGCACCAGATCTCATTATAGATGCTTGTGAGCCACTGTGTGGTTGCTGGGAATTGAACTCAGAACCTCTGGAGAGCAGCCAGTGCTCTTAATCTCTGAGCCATCTCTCCAGCCCTCAAAATGTATTCTTAATAACGATCATTGGGCATTAAAAATCACAGAACTACTGTCACCTCTCCACCACCTGATTGTGGATCTTTTTCCAGTGTTCCTGGTCTGAATCAGTTCCTAATGCTGGGTTCAGTGACTTCAGAAGTACGCCAGCAACATTCACACCACTCCATAAGGGCACTAAGAAAAACAAAACAAAATAGCACAACTCTCCACATGGGCTCCTATGCCAAAGCTGAATCAGTTGCTTGAGTTTGGTGTTGGGGTATTTTGTTGAGGGCAGTGTTGGGATTCTGTTTTGGTTTGGTTCTTTTGAGAAAGGCCCCAGCTACCTTCAAATTCATACCTTGCTGTCTCTACCCTTAATGCTAGATGGCAAGCATATGCTACCGCACTTGGCTTGTGTTGACTGACAGGTTTTGTTTTTGTTTGTTTTTAAGAAAGGGTATCATATAACTCTGGCTGGCCTCCAACTCAATGTGCAGCCAAAGGGGGGCCTCAAACTTCTGATCTTCCTGCCTCCATTCCCCACACCCAAATTATTGATTTTAGGCATACATCACTACCCCTGGCTTTGATTGGTTGAGAGTGCTGAACGTTCGATGTACCCGAGAGGATGTCTGGGAACTCCTGATCCTCCTGTCCCAGCCTCCTAAGTGCTATCATTACAAGTATTCACCACCACATCTAGATGTATTTTTTGTTTGGATTTTAACGTTAGGATGCTATCTCACATCATACATAAAAACAAGGCATTCGGGTTTTTCTTGCCTTTTAAATTATTTTTGCTTGTATTTGTGATTTTTTACTTAGGTGTACATGTGTGTCTGTATGTGGGTTTGTGCACATAAATGCCAGCAGAACCCAGAAGTGGGTGTTGGATTTCCTGAAACTGGCATTACAGATAGCAGTGAGCATGTACTCTTCAACTGTTGATCCATCTTTCCAGCCCCCAGAATAACTTTTAAATGGACAGAAAGAGAAATTACATTAGAAAACACATAGTTGAATTATGGATGTATGGCACAGGAAACATTTTAAAGCAGTGTACAAAATGCAGATTTGACAAAGAAAAGGATTGCTAAGGAACATGCTGTTAGAGGAGAGTGAGTTGCACATTACACCACATTTCCCCACAGCAACAGAGCTGAGGAGCAATATGCAGCCACGCAGACTCATATAACCTGTCTCCAAGGAACAGGATGAAATCCAAACGCCTTCATATAAACCAGAGAGCAGAGATCCCCAGGCAAGCTGGCTAAGTGGACTAGCCAGAATTGGTAGAGCTCCAGGTTCAACGAGAGACCCTGGCTCAAAACATAAGGTGGAAAGTAATGGGAAAAACCACCTGACATCATCTTTGAGTCCCCCCCCAACACACACACACCAAACAGACAAATGGGATGATATCAATAAATAACAGAGTGGGGTATAGTGTAGGGCAGAAGAAAATAATCCATAAATTACATTTGATGAGAGGTCAAGTTTCAGAGAACATAAGGAACTCAAACATGTCAGTAACAAGTACAAGTAGATGCTCCAAGTGTTTAGATTTGAATGTGTGCTTCTGTAAAGAGAAAAATGGAATGTGAGTCACATCACTTGACAGGGAAGTCTAAGTCAAAACCAGGAGAGTCTAGACGTGGTGGCTCCTGCTCATAAGCCCGGCACGTGCGAGACTGAACTTCAGCCTCCGGTATCAAAGTCATACTTAACATGGTAAGGAAAGCAGCCTCTGTGTCACCGGGTCTTCAGTGGAGAGGCCACACTTGTTTAGAAGAGCAGTTGCATGGCCTGCTCAAAAACAAAAACAGAAACAACCAAAACAAGCTAAAGGCAGAACATTGAACAGACAGTGAGACTCCTGACTCCCTAATCAGAGTGGCAATTGTCAAAAAGATAAGCAGTAACAAAGGCCAGCAAGGCTGTGGAGAAAGGGGGACACTCACATCCTGTTGATGGGAATGTGAGTTGGCACATCCATATTTGGGAAACAACATGGAGGTGCCTCAAAAACTAAAACTGGGCATGTCATGCAGCCAATAAAAAGGAAGTCAGTATACTAAAGACAACAGCATCCACCCACGTTTACATCGGTCCTATGTGTCCCCTCCAAGACTTATAGTCAGCCAAAATTCCATCAAAAGACAGACTGAAAAAGTGTGTGTGTCGGGGGTGGGGGGGAGTGTGCATGCATGTGTGCTCTGTGTGTGTGTGTGTGTGTGTGTGTGTGTGTGTGTGTGTGTGTGTATGTGTATGTGATGCGATACTGCTCAGCCTCAAAGGGATCCAATCTTGTCATTTATGATGACAAGATTGTGTGAGTGGAACAGGAAGTTATGTTCAGCAGTATAAGCCAGACACAGAAAGTCACCGTGGAGTGATGTCATTTAAATATGAAATCTATAAAAGTGGACATGAGAAACTGCAGAATAGAGGTCATGATACACTGGAAAAGGTAGGAGAGAGGGGTCAAGGGGCAGCACATGCTTCCGAGTAGAAGAGAGGCAAGTGCTAGAGCTCTGCTGTACCCAGCGTAAGGAGGCTGTAGTTAGCAATCAATGCCCTTGTGCTGGGCTCAGAGTTCGGCTGATGGAGTACTTGGGAAATAGAGGCAGGAGGAGCAAACTTCAAGGTCAGGCTGATATTGAGCAAGGCTCAGACCAGCCTGTTATTCGGGAGACCTGTCTTTTAGGAAAGGCAGATGGTCTCTGGCTGGAGAGAAGGCTCAGCAGGGAAGAATAGATACTGCTCTTCCCAGCACCCACATCAGGCAGTTCACAACTACCTGTAACCCCAGGTCCAGGGGTACAACACCTCTGGCCTCTGTAGGTACCTCCACACAGGTACACATACCCACACACAGACATGCATGCATACACATAATTTAAAATAATAAAAATAATTTAAAAATATTGTCTATCTCAAACCAGCCAGGTTTTTAATGTTCTTACTACAGAGAAATGATAGATGTGACTACAAAGCCGATTAATTATACATACTCTCCATATATGTATAATTATGCATCAGCAAATGTTTTTCATTGTTTCAGACAGGCTATTATTTTGTAGCCCAGGATGGCCTAGAACTAGCAATCCTCCTACTTCTACCTCTGAAGTTCTGAGATTCCAGGTAGACACTACCATGACTAGCTCAATTAAAATAGTTTGAAAAACATACAAATAGAAAAAAATAACCAAAGAAAATAACGACAAAATGAAAATTATATAGCTATATTGACAGAAAACAGGTTCTGAAGAGAAGCATTACTAAACATTGGAAGGGCACTTACACAGTAACTAGGTCACACTCACCACTAGAGTCACCATGTTCTCCAAGAATCCAGCCATGGCAACTTGTAGGGTGGACACCCAACTTCTCTCCAATTAGGTAACGGAAACGGGCAGAGTCTAGGTTACAGCCACTTCCAATTACCCGAGTTGCAGGGAGCCCACTTATCTTCCATGCCACATAAGTCAAAATATCCACTAGAAAGAACAATTCCAAACGATGTTTGAGAAAAGAGCCATGGTAATTTCTCTTTACAGTTGTTTTTATAAAAAGATAAAATGTCTGGAGTCAAGTGCAAACTCACCAGAGTTCAAAGGACAGTGAATCTGAGAAACAGGCATACTCGGGGCTTTTTATACTAAACCATTCACTAGTAGAATCTTAAAGCATCTCCTGAGATACTCTATGGGCTTTTCAGCAAATCTAATAGTGGGTTAGTTCCCACCTGTTTAGCCTCCTGACCTTCTTTTCATTGCCACATCCCCACCTGAGCTATCAACATGTTACCTAGCATGATGCGTGGACACAGCCGGAGCAGTCTGCAGGTGTGTGAGAAGATTACATCAATTTTGCTTTTATGTTGAAGCTCTATGAAAGGGAAGTGATGACTAAGGCACAGTCATAAGCTGCTGAGCTGCGTACCAAAGACACACATGGGAAAGGAGGGCAAGAAGGATTGGGAAATTGTTTTAGGTCTTAGGCATTTAAAGAAAATTCTGTCCAGCCATCAATTGGCCACTAAACAAATGCAATGAAAACTCCTGTGCCTTGTAAAACAAAAGTCTTCAGACTATAGGTTCATGAAATCTATAAAAACAACCTCAAGAAACAACAACAAACTTGCGGTGAGGAAGCTTTTATTTGCAAATGTTTTTTTGTGGAGGGCTGCAGAGCTGGCTTAGCAGTTAAGAGTTCTTGCTGCTCTTGTAGAGGACCAAGGTCTGATTCCAAGCATCCACATCATGGTTTAAACTGTCTGGAACTTAAGTTCCAAGGGATCTTACACCCTCTTCCGGTGTCCCTGAGTACCAGGCACGCACATGGTACCCATGCATACATGTAGGCAAAACATAAAATAAACACCAACAGGTGAAAGAAGAGTATTTAATGTATAGACAGGACCTGCAGAGATTGCTTAGTGGGTAGGGTGCTTGCTATGCAAGCACGAGGACCTAAGTTCAGATCCCTAGTACCCATGTAAAAAGCAAGACATGGGGAGTTGGGGGGGGGATTGAAGAGATGGCTCAGTGGTTAAGAGCACTGGCTGCTCTTCCAGAGGTCCTGAGTTCAATTCTCAGAAACCACATGGTGTCTCACAACCATCTATAATGAATGGGATCTGATTTTTTAAAAAGTACATACATAAATAGGTTTCGGGGTGTAGAGATAGATTGGTCCAAGAACTTAATGATCAGGAGTCTAGCCAAAACTGCAAGCCACATGTTCAGTGAAAGATGGAGAGAGGTGGAGGAAGATACCAACCTCTGGTCTCCACACTGGCATGCAGATGCACATACACGCTCATCACATGGTACACACATGGAAACATAAACAGAAGACTCTAGCAATGCAAAGGCACAAATCCCTGACATGTCCCAGACATTGAAGAATCCAAAACATTGTGTGGCAAAAGTTTGTACTCTCTGCTGGTTTTTGTTTTGTTTTGTTTATAAGGCTCCAGAAAAAAACAAAAATAAAAAAAAAAACAACAGTCAAGCAGGAGAATGAGGGGTGAACCACAAATGAACCCATGGCCCTGTAGCCGTGACAGAGATGCTTCAGCTCTTACTGTGATGGCACCATGATGGCATCTTTCGAAACCTATGGCATGGCAGACTTTGAGTGAATGAGGCTTTTTACCCACAAATTCAGCCTTAGGATGCGAGTTTGGAATGCAATGGTATGGGCCAATCACCATTCAGAAAGGGGACAGGGTCCTCACCTGGGTTTGAGACAATCAGTATTTTACAGTCAGGACTGTTTTGGACTATGCCGGGAATGATGGATTTCATGATAACAACATTACGCTGGACCAGGTCAAGGCGTGTTTCTCCCACCTTCTGCCTTGCACCAGCTGTGATGATAACTAATTTGGAGTTGGCAGATACATTGTAATCTAAGAAGGAAACAGGAGACAGTATTTGGATCAGGACTGACAAACACTCTGTAAGCATCTGTTCCATACTGTTGAGACTTAACCTCCACATCCTGGATTTGGAAACAGACAGGCTACCCACACTGTAGCATCTGGCATAAGCCACTTGCCAACTTTCATAAAGCCACCTCCTAATCTGCTCTTCCCTTTAACCCACATTCCTAGTTGTCAGTAAGACCTGGGGCAAAGAAGTTAACAGCTCTCTGGCTTCTGTGTTTTGCTTTCTTGTGTTGCTGGGAATTGAACCAATGGCCATGCCACCACTGAACTACATCCCCAGCACCCTGACTTTTTAGAAACACCCAAATGAATTACAAGTCTAGAGTTTGCCAAGCAGTGGTTGTGGCCTGTGCCTTTAATCCCAGCACTTGGGAGGCAGATTCAGGTGAATCTCTGTGAGTTTGAGGACAGCCTGATCTACAGAGTGAGTTCCAGACCACCAGAGCTACCCAAAGAAACCCTGTCTTAAAAAAAAAAAGTTTAGAACTCTGAGAATTTCTATGTCTGTTTTAGGATTCTAAAGGCAAGAACAGATTCACCTCTAATTATTACAAGGAACCATACTAGATATTACAAATAAGTCAGATCTTAATCCACGCAAATATATAAACCACTTATATTTACTAAACATAATTATCAGTCAGGAAACTATTTCACTTACTATATCCAACCCTAGTGATATAAGCTTTGCTTATCGTTATTAAACATTTATTAGATACTTTTTCAATTAGCAATTCCTCTAAGCATAGAAGGCATATCATGTGTATGCTGATTTGTGTGTGTATGTGTGGGGGAGCATCATGCCATGGAATTCATGTGGAGGTCAAAGCGCAACTTGGGGAATCGGTACTTTCATTCTACTATATGGGTCCCTAAAGTTGAACTCAGAACACCAGGCTTGGGAGTAAAGACCTTTACCACACTTTGAAAACAAACAAAACCACCACAATGAAAACAGCATCTCAGGCTGGAGAGAGAGCTCAGCAGTTAAAAGCACTCCTAGAGGCCCCACCTTCAGTTCCCAGTACCACGTCTTGTGGCTCCCAACTTTCTCTAACTTCAGATCCAGGTGAACCAGTGCCTTTGGTCTCTGCAGATACCTGCACTCATGTACACATAACTACTTGCTGATAAATATACATATACATCTTTTTAAAAGTACTAAAAATAGGTAGGGTGTGGTAGTTCACATCTGTAGTCCCAGCACTTGGAAGGCAGAGGCAGGAAGCTCTCTGTGAATTTGAAGCCAGCCTGGTCCACAGAGTGAGTTCCAGTACAGCCAGGACTGTGTAGAGAGACCCTCAAAAAAAGAAAATAGTAATAATAGATAGATGGATGATAGACAAATGGATGGATAGATAGATAGATAAGCAAATTAATTAATAAGGACAGCTACATGTTTGGGTCAATATGAAATGCTTATGGTGTCTCTCTAGGACATATTTAAAGAACTGCCTTCAGTGCCAGTTATTTTTAAGATTTATCCATTTACTATTTCATGTGTTGGAGTGTTTTGCCTACATGTGTGCATGTGTGCAGTGCCTCAGAGTCTGGAAGAGGCCATCAGATCTCTTGGTCCTGAGGTTACAGATGATTTTGAGTTACCATATGGGTGCTGGGACTCAAACCCAGGTCCTCTAAAAGACGAGTAAGTCTTCTTAACCCCTGAGCGTATCTCCAGCCCCCAAGGAATTTTGTAATGTTCCCCCAGTGTAATTTAATGTTCTTTAAAATAATAATAATAATAAGGCTTACCACCCACGTGTGGTGGCACATGCCTTTAATGCTAGCATTCTAGAGGCAGAGGTAAATGAATCTCTGCGAGATCAAGGCCAGCCTGGTCTACAGACCTAGTTCCAGGACAGCTAGGGCTATTTACACAGAGAAACCTTGTCTCAAAAAACAAAACAAAACAAAACACAACAAAAAAATTCTATCTCAAAATAAATAAAATCTAGCAGAAAAGAGCCTTTAAATTGTATGTCCTAATGATAGTGATATGTATGTATGTACATATGTATGTATATTGTTATTTTTTGATACAGGGTTTCTTTATGTAAACCTGACTATATATATTATATTTTATATATTTAGGTTTCTTATGTAGTCCTGACTATCCTGGAACTTGCTCTTTAGACCAGGCTGGCCTCGAACTCAGAGATCTGCCTGTCTTTGCCTCTCCAATGATGGGATTAAAGACGTGTGCTGGGGCTGGAGAGATGGCTCAGAGGTTAAGATGGCTCTGTTTTTCCAGAGCTCCTGAGTTCAATTCCCAGCAATGACATGGTGACTCACAACCATCCATTATGAGATCTGGTACCCTCTTCTGGTGTGCAGATATACATAGAAGCTGAATGTTGTATACATAATAAATAAAATCATTAAAAAAATAAAGATGTATGCCACCACTGCCCAGCTTAGTGATGTTTTTAATTATAGACTTACTGAAGTCAGTTTGATAAAATTGGCCTTTTAATTTTAATTGATTATTTTTTGAGATGGTGTCTCATGTAGCCCAGGCTAGCTTCAAATTCAGTATGTTGCTGAGGCTGGCCTAAACTCCTGATCCTCCTCCTACACCACTTCCCAAATGTTGGGATTGCAAGGTATCCAAACCATACTCATGACAAATCGAATACTTCTTACAAAGCTCTGAAAGTAAGATTATAAAACTAAAATTAACCTTTTCCAGAGACAATTTTTGGAGTGTTGAAGAAAAGACTGCCATGCAGAAGATCCATTGTCTCTCCTTTCAGTTTGTCTGCATCAGCATCAATAAGGGCAAGTTCATCGGCCAAATCCTGAAACACATAAAAATTACAGATACTGTGTGGTCCAAACTCTTAGGAGACTAAGAAGGGTTTCAGGGCAGAGGGTGGAGCTTGGCTGGCTAAATACCTGCCCTGTGTGTATGAGGCTGAATCAGATCTCCAGCATGAAAGAATAATGATAAATTTTCATGTGGCCACTTTATAACCAAAGGAATCTTGTGGGGTTTTGTTTCTTTTGTTTGTTGGTTTGTTTTTGTTTTTGTTTTTGTTTTTGAGACAGAGTTTCTCTGTGTAGCCCTGGCTGTCCTGGGACTTGCTCTGCATACCAGACTGACCTTGAACTCACAGAGATCTGCCAGCCTCTGTCTCCATATGCTAGCATTAAAGTGTGTACCACTGCCTGGCAAATCTTGTGTTTTTTAATTAGGAAAGAAGATACAAAAATATAGTTGATGAATATGCACAGAATGAACTGTGGAAGTATCAATTAATTTACCTTACAAAATTGTGAGAATTTTACAGAATTATATTATATTTTATTATTTTCATTTATTTGCGTGTGGTGTGTATGTGTGACATGTGTAGTACTCAGAGACCAGAAGAGGGCGCCAGGTCCTCTGGAGCTGGAGTTACAGGTGGCTATGAGGTACTTGATGTAGGTGCTGTAAGACTAGCAAGTGGGGGGGCTGGAGAGATGGCTCAGAGGTTAAGAGCACCGACTGCTCTTCCAGAGGTCCTGAGTTCAGTTCCCAGCAACCACATGGTGGCTCCATTATGAGATCTAGTGCCCTCTTCTGATATGCAGGTATATATGGAAGCAGAATGTTATAAATAAAATCTTTAAAAAGTAAAGACTAGCAAGTGCTCTAAATCACTGAGCCATCAGTCTTTAAATAACACTTTAAACACAATGAAAAGTGAGAGAATTCTGTGCAAGGGTTTCTCACTGTTTAACATCAAGCTAGCTATTGAGCTGCTAATGCTGCTTTGACTGTGCATCCCTTATAGTCAAAACAGAAAGAAGCCACCTTCATTGTCACTCACCTCACTTTTATACCAGCCTCAGTATCAAAGCTCCTCCTTGGTAATAAAAATCCTCTTTGGAGTGGGAACTCACCACCTATGCTCACTGGTGGGCAGGGACTGGATTTTGATGGATATCTTTTGATATAACTAATATAGGCCAGACAATTAATCCATCTGTCATCAGATGAGAGAAATTAGTCCCAAGCACACACAGCTGGTCTTGCATGACAGTGTCTTTGAGCTTTGGCGACTTTTCTTTAAATTATAAACATATTATATAACATTATTATAAATGTATTCAATTGTGACATAGCACTCTAAGATCAAACTGCCTCTTTTTCCCAGACAAGGTTTCTCTGTATAGCTTTGGAGCCTATCCTGGCACTCGCTCTGTAGACCAGGCTGGCCTCGAACTCACAGAGATCCACCTGCCTCTGCCTCCCCAGTGCTGGGATTAAAGGCATGCACCACCAACGCCTGGCCAAACTGCCTTTTTTGAGACAGGTTCTTATATAGGACAGATTGACCTCAAATTGTCAATGCAGCTAAGGATGGCCTTAAATTCCTGATCCTCTCCACTCTACCTCCTAAAATACTGGGATTACAGGAGTGTTTCATCATGCCTGGCCTGACACCTGTCTTTACCACCACATAGAAAGACAGTGCCTAAAAATGAAATCAATAAAGGTGACCCTATTCTGAGACTGTGCCTATGGCCTGTCCTCTAGGCTGCAGGAGTACCTCAAGCTGGTTCCAGTCATGCAGATAAGCTTGCTTATATGATGCAGGTGCATCTCAAACTCACAATTCCCCTGCCTCAACCTCTCATGGACTGTGATTAAATTTGACTACTGGCTGCCTGGCTTTTAAAGATTTATTTATTGTATATACAATGTTCTGCCTGCATGTATGCTTGCACACCAGAAGAGGGCACCAGATCTCATTACAGATGGTTGTGAGCCACTTTGTGGTTACTGGGAATTGAACTCAGGACCTCTGGAAGAACAGCCAGTGCTCTTTCTTAACCTCAGAGCCATCTCTCCACCCCCAGTACCTGGCTTTTTGTAAGTCTATTTGGATTTTTGTCACAACTATAGATTATAAGACTATTAAGAAATTTATTCTCAGACAGGCAGTATTGGCACATACCACACCTTGAATCTCAGCACTCAAGAGGCAGAGGCAGAGGCAGAGGCAGAGGCAGATGGGATCTCTGTTGGTCCAAGGCCAGCCTGATCTACATAGTGAGTTCTAGCATAGCGACAGGTATGTAGTGAGACCCTTTATGGAAAAAAACAAACAAACAAAAAATACATTCTCAGGACTAGAGAAATGGCTTAGTGGTTAAGAGCACTGGCTACTTTTTCAAAGGACAAAGTTCAATTCCCACCACCCATGTGACAGCAGTTCACAACTGTCTGTAACTCCTGAAATCTGACACCCTCACACAGACATGCATTCAGGCAAGACACCAATGCACATAAACTAAAAATAAATAAATCATTAAGAAAAGATAGTATTCCTTTTGGTTCTAGTGATCAAATTCTAATAGCTCAGAGTAAGGGAAAGAGGTAAGTGTCCACAAGCTGCTGCTCTTCTCAGAGCAGGTTCCATACAGCTCACCTGAAAACTGATACAGAGCTCCCCTTCAGTGCCTGAATGATGGGCTCTAGAATCTGCCTTAGTCTCCAAAAGAATGGCCACAGCTCTTGTATAAAATGGTAGATCGTGAATTCTTGTCCTAAGTGCCATTCACCCAGATTCCTCCAGGCTTGTCCCTGCTTGAAACAGACACGCCCAGGCAGGGAGGAGCTCCCTGAATCTGGCTTGGTACAGGCCACTCTTCCTTCACTTTCCGTCGACTCATCACAGAGCAGGCGAGCCACCCCCTGCTTTTACCCAATTCTTGTCCTAAGCGCCATTCACCCAGATCCCTCCAGGCTTGTCCCTGCTTGAAACAGACATGCCCAGGCAGGGAGGAGCTCCCTGAATCTGGCTTGGTACAGGCCACCCTTCCTTCCCTTTCCGTCGACTCATCGCAGACCAGGCGAGCCACCCCCTGCTTTTACCCAATTCTTGTCCTAAGCGCCATTCACCCAGATCCCTCCAGGCTTGTCCCTGCTTGAAACAGACATGCCCAGGCAGGGAGGAGCTCCCTGAATCTGGCTTGGTACAGGCCACTCTTCCTTCCCTTTCTGTCGACTCATCGCAGACCAGATCCCTCCAGGCTTGTCCCTGCTTGAAACAGACACGCCCAGGCAGGGAGGAGCTCCCTGAATCTGGGTACAGGCCACTCTTCATTCCATTCCCGGCGACCGATCCGCCAGGAGGCCTAACTCCTTCAGAGTGAGGAGGCTACAAGGAGAGGCAAGACCATCCAGAGCTTCGATCATTGAATTCCTGGCCCACACACACACTACAGAGTAACAAGAGGAGATAGAGAGATCCTACCTGCACTCACTGGAAAAAGATATGGAAAGAAGACAGAATAAGAACTCGCTCAACAATAGAAAGACCAATATGACACCACCAGAATCTAGGGACTCCACTCCAGCAAGACCTAAAAAGCCCAACATAGTGCAAGAAGAAGAGATGGACCTCAAAAAATATCTCAGCAAGATGATAGAGACCTTCAAAGAGGAAACAAGAAAATCCCTTAAAGAAATAGAAAAAAAGCAAGCAAAAAATTACACGATATGGAGGAAAAGAAAAACCAAAAAATTCAAGAAATAAACAAATCTCTTAAAGAAGCTAAAGAAACCCAAGATAAAACAACCAAACAAGTGAAGGAAGCTCTTGAAACAGTTCAAAGCATGAAAGCTGAATTAGACACATTAAAGAAAACACAGAATGAAGTGATGCTGGAAATGGAAAGGTTGGATAAACGATCAGGATCTAAAGATGTGAGTATAACTAATAGAATCCAAGAGACAGAAGAGAGAATCTCAGCTACTGAAGACTCACTAGAGGATATACATTCATCAACCAAAGAAAACCTCAAGACCAACAAATCCCTAACACAAAATATCCAGGAAATATGGGACATCATGAAAAGACCAAACCTAAGAATAATAGGTGTAGAAGAAGGTGAAGAAACACTGCTCAAAGGTACAGAAAACATATTCAACAAAATCATAGAAGAAAACTTCCCCAACCTACAGAAAGATATGCCTATGAAAGTACAAGAAGCTTATAGGACACCAAACAGACTGGACCACAAAAAGAAGTCCCCCCGACACATAATAATCAAAACTCCAAATCTACAGAATAAAGAAAAAATATTAAGAGCTGCAAAGGAAAAAGGCCAAGTAACATATAAAGGCAAACCAATCAGAATCACACCCGACTTCTCAATGGAAACTATGAAAGCCAGAAGGTCTTGGATAGATACACTACAAGCACTAAGGGAGCATGGATGTCAACCCAGACTACTGTACCCAGCAAAACTTTCAATCATTATAGATGGAGAAAACAAGATTTTCCATGACAAAAACAGATTTAAACAATACATATCCACAAATCCAGCACTACAGAAGGTTCTGGAAGGAAAACTCCAACCCAAGGAACATAACTACATGCACAAAAACACAGGCAATAGATAATCTAATATTGCCAAACACAAAAAGAAGCAGGAGGGCAAAATCCACACACAATGACACCACCAACAATAAATCCAAACCAAACAAGAACCAACGAACAATGGACATTAATATCCCTAAATATCAATGGTCTTAACTTACCCATAAAAAGATATAGGCTAACAGAATGGATACAAAGACAGAATCCATCCTTCTGCTGTTTACAAGAAACACACCTCAACTTCAAAGACAGGCGATACCTCAGAGTAAAAGGATGGGAAAAGATTTTCCAATCAAATGGCCTCAAGAAACAAGCAGGTGTAGCAATCCTAATATCTAACAAAATGGACTTTAAACTAAAATCAATCAAAAGAGATGAAGAAGGGCATTTCATACTCATCACAGGAAAAGTCCATCAAGATGAATCTCAATCCTGAACATCTATGCTCCAAATACGAAGGCACCCACATTTGTGAAAGTAGCATTACTAAAGCTCAAACCACACATAAAACCACACACACTTATAGTAGGAGACTTCAACACCCCCCTTACGCCACTAGACAGGACCACCAGACAAAAACTTAACAAAGAAACAAAAGACCTGAAAGAAGTTATGGCCCAACTGGGGTTAACGGATATCTATAGAGCATTCCATCCAAACTCAAAAGAATATACCTTCTTCTCAGCACCACATGGCACCTTCTCTAAAATTGACCACATAATAGGCAACAAAGCAAACCTCCACAGTTACAAAAGAATTGAAATAACCCCATGTATCTTATCAGACCACCATGCATTAAAGCTAGAATTCAGCAACAATACAAATGGCAGAAAACCTGCAAACTTTTGGAAAATGAATAACACCCAATTGCACCATTCCTGGGTTGAGGAAGAAATAAAAAAACAAATTAAAGACTTCCTAGAATCTAATGAGAATGCAGACACAACATACCCAAACTTATGGGACACTCTGAAAGCAGTGCTAAGAGGGAAGTTCATAGCACTAAGTGCCCACATGAAGAAACTAGAGAAAAGTCACATTAGAGAACTGACAGAACAACTGAAAGCACTAGAGCAAAAAGAAGCAAACTCACCAAGGAGGAGTAAACGCCAGGAAATAATCAACCTGAGAGCTGAAATCAATAAAGTAGAAACTAGGAAAACAGTACAAAGAATCAATAAAACAGAGAGTTGGTTCTTTGAGAAGATCTAGCCAAATTAACCAAAAGGCAGAGAGAGAGCACACTAATTAACAAAATCAGAAACGAAAAGGGGGATATAACAACGGACACTGTGGAAATCCAGAGAATCTTTAGGTCATACTTTGAAAATCTGTACTCCACAAAATTCGAAAATCTAATGGAAATGGACAGTTTCCTGGATAAATATCACTTACCAAAATTAAATCAAGATCAGATAAACAGTTTAAATCGACCCATAACCCCTAATGAAATAGAAGCAGTCATCAAGCGCCTCCCAAGCAAAAAAAGCCCAGAACCAGATGGCTTCACTGCAGAATTCTACCAGAAATTCAAACAAGAGCTGATACCAATACTCCTCAAACTGTTCCGCACAATAGAAGCAGATGGGATATTGCCAAACTCTTTCTATGAGGCTACAATCACTTTGATACCCAAGCCACACAAAGATAAGACTAAGAAAGAGAACTACAGACCAATATCCCTCATGAACATTGATGCTAAAATACTCAATAAAATATTGGCTAATCGAATCCAAGAACATATCAGAAAAATCATCCACCACGATCAAGTGGGCTTCATCCCAGGGATGCAAGGATGGTTCAATATACGAAAAACCATCAATGTAATCCACCATATAAACAAACTGAAAAAGAAAAACCACATGATCATCTCACTAGATGCTGAAAAAGCCTTTGACAAAATCCAACATCCCTTCATGATAAAGATCTTGGAGAGAACAGGAATAACAGGAACATATCTAAACATGATAAACGCGATATACACCAAACCAATAGCCAACATCAAACTAAATGGAGAGAAACTCAAAGCTTTTCCTCTAAAATCAGGAACAAGACAAGGATGTCCACTCTCTCCATATCTCTTCAATATTGTACTTGAAGTTCTAGCTAGAGCAATAAGACAAGAACAGGGGATCAAAGGGATACAAATTGTAAAGGAAGAAGTAAAACTTTCACTATTTGCAGATGACATGATAGTCTACATACGTGACCCAAAAAACTCTACCAGGAAACTCCTACAGCTGATAAACACCTTCAGCAAGGTAGCAGGATACAAAATTAACTAAAAAAAATCTGTAGCCCTACTGTATACAGATGATAAACTCAATGAGAAAGAAATCATGGAAACATCACCTTTCACAATATCCACAAGCAACATTAAATATCTGGGGGTAACACTAACCAGAAAAGTGAAAGACCTGTACAATAAGAACTTTGAGACTTTAAAGAAAGAAATTAAAGAAGATACCAGAAAATGGAAAGATCTCCCGTGCTCTTAGAAAGGCAGAATTAACATAGAAAAATGGTAATCCTACCAACAGCAATCTACAGATTTAACGCAATCCCCATCAAAATCCCAACACAGTTTTTCACAGACATTGAAAGAAAAATACTCAACTTTATATGGAAAAATAAAAAACCTAGGATAGCCAAAACAACTCTTTACAATAAAAGATCTTCTGGAGGCATCACCATCCCTGACTTCAAGCTCTACTATAGAGCCATAGTTCTGAAAACAGCTTGGTATTGGCACAAGAATAGACAGATAGACCAATGGAATCGAATTGAAGACCCAGATATTAACCCACGCACCTACGAACACCTTATTTTTGACAAAGGTGCTAAATCCATACAATGGAAAAAAGATAGCATCTTCAACAAATGGTGCTGGCACAATTGGATTCGAACATGCAGAAAATTGCAGTTAGATCCATACCTGTCACCATGCACGAAACTTAATTGCAAATGGATCAAAGATCTCTCCATAAACCCAGCCACACTGAATCTTCTAGAAGAGAAAGTGGGAACAACTCTTGAACAAATTGGCACAGGAGAACGATTCCTGAACATCACACCAGAAGCACAGACACTGAGGTCTGCAATTAATAAATGGGACCTCCTGAAACTGAGAAGCTTCTGTAAGGCAAAGGACACAGTCAGTAAGACAAAACGACCACCCACAGAATGGGAAAAGATCTTCACCAGCCCCACATCTGACAGAGGACTGATTTCCAAAATATACAAGGAGCTCAAGAAGCTAGCCACCAAAACACCATACAATGAAATTAAAAAGTGGGGTGCAGAACTAAACAGATTTTTCAACAGAGGAATCTGAAATGGCTGAAAGACACTTAAAGTGCTCAAAAATCCTTGGCCATCAGAGAAATTCAACTCAAAACAACTCTGAGATACCACCTCACACCTGTCAGAATGGCTAAAATCAAAAATACCAATGACAACCTATGCTGGAGAGGTTGTGGAGAAGAAGGAACACTCCTCCATTGCTGGTGGGAGTGTGAACTTGTAAGACCACTTTGGAAATCAGTATGGCGGTTGCTCAGAAAAATGGGAATCAATCTACCTCAAGATCCAGCCATTCCTCTCTTGGGTATATACCCAAATACTGCATGTCCATACAACAAGGACATATGTTCAACCATGTTCATAGCAGCATTGTTTGTAATAGCCAGAACCTGGAAGCAACCTAGATGCCCCTCAACTGAAGAATGGAAAGAGAAAATGTGGTACATTTATACAATGGAGTACTACTCAGCAGAAAAAAGCAATGGAATCTTGAAATTCGCAGGCAAATGGATGGAACTAGAAGAAACCATCCTGAGTGAGGTAACCCAATCACAAAAAGACAAACATGGTATGTACTCACTCATATATGATTTTTAGACATAGAGCAAAGGTTTACCAGCCTATAATCCTCTACCCCAAGGAAACTAGAAATCATGAATGACTCTAAGGGATAAATGGACCCCAGGAATGGGAAGTGGCATGAACTCCCGAGCTAATTGAGAGCATGAGGGTAGGGGAGTGGGTGCTGCCACAATAAGAGTACAAGATGAAGAGTAGAGGAGAAGAAATGGAGTAGCAGATATATTGAGTTGGGGGAAGAATAGAGGAGAGAGAGCAGGATGAGAGAGAGATACCATATCAGAGGGAGCCACTATAGGTCCGAGAAGAGATCTGGAACTAGGTAGATCTCCAGAGACCTACAAGGATGACACGATCTGACAGTCCGGGCAGTGGAGGAGAGGATGGCCTAGAAACCCTTCCCCTAGAATGAGATTGATGACTACTCTCTATGCTATCCTAGAGTCTTCATCCAGTGACTGATGGAAGCAGAGACAGACAGACATCCACAGAAATACACTGAGCTGAAATCTGGAACTTAGTTGAAGAGAGGGAGGAATGAAGAACGAAGGGGTCTGTACCTGGTTGGAGAAACCCACAGAAACAGTTGGCCTGAAAAAGGGAAAGCAGATCGACCCCAGATGCTCTTTGGGAGGCCAGTACGGGACTAATCCAGCCCCCTGATCATGGATGCCAATGGGGAGGCCCCTGCACTCCTGGGAGCCTCCGGAGGTGGACTGGCGTTTTGCCCTGGTGGGTGGGGGGGACTTCGAGAGCCCATCCCACTTGAAGGGATTCGCTCTGTCTCTGAACACATGGGGAGGGGCCTAGGCCCAGCACAGGAAGATTTGGTGGACTTGGTGGAGCCCCGGTTGGGGGCCCTACCCTGCCTGGGGAGTGGGGGGTAGGTTGGAGGTGGGGGAGAAGGAATGGGGGTGAGGGGAGGGAGAGGGAGAGGGGAAATACATGTGAAACAAGCCTGTTCCCTAACTTGAATTAATAATAATAATAATTTTTAAAAAAGTGTCAAAAAAATGGTAGATGGTTTGCACATAACCTACACACATCTTGTATATTCTTTATAATTTCTAGATTACTTCTAAAACCTAATACAACAGAAATGCTATGCAAATAGTTGATATACTGCATTGTTTTTACCTTTATAAATATTTTATGGGTATGGGTGCTTTGTCTGCATTTAAGTCAGCACACTCTTGCCTGGTGCCTACTGAGGCCAGAAGAGGGCATCAAATCTCCTGGGTGCTGGGAGTCGGACCTCGGTTCCCTAAAAGAACAGTCAGCACCTTAACAGCAGAGCCTCCAGTCCCTAATACACTGCATTGTTTAGAGAAGGACAACTAAAAACAAAAAATCTTTGTGCCAGGCAGTGGTGGCACATGCCTTTAATCCCAGCACTCGGGAGGCAGAGGCAGGTGGATTTCTGTGAGTTTGAGGCTAGCCTGATCTATAGAGCGAGTGCCAGGACAACCTCCAACCTCCAAAGCTACACAGAGAAACCCTGGCTGACCTTAACTCACAAAGATCTGCCTGCCTCTGCCTAAGTGCTGGGAGCAAAGGTGTGTGCCATCACCACCCAGCTTGATCTTTTTAAATTTAAAAAAAAATGTATTTTCAGTACTTAAAAAAAATTAAGACAGTTTCATACAGGAATATTCAGGGAGATGAAAACGCCCTAAATGCAGGTGCTTCTGTTATGGCTAAGCATCCCGGATCACTTCTCCAGAGAGCATCAGAATGGCTACAGTGGGGGAAATAGCGGTCAGTCTGGGGAAAGCTGCTATAACCACTTTGTCCTGAATGTGGACAAAGGACCTGCCTGGGCTTCTCCTGCTCCTACACTCATCCTGTCTGTGTGTTGTGTGTTAAAGAACACCCCCACATACACAGATGCCATTCTTTTTCTTACTGGAGCATGGGTGGAGCTTTTCACGAAGGGTCTCGTTGTGGAGTTGTGGCTGGCCTCAGACTCACAAACCTCCTCTGTTTCTCAAGTGCCTGGTGAAATAGGTCTTTTGTTTGAATGTGTTTTGCCTGCCTGTATGTCTGTGCAACAAATGCATTCAGTGCCCAGAAGCCAGAATAGGGCAGCTGATCCTCTGGAACTAGAGTTGCAGGCAGTTTTGAGCTACTGATATAGTTCTGGGAAATAAATCCAGGTCTTCTGCAAGAGCAGGAGGTGCTCCCAATCACTGGGTCATGTCTCCAGCCCCTGGAGTGTCAATCATTGAGCCTTGTCTCCAGCCACTGGAATGGGCCTTTTATTGGTTGGTTGTGACATTACTCAGTCAGTTGGCTACAGACTCATGTCATTAAGTTTCTGTTGTGTAACTGTTTCTTCACCTTCTAGTTTCCTACTGAAATTTTAATTAAACATGACTGGAATTCCTGATCTGTTTCTCTTTTGTATGTTCTCTATTGCCCCAGAAGATTTGTTAAGTTATTACTTTTATCTTTCTGTATATGAATGATATGTGTGTATACAGTTGTTCATGCCGAATGGTGCACATGCCACACAGCACACATGAGGGTGTTAGGGGCAGTACCACTGAGGGTATGGACCATCACCTTCTGCCTTGCTTGAAACAGAGCCTCTGTTTTTATCTCTGTTGCATACACCAGACTAACTAGCATATGAACTTCCAGAAAGTCTCCTGCCTCCAATTCCTATTTCTCTGTAGAAGTGCTGGGACTCCAGACACTACCATGTCCAGATTTATGTGGGTAATGGGGCTTCAAATTCAGATCCTCATAGTTGTGTGCCAAGTGCTGTACACACTGAATCACCTCCCAAGCCATGCAGTCTGCTTTCTAATTGTCTACTTAGACAAAAAGAGATAACTACTTCCCACAGCCAGGTGGTGTGTGTGTGTGTGTGTGTGTGTGTGTGTGTGTGTGTGTGTGAGAGAGAGAGAGAGAGAGAGAGAGAGAGAGAGAGAGAGAGGTGGCAGGGGGTGAGGGGGAAGTACCACCTAGCTGATTAAGATGCAGAAGAGAACCTGTGTCCTCAGATACTTTCCACTTCCTCATCATCATCCATTACCTCCACCTTTGAGGCATCCAGCCCTTCCAATCCCTCAGCCTTTGGGATCTGGAATTGAGCTGACATTGCCTCCTACCCCCCTCTGCAAGTTTCCAATAATGATCAAAGTGACAGTGAAGCACTTAGGACCATGGCATCTGTGTTTAGATGCTCAGCCCAGGCAAGCTGCTCAGCTGGTGTGAACCACTACACCTGGCTCTCTCTCTCTTCTTATCCCACTTCTCTTTCCTTCCTCCTCCTCCTCTCTCTCTTCCCTCTTCTCATTCTCACCAAGAATTTCACATAGTCCAGCCTGGCCTCAGACTTGATCTGTAGCTATGGATGATCTTAACCTCCTGACCCTCTTGGCCTGGGTCTACCAAGTGCCAGGTTTACAACAGACCTGTGCTAACAGCCACACCTAGCCAATGCTTAACTCTGCCAACACCACAGATTTTCCATATTCCCAGTAAGGGGTCAGTCCTGCAACCCTGACCTAAGAGGTTATTTGATTTCCTGTACAAAATGCTTTATGGCTCACCTTCAGTAAGATACTGATAGCACACGCCATGCCAACATTTCCAACTCCCACCACAGTGATCTTACACCGGGAAGCTTTATCTTCTTGAGTTAGGTTCTGAATTAGCTGCTCCTTGACAGTGGACATGCTGAACCTAAGGAGCAGAAGAAAATGTCAGTGGACACAAACTCTTCAGCGGAGACCCTCAACAACCTATTTTTTTGGTGAGGAGAGGAGCTGAAACAGGGTTTTTCACATTGTATCTAGGGCTGGCCAAGGAATCACTATGTCGTCTAGGTTTGCCTTGAACTCATGGCAGTCCTCCTGCCTAAGCAACTCAGAGTGCTGGATTCCAGTCCTGTGCCGCCATACCTGCCCTTGGAGCTATATCTTGAGTTTGCAGATCGCAGGAGTCGGAGCAGGAGGAGGAGGAAAGTCAGCGTCCCCTGTTTAGAGTGTGTAAAAAAATAGAAGCTCTGTGAAGCAGAGGACTGTGGAGACAGGTTCCTCCCTTCTTGCTGGCTCCTCCTTCCCAGCAGGTTCCTACCTTCCTCAGAGCTACAGGTCCACAAACGCTTTCCTTCCTAGGTGGATGAAGTCACTGCCCATCGCCTCTGAGGATGCAGAGGTATACTCTATAGTTAAACCTCAGCACAGGTGTGACAACAGGACCACCGTTAGGCTCAGGAGCCAGCGCTGTAACGAACGAGGAACGCGCCAGACCCTACGTCACCTGCAAGTTCCGCCCTCTGCCGGCCAGGTAATTTAGTGTGTGCACGCCCGCTGTGTCTGGGAGAGGGGCTCCGCGAGGTTTCCAAGGTCTACATGCCCTAGTGGAGACAACTCAGAAGATGGCAGATAGCTTGGGAAACGCCTCCTTGAAGGCCGTGGCATGAACTGCGCTACCTTTCTGCTGCGAGGAAATGCCAAACTTTGAGTCTGAGGGGCATACCCCAGGCCTTTGCCCTTTGTTTGTAGACATTTAAATAACTACTGGTTTGGGAAGATAACCTCAGTAGGTAAAGTGCTTGCAGTGCAAGCATGAGGACTTGAGTTGGATCCCCAGAAGACACAGTGATCCCAGTTATGGGGAGGCAAAGACAAAGGCTCCCTGCAGTTCCCTAGACAGCCAGGTGAGCTCTAAATAGCGAGTGTCCTTATTTCAAAAATCAGGGTGGATACCAGGCGGGCAGTGTTGCCGCAGCCTTTAGTCCCTGCACTGGGGAGGCAGAGGCAGGAGGATCTCTGAGTTCGAGGCCAGCCTGGCCTCTACAGAGCAAGTGCCAGGATTATACAGAGAATCCCTGTCTCGGGAAAAAAAAAAAAAAATCAGGGGTGGATGACACCTGAGAAGGGGAGCAAAACCTGATGTCATCCTCTGGCCTCCTGTGCACTAGCATAAAAACACACATACACAGAGGAGAGAGAGAGAGAGAGAGAGAGAGAGAGAGAGAGAGAGAGAGAGAGAGAGAGAGAGAGGAAGAGAGAGAGAGAGAGAGAGAGAGAGAGAGAGAGAGAGAGAGAATTAGTCAGTGTTCTCTAATGCTGTGGTTCTCCTCAACTTGTGTGTCTCTATCCCTTTGGGCTCATATCAGATATTTATATTACAATTCATATTACAATTCATAACAGCAGCAAATTTGTAGTCAATAATTTTTGTTTTGTTTTTTGACACAGGATTTCTCTGTGTAACCATGGCTGTCTTGGAACTCACTCTGTAGACCAGGCTGGCCTCAAACTCACAGAGATCCTCCTGCCTCTGCCTCCCGAGTTCTGGGATTAAAGGCATGCACCACCATGGCCCAGCCTTCAATGAAATAATTGGGGGTCACCACAATATAAGCAACTGTATTAAAGTGTCATAGCATTAGGAAAGTTGAGAACCACTGCCCTTAAGAAATAGAACTATCAGAATACATACATACACACCCATATACGCATATATAAATACATATATATATATATATATACATGTATACATATATATTAAAAAGAGGATTGTTAAATTGGCTTACAGGCTGTGATCTGGGTAGTCCAACAATGGTTGTTTCACACTGGAAAGGCTGAGAATCCAGTAGTTTCTCAGTCCACAAAGTTGGATGTCACAGCAGTTCCAAACTGCCACCGAAGGCCTGGAGGATTCCTGACCAGCTGCTCTCTTCAGTCTACACTGGGATCCTGAAGAAATTGATTCTAATATGGGTGACAGTATGCTGCAGCAACAGAATAGATGAAGTTGCCAGCGAAACCCAAAGCAAGCAGGCAAAAAACAGTTTCCTTCTTCCAGGTCCTTTGATATGGGCTGCTACCAGAGTTAGGATGAGTCTCCCTGCCTCAAAAATTCTAATTAAGAAAGTTCCTCAGGAGTTCTCAACAGCTTGGGTTTTAGTTGATTACCTGAACAGTCAAGTTGACAACCACAATTAGTCATCACAAATCCACTCCCTTGTCAACCTGACACTCAGTGACATCTTATGTCATGATTAATTTCCAAATGACAAAACCAGGTCCTAAAAACTATCCCACACAATACCACAGACACATTATACATTTTAGAGTAGGTGGCAAAGCCCCTCGGAATGCTTAGTGTTCTAGTGTCTTGTGATTTAAATTTGGTAGTAGAGATTTTAAGCACTTCACCAGTGATATTATCTCAGTCAGTGTTGCATTAAATGATAGAGAAAAGACAAATAGTGTAATATATATCCACATAAACAGGTTCTTAACAAAATAGAACAGAGGCACTTATGCTAATTATAGTCCTCATTTCTCAAATTGGTTACATGGCTTTAGCTGGTACTTTTAACTTCCTCTCCTGTTCGTTCTGTGTTTCTTTCATCCTCAGCAGGGGTTTTTTCCAGGAGGAGGGACCCACACCTTCATTACCAAACTGTCAGGGCCCCTTGTCAACCTGCCTGGATTAGGCTTTTGGAGCTTCCCAATGGCTTTAATCACAGGATGTGGTAGCACCAAGAGATGTCCTAAAGGATCTCCTGCACTCCAGACATAATCCTTCTTACCTCCATTGTGGAGAAGAAATCCAATTTCCCCATGCTAATCTGGATAAATCACCCCTTCTAACACTACTATTCCTTTCTTAGTCTGTTGTTGGCTTAAGGTATCAGAAGCCCAAAGTGGGTGGGGGGGCTGGGGAGTCTGACTTCATTTCAATGGAATGTTTGCTTGTGTCTCCTGGCAGGAGCAGTCGCCCCTCTGAAACCAAAACTAGGCCTTCAGAATATATGAAGGAACAGGAAGCAAAAAAATTTCTACTGAGTCATTAGAGGTGATGGTGAATAGAACTATTCCTTTTTTTCCACCCCTTAATTCCTGGCTGTGGGAAAAACTGTGTCATATATTAGATGTTGATTCAAATATATACTTACTTTTGATGAACCCTCCCTAGTCCTCCAGACTGCTGCTACCTAATTGGTGCTGTAATTGTGTCTTCAAAGGGCCATTTCACTTATATCCGGATCAAATGCTTTAGGATGGTTAGGGAACATGGTAAGACCAGTGGACTTCATGAGTGTGGGCCCACAGTTGCACTTCTCTGGCTGTGAAATGAGTTCCTTGGTCAGAAGCAATACTGTATGGAATGTAACTGTGGATAAGGTATACATACATTCTGTAAGTCTAAAGATGTTGGTTTGGCATAAGCATTACATGTAGGAAAGGCAAATCTATAATCAGTGTAATCTCCTTTGGTAAGAACAAGGTATCCTTTCCATGAAGAAAGTCATCTAATGTAGTTAACCTGGCACCTGCTGGATGGTCACCCTGGAGAATGGCGTCATACTAGGGGGCTCAGTGTTGGTCTCTGTAGTTGGCAGATCTGGCACTAAGCAGTAGCTGTGACCACATTGCCCATGCATAACCTCCATCCCTGCCATGATGTCCACGGTGTTCATGGGCCCACTGACAATGACAGGGATGGGTAAAGATGCTGACTGTCCATAGAACAGGTCATTCTCTCTACTGATTACTGAACTCCTCCCCTGCTGTTGTCACATTTTAATGAGCATTTACATGGGACAAAAGTATCTTCACATCCTTTGCCCTTTTGTAGAGAACTATTCACATACTTCTTCCCCAGATACCTTTCTCACACTTTTCTAATCTCTTTCCAAGTCCCTGACCCTGTAGTCAATCTACTGGCTACAGCTCATTAATCAGTGAACACTTCTCATTTCAAGCAAAATGAACTTGAGCATGTGTACTGCCCAAAGTTCTGCCCTTCCCCAGTTTCTCAGGCTTGTGTTGTCCCAGAAAGGGCTTTTGGGTGATGCCTGCATAATGTGCAGGACCATCAATAAACCAGGCCCTACTCTTGTCTTCATCGGGAACACCCCATGAGGTGGATGCTTGGGAGCATTGTAACAGGAATAGAAACCATAGGCATTTGAGCAACTTCTTCATGTAAATTGCTTGTGCCGTCAGGACCTGCTCAGGCTTGATCATATTTCATATGCCATTTCTGTTTGTTAATAGATTGCTGCTATGTACCTCCTACTTTATGAGTTGCTGGATCAGATCCCTTTGGGGGATGGACAATTGGCTCAGAAGTTAGGAACACATTGCTTTGGTAGATGATCTGGGTTTGTAGTGTGTGGGAGAACAAAAAAGGATGTTGGATCTCCTGGAATTGGAGTTACAGATGGATGTGAGCTGCCATACCACCATGTAGGCTGGGAATCAAACTTGGGTCCTCTGGAAGAGCAGCCTCACTCTCAGAGCTAGAACTCAATATGTAGACATGTTCTGTTCAGCACAACAAAGCTACAGACCACTATTGAGTAGAGGGCAATTTAGAGTCTCTTTCTTTCTTTCTTTCTTTCTTTCTTTCTTTCTTTCTTTCTTTCTTTCTTTCTTTCTTTCTCTTCTTCTTCTTCTTCTTCTTCTTCTTCTTCTTCTTCTTCTTCTTCTTCTTCTTCTTCTTCTTCTTCTTCTTCTTCTTCTTCTTCTTCTTCTTCTTCGAGACAGGGTTTCTCTATAGCTTTGGCTGTCCTGGAACTCCCTCTGTAGACAAGGCTGCCCTCGAGCTCACAGAGATCTGCCTGCCTCTGCCTCTGCCTCCCGAGTGCTGGGATGAAACACATGCACCACCACCGCCACCAGGACTCTTAGCCTGGGGGTCTTGGCATATGTTTTTCATCCCAGCACTCGGGAGGCAGAGGCAGGTAGATCTCTGTGAGTTCCAGGGCAGTCAGAGCTACACAGAGAAACCCTGTCTCAAACAAACAAACAAGCAAGCAAGCAAACTAGAGTTCTTCCTTTATTCAGGCCAGCAACTGAGAACAGGTCCCTGCCAACAAAGGAGCTATCAACCCAGAAGTTGGGCAGGGTAGGGTTTGTAAAGCTAAAACCACAATTGCATCATACCAGTTGCAGGCTGAGGATTTATTTTTTAAAATTGGGTTAGTTTATTTTGAGAAAAGAGTCTTTCCATGTAGCCCTGGAACTCATGATGTAGACCAGGCTGACCTTGAACTCAGAGATCTACCTGCCTCTGCCTCTCAGGTTTCAAAGCAAGAAAGGGGGAACCCTTTGATCTGTTAACCGTCTTATAAGCATTGTTTCTCAGAAGGGAGACACTGGTTCTGGCAAACAGGATGTGGTTGTGGAGAGGATGAAGTGTGGAGTCAGGGTGACCACACAGAAACTCTTTTGGACCCCTTAGGACCAACTAACCTAAAGTCACTGAAATCTCTGACTGGTCTCTGTGCTGGTATTAAAGGCATGCACTTGCCATGCCAGGTGAATACATGTTACAGTGAAGCCCACTCATGTTGTTAGGTGTAACTTGTCTTTCCTTCTGAGAAAATGTCTGTTAACCCCAGTGTCTAATCCTAAACTGAAATACAGGAAACCCCAATTCAGCTTCAAAAAATTTTTTAAAAATAAGATGAAGCAAGCTAACTGTGGTGCACACTTGTAACTCCAACACTTGGGAAGTGGAGGAATTAAGGAATTCAAGGTCATCCTTGGCTACATACAAAGTTCCAGGCCAACCTGGGTTACAAGATATCCTGTATTAAACAAAAAAATAATACATAAACTTGAACTTTATAGTACATAAGTTATATACTAACAGAGGTGTTTCTTTTTAAGTCTATAATAGAGCAAATCCAATTTTAGTAGGGTAAATTGTCAAGACTGCCTTGACCAATCTTGTTATTTACATCAGAAGGAGAAAAACAAAAGCCCTAATTTCCTTCCCCATAACTATCTCTCAAGAAGCAAACCCTAATGGGAAAGCCTTGGAGGCAGAAATGACAACAGTTACTGTACAAACCTCTCTCTAGTACAGCTTTCAGGGTTGGTGTCTTAGCTTCCTATTGTTGCGATGAACACCATGACCAAAAACTATTTGGGTAGGAACAGCTTCATTTGACTTACACTTGCATATCGTAGTCCATCATCCAGTAAATTACCACAGGAACTCAAAGCAGAAACCTGGAGGAGAGAACTGAAGCTAAGGCCTTGGGGAAACCACTCATTGGCTTGTTGCCTATGATTTACTCAGCCTGGTTTCTTATACAACCCAGAATCGTCTGCCCAGAGATATCACTACTCACATTGAAATGGACCCTCCCACATCAATTACTAGTTAAGAAAATTAGTTAGTGGGTGGTGGTGGTACACACCTTTAATCCCAGTATTGGGGAGGTGGACAGGCAGAGATTTCTGAGTTGAGTCCAGATTTATCTACAGATTGAGTTCCAAGGCAACCAGAGCTACACAGAGAAACCCTGTCTGGAAAAACCAGAAAGAAAGAAAGAAAGAAAGAGAAAGAAAGAAAGAAAAAGAAAGAAAGAAAGAAAGAGAAAGAAAGAAAGAGAAAGAAAGAAAGAAAGAAAGAAAGAAAGAAAGAAAGAAAGAAAGAAAAGGGGAGGGAGGGAGGGAAAGAAAATGCATCACCATAAACTTGCCTCCAGGCAAATATTTTCAAGGTAGTAAGGGACCAAACCCTCACCCAGCCCCAGAAGTTAGCTGGCAGGCTCTGAATGTGCTTTATGGTAACAGTGGTGTACAGAGCATAACAACTGCCCTAGGAGGGTCTATAGGCCATTGCAACCAGTTGACCAGTCAACACAAGAAGTGTACCAATCCTGAGATTGTTGTAGACCCCCCTAGACACTCCCCTTGCTCTACCCAATAAATTCCCTGCCTTGCAGCTCCTTCTGCTCCTTCTTGCCCCACTCGGCTCTGTCGGATGCACAAAGGAATCGAGTTAATACAGTTAACTCATTAAATAATAAAAGACTGTTTGCGGGCTGGAGAGATGGCTCAGAGGTTAAGAGTACTCTGCCTGTTCTTCTTGAGGTCCTGAGTTCAGTTCCCAGCAACCACATGGTGGCTCACAACCATCTGTAAAGAGATCTGGTGCCCTCCTCTGGCCTGCAGGCAACATGCAGGCAGAACACTGTACACATAATAAATAAACCTTTAAAAAAGAAAAGAAAAGAAAAAAGACTGCTTTTGCATTGGAATGGGTCTCTTGGTCATTTTGGAGTTTAGAATTTGGGCACAACAGTAGTTCTTGAGTTTGTCTTCCCAAATGACTCCAGCTTGTATCAAGTTGACCTAAAAGTAGCCAAGAGGCTTTGGTAAGGGTTGATTACAAAATGTCTTGAGGACAGCTGAAGAAATGAATCTGCTGGTTTCAGGTGTTAGGATTTAGGCATTATGCTAGCCTGCCTTTGTCACCTGGCAGGATGCACTCAAGCAGTACACTGACCAGTCTAGGGTCCTATGGCTGCTACATCACTACAGGTACAAAAGGCCCCTTTAAGAGACAAACTTCTAGCCAGGCGGTGTTGACTCATGCCTTTAATACCAACACTTGGGAGGCAAAGGCAGGAGGATCTCTGTGAGTTTAAGGCTAGCCTGGTCTACAAATCCAGTTCCAGACAACCAGGGCTATTATACAGAGAAACCCTGTCTTGAAAAAAAACCGAACAAACAAACAAACAGACAAGCTCCGCCCACTTCCAATTTCTCCCTTTGCAGGTCTTTCCTATCCTCTCTCTCTCTCCCCTCTCTCCCTTATGCCCACCCCACTCCCTTCCCTTCCCCCAGTAAAACCTCCCAAGTAAGCTTTGCCTGCATGGCATGTTTGTCCCTCAACTGCCATGGGGCTTCTCACCAAGGTTCTTCTAAGGCAGTATCATTATGACATTGGTGCCAATAAACTCAACAGGCCCCTCCCAGCACCCATCCTGAGGCACTTGGGGACCCTGGAACCTTCAACTGTGTCACTTTTCCCACTAAAAGATCACTGGATCTCTCCATCCAACACTGGCATAATCAGTAAGCCATGCCTTCATCACCTCTGACAATTTCCCACAAATGAGGGCAAGACAGATTGGATGACCTAACTGCCATCTTTACTAAGGGTGACCACATAGACAACTGCCATTTTAGTAAGGGCAAACTGAAGCCTAAACATTTGTTTGACCTAGGGATTATTCAAGTCCTGTTTAAAATGTGTGTGCGCTCTGGAACATGTATGTGACTTGGGTTTAACTTTATATGAGTAAAAGATAGCTAACTTTAACTCTGTGTGTATATCTGGTTTAAAATAGATTTTATATGGTGATAAAGGCATCACTCTGGCCACAGTCCTATGACAGTCTGTGTGCAGGCACAAAAGACCCCTTTAAGAGACAAGCCCCACCAATTCCCACTTTCCAGCTGTTCTTCTGAAGAGGCAGGCAGGTCTTCACCTCTCTCTCCCCCCTATCCCTTCCCCCGATAAAACCACCCAGCTAAGCTCTGTCTGCATGACCAAATAGCTGCTCATTAAATAGTGACCACAGGGGCTAGTGAATGTTCAGGATTAGATCACCGGCTGCTTGTGCAGAGGACCTGGGTTCAACAACTCCCAGAACCCATAACCATCTGTACCTAGTCCCAGGTGACAGACCTACATGCAGACAAAAGAACCATACACATTAAAAAAAAATGAAACAAACCCAGAAACAGTACTCCGAGAAAAATTATTTCCCAATAATGTGAAAATAAAAGTAGCTGTATGTCTGTGTAATCACATGACTTTGTAGAATGGAGGTCAACCTGAGATGTCTTCCTGAAGGCTATCTACTATAACATTTTGAGATAGTCCCTCACTGTGGTGATTTGAATAATAGCCTCCAGGGTTGGATAAGCACATGCACATGGCAGCTAACTCCAGTTCCAGGAAATTGGACACCCTCATACAAACATATAAGCAAAAACCCCAGTGTAGCCCGGCCGGCAGTGGTGGGGCATGCCATTAGTCATAGCACTCGGGAGGCAGATCTCTGAGTTTGAGACCAGCCTGGTCTACAAGAGCTAATTCCAGGACAGCCTCCAAAGCCAGAGAAACCCTGTCTCCAAACACCAAAGGAAAAAAAAAAAAAAAAAGCCTCCAGCCTCATATTTGAAGGTTATGGAGTGGTTGGGTGTGGACATGTAGGAGCAAGTTTGTCATTGGGGTGTGGGGGAGGGCTTTGGCATTTCAAATGCCCAAGGTAGGGCCAGTGCTGCTGCTCATCCTGCATGCTGCCATGCAGATAATGGACTAACCTCTGAACTGTAAATCAAGCTCAAATGAATGACTTCCTTTCTAAGTTGCTGTGGTCATGTGTCTCTTCACAGCAATAGAAACCTTCACTGAACCCAGAGTCTGATCACAGTTGTGGCTAGCCAATAAGCTCTAGGTCTCCACCTACACTGATGATCCAATGCTTTATGAACTGAGTGTCTTGTGTTTTCCAGACAAGGTCTCACTATGTAGATCCAGCTGTCCTGTAAACCTGACCCTGGTGGGATCAAAGGCAGCCCAATGTGTCTTAATAAACTGAGCAATCTAATCACCGTTCAAGGTTTATTTGGTGTTTTCATTGGCATGACACTTGGGTAGTTGGTTGCATCATCCATATGCAGATCTTATTTCTTATACAATATTTCAAAGTACACCACAGAAACATAATACACAAAATAATATCCTTTAGAACAGTTATGCACAAGATATGCATGATGGACTTACACACTGGAGCCAGGTTGTGACTAACTGGGAACTCATTGGCCTAGGCAAGTTTGGTAAAGGGTGCAGAGCAGACACAGGCTAACGGCTAATTGAAGCCTGCAGATAATTGGCAGTGTGTTTTGGAGACAGTGGGACTGTCGCACCAACGAGGTCACCGCTACACAAGTACCACTTAGCATCAGGGTAGAGCTGTGGGAAGTGAGGATTTCTCCAGGCTACCTTAACATAACCACACTAACTACAGCTCAGATGAGTAGATAGATGTGTGTGGTCTCCATAGAAACCCTGCTGCAGCCTGGACAGTGAAGCACTAGGGTATCTGAGGACTTCAGAACTGCAGCTCTTTCTGGATCCCCCATAGTGTATCTGCACTCTTCTTCAAGCGGGCCTCCTCTTCAGAAGTTAGAGTCACCTTCACAACATCGGAGATTCCATTTTGTCCCAGGACACAAGGGACACTGAGGAAGACATCATCCTTGATTCCATAGAGACCCTGAACACGAAATGAAAGAGATTACATTTTGCCTACACATCCTCAGGTTTCCTGGGATTCAGCTCTTACACAGTTATAAAGCCTTTTTAAAACAAGCGTGCTGATCTAGTCTGTTCCAGAGATGCCCAGGTATGATGTAACAATGGACAGTGTAATAGAAAGTCATTGAGACAGCAACAGCTAGGCTTGGCACATGTCTGTTACCCGAGCACATGGAAGCTAGAGGTACTTCAAGGTTATCATCAAAAATATATATCTCAAGTTCAAGGCCAGGCCAGCTAGCATTACCTAAGACCCCTGCCTCAAAAAAACAGAAAACAAAAAAACAAAAAACAACCCAACAACAAAAACAAAACAGAAAAAAAGCTGGGCTTTGGTGGCACACGCCTTTAATCCCAGCACTGGGGAGGCAGAGGCAGGTGGATCTCTATGAGTTGGAGGCCAGCCTGGTCTCCAGAGCGACTGCCAGGATAGGCTCCAAAGCTACACAGAGAAACCCTGTCTCAAAAAAACACCAAAAAAACCCCCCAAAAAACAAAACCAAAAAAAAAAGCCCACAAACCCACAAGCCTCAGTAATGTACACAATAAATTACACTTCCCCATTTCTCTAAGACTGGTAACTGAGCAGTGTCTTCCATTTGATCAGCATAACTCTTAGATACCTTCAGTGCTGATAGGACATTAATTAATTCCATAGGTCAGCTATTTCTTTCCAAAAGAAAAGCATGAACGGATGAATTTACTTCAGTCAGTGACTGAGAATTTCCATTAGTCTTCTTAAGACTTTGTAAAGCCAAGAAATAAACCATACAACATGCTTCTCTGCAAATCCATTACCTTAATCATGGTAGAAATGGGATGCACCCGCCTAAGATTCTTCATTATGCTCTCGGCCAAGTCAGCCACAGACAGACCAATGGCCCAGGATGTATAACCCTTCAGTTTGATCACCTCATAGGCACTGTGGAATAGGAAGAATGGGAAAAGGGTGAAGGGCAGGGAAAAAACAAGTAAAATAAATGTTTTACTGAACATATTTTACAATAAAAACCACCAAGACATGTTATATAGTTAAGCATGACCTTTGCCGGGAAGGGCAAACTTTGGCCCTCCCCTCCATGGAGTCTTGTACATTGACAGAGGGAATATTACTTAGTCAAAACAACAAAAATTCTCAGAAATGAAATATGGAGGGGCTGGTGAGATAGCTAAGACTATGGTTAGTGGCAGAAAAACAAAAGTGAAATAATGACCGGACCGAAATGTATCCTGTGTTCCTAGGACTCAAGAGAGTCTGAGTTCCATTCCCAGCACCTCAGAAACTGTATGGGTTTTATTTATTTATTATGTATACAATATTCTGCTTCCATGTGTATCTATCTGCACACCAGAAGAGGGCACCAGATCTCATAATGGATGGTTGTGAGCCACCATGTGGTTGCTGGGAATTGAAACTCAGGACCTCTGAGCCATCTCTCCTCACTGAGCCATCTCTCCAGGCCCATGTGAGGTGTTTTGAACGAGATGTCCTCCATAAGTATAGGATATTTGAAGATCTGGTCCCCAGTTGATAGCTGCTTGGTGAGGAAGCATGTCACTGGGAACAGGCTTTGAGGTTTCAAAAGACAAGCAACATTTAGCTCTCTTCTTCCTGTATGTGGTTAGGATAAGCTCTCAGCTACTTCTGAAGCGGCCTGCCTCCTGCTACCCATACCTCTGGCTCCACCACCATGGATGAACTCTAAACCTTGGGAACCATAAGCCCAAAACAAACTTTCTTCAGGAAATTGGTTTGGTGGTGGTACCTTTTATCACAGCCAACAGAAAGTCACTAATACAAAATCCATGAGGCTTACACACAGCACAGTTGGATCAAGGTCATTCAAGTGAAACAGGCTGAGAAGCAAAGTTCACTTATAGCAGTTATAATATTTACTTAAGAATCTAGAATTTGGCCAGGCGTTGGTGGCCCACGCCTTTAGTCTCAGCTCTCGGGAGGCAGAGGCAGGTGGATCTCTGAGAGTTCGAGACCAGCCTGGTCTACAAGAGCTAGTTCCAGGGCAGCCTCCAAAAGCCACAGAGAAACCCTGTCATGAAAAAACAAAACAAACAAACAAACAAATCTAGAATTTGTGTAAGAACCAAAGCCAGGTGGCGGCGGCGGTGGCCTTTAATCCCAGCATTTGGGCGGCAGAGGCGGGCAAATAGATCTCTGAGTCTGAGGCCATCCTGGTCTACAGGGTTTCAGGACAGCCAGGACTACACAGAGAAACCCTGTCTCTAAAGACAAAAACAAAATGATCCAGGCCATGGTGGCACAGGCCTTTAAACCCTGTACTCGGGAGGCAGAGGCAGGGAGATTTCTGAGTTCAAAGCCAGCCTGGTCTGCAAAGCAAGTTCCAGGACAAGCCAGGGCCACAGAGAAAACCCTGTCTAAAATAAACAACCCCCCCCACAAAAACAAATGAAAGACTCCAGACCATACTTATACCTATATTATCCAAATAAAGAAGTTGGCCGTACTTCTATTAGTATAAATAAAATAAAAAGTTTTGCTATCTTATTTCTGGGAGCTGCAGAGGTGGCTCAATGGTTAAGAGGACCTATGTTTGATTCACAACACCAACAAGATGGTTCACAAGTCTAACTCTAGTTCCAAGGAATCCTGTGCCCTCTTCTGGACTACACGGATACTGCATCCATGTAGTACAGACACAAAGGAAGGCAGAACATCCATACACCCCAAAATACATCCTATAAAAAAGATCCTTCTGAGTGAATTAATATGTTGTCAAGGGTAGAACTAAATTTATTTGATCTTGATTTTAAAAAGATCTTTTTGTATGGCAGATCTGCTTTCAGTTGTAAAAGAACTGCCAAACTATTTTCCTAGGAGATGGTACCACCTTATATTCCCAAGGTGTTACATTTTACAAATGGGAGACTGAAACCAGCATCAGCCCCTCTTACCTGTATTTGGTGTTGCATTTTAGTCTTTATATATATATAGCATTATGATTAACAAAGCTGAAGAAAAATTTTAAACAAAAGCACACAAATGAAGTGCTATGAAAATCTAAACACAGTTTCCATGCTGCCAATCACGAAGGCTCACCTCACCTGTCAACCACCTGCTTGTGAACCTCATTCCACTGCTCCTTGTCGGTATCAGTGCCCAGCTCTGGATTCAGATTCTTCAGGGAGACACCAGCTACATTCACTCCACTCCACACAGGCACTGGAAAAAACAAGCAGCTTACAACAATGTTTCCACAGGAGAGCACAGAACAGTAACCATTCACCTGCCCTCTACCCTCATTTGTGGAGGAAGGCCAAGATTACCAAAGCCTTGAATTTTACAGTGCATAAAACCAAGATCTGCATATTCATTTTTTAAAAGATTTTATTTATTTGCTATATATACAACATTCTGCTTCCATGGATATCTGCACACCAGAAGAAGGTACCAGATCTCATAACAGATGGTTGTGAGCCACCATGTGGTTGCTGGGAATTGAACTCAGGACCTCTGGAAGAGCAGTTGGTGCTCTTAACCTCTGAGCCATCTCTCCAGCCCCAAGATCTGTATATTCTAACACATTTTCCTAACCCACTAAAGTGTAGGCTATGTATTTACAATCAATAACACCAAATTCACACTTTAAGGGGGTTTCACTGGCATCTGAGAATTGCATGAATATAACCTTCTCAACTACAACCTAACAATGTTTCCCCCCACCTGACATGGCTGATCTTGTCATGGGCAGGCGATTCAAGCCAAGTTTAAACTGGTGAATGAATTACATGACTGAAGTTATCCTAAGAACCATGGCTAACACGTCCATCTAGGGACTGAGAGCATAGCTTAGTAGACTGTGCTTAGCACATGTGAGGATCCTGGGTTCAATCACTAGCATCAAGATTAATGAACAGGGGCTGGAGAGATGGCTCAGAGGTTAAGAGCACTGACTGCTCTTCCAGAGGTCCTGAGTTCAATTCCAAGCAACCACATGGTGGCTCACAACCATCCGTTATGAGATCTGATTCCCTCTTCTGGTATGCAGATATACATGGAAGCAGAATGTTGTATACATAATAAATAAATAAAATCTTAAAAAAATTAATGAACAAATAAATGAATGAATAGGCTGTGTACAGTAGCTCATGCCAGAAATTCCCTAGCCAGAAGACAAAGCCTGGACTGTTGAGTTCCAAGCCAGCCTGGGCTACAATGGTAGACCCTGTCTCAATATTAAAAAAATTAACATATCCAAGCTTATTATTTCCCTGTGATAAATGCCATATAACATGGATACTTGAGTTAAGACTTTTCTAAAAAAGAGATTGATTTACTATGTAGATATACAGTGTCTTATGTATGTGTTCTGCTTGCATGTTTGCTTACACACCAGAAGAGGGCATCAGATCTCAATATAGATGGTTGGGAGCTGCCTTGTGGTTGCTAAGAATTGAACTCAGTATCAGGACCTCTGATAATAAGACCTCTGAACAGCAGCCAACCAGTGTTCTTAACAGAGCCATCTTTCTTTTATTTAGTAAAGAAATGCCTAGAGACATTTTACACTATTTTTCTGTTTCCAAAAAGAGAAAAACTGATACTAAAGACTTACCACTGGAGTCTCCATGCTCCCCTAGGACCCATCCATGACAGCTTAGTGGGTGAACACCCAACCTTTCTCCCATCAGATAACGGAATCGAGCAGAATCCAAATTGCAGCCACTCCCAATAACTCGGTTTTTGGGAAAGCCACTTATTTTCCAAGCCACGTAGGTCAAGATATCCACTACAAAAAAAAAAAAAAAAAAACCCACAAAAATTTAGATAACAGAAGATGGATCAGTATTGTTAAGATCTTTACTGTAACTCATGTCCAAATATTCAAAGTACTATTTAAAACTAACAGTGCACCAATTAAGATAGAATTACTCATAGTTACTTGCTTCTCCAAGATCACAAGAAACTCTAAACTTTGCAACTCCATTTAGAAGCCTTCAACATTCTTTTTTTTTTAAGATTTACTTTTATTTTATGTACACTGGTATCCTGCCTGCATGTGTGTCTGAGTAAGGGTGCTGGGAATTGAACCTGTGTCCTGTGGAAGAGCAGCCAGTGCTCTTAACTGCTGTGCCATCATCTCTCCAGCCCCTTTAACATTCTTAAATGAACTATTTTATAAAAACACAAAGCTACAGGAAACTAATAACACATCATCAGGATAAGCAGGGTGTCTGCTTCTGCACTTTAAAAGCCTCACCTGGGGCCGTGCATTGATGGCGCACGCTTTTTATCCAGCACTCAGAAGGCAGAGGTAGGTGGATCTCTATGAGTTCGAGGCCAGAACGAGTGCCTGGATAGGCTCCAAAGCTACACAGAGAAACCCTGTCTCAAAAAACCAAAACCAAAACCAAAAAAAAAAAAAAAAAGCCTCACCTGGGTTTGAAACAATAAGCAGCTTGCAGTCTGGACTGTATTTCACAACGTTGGGAATGATGAACTTGAAGATGTTCACGTTTCGCTGGACCAGATTGAGTCGGCTCTCTCCCTCTTGCTGACGGGCCCCCGCTGTGACAATGACCAGCTTGGAGTTTGCTGTCACACTATAGTCTAGAGAAAAGACCAGAAATGAAGGTCCCTTTGGGGAACTTTTACCTACGCAGCAAAAACTTGTTCTATAAACCGCTGTCCATAGCAGATGGAGATCTATTGACACTGATACCTTCCCTCTGGATGCACTCTTCTAACTGTGGTCTCTTAAGGATGGGAATAATATTGATGCCTTTCTCATACTGCACATTTAGTCACATTTTATTATAACAGGACGGAATACAATATATCTGATCCTCTATCAATTACTTATGTGTATATTTCTACCTTAACATAGGATATTCTCTTTCTCCCCTCCTCCACTTGAGACATACTCCCCATTCCAGGCATTTTCTTACTTTTTAGCTAGCCACTTAATCATTGCTGAGAGCCCAGCAATCTTCTCCTTGCTCTCATTCTTCTGTAGACCCCGTGGTACAGGGCAGCTGACCCAAAGAGATGCCCATCAGGTAAGAGGTCAAAGACTTTCAACCCTGGATTCCTGGCTGGTGCCAGTTAAGTGTAAAAAGGTCAAGAATCTGCTGCACAGGTCTCTAACATGAAATTCTAAAGTCTGGGTCAGTATAGGATGTGGGCAGTGTGGAAGAACATTTAAACATGCAGCAAAGCTGGAAAGGTGAGCAGCCAGAGCACTTGCCTGGTGTGCACAAGGCCCTGGGCTCCATCGTAGCAATATACACTTGAAACAATGTACATTCAGATCTCACTATCTTCTAATTCAGAGGATTTTCATATTTGTACAATCAGTTTTCCACTTAAAATCTTACTAGCAACTGAAGCTTTGATAGGTTTTGAGACCAAAAGTATCCCAAGGCCTTCTGTCTTGAATCAAAGACAGAATTACAGATAGGATTTCAGGCCTGAGGAAGATCTTAAAACTGAAAGCCTAATACAGACAAAGGGAAGTTGGCCCCAACCAACCTTTGCCAGAGACAATTTTTGGTGTTCTGAGGAAAAGGCTGCCATGCTGGAGATCCATCATTTCCCCCTTCAGCTTGTCTTCCATGACATCAACAAGGGCAAGCTCATCTGCTAAGTCCTAAAAGACAAGTATGAGTTAAAAGGGAAACTTATTTTGAGGGTTTTCAGGACATGCAATTTTCTGTATTTCAGGCATCAAAAAGGCAGGGCATTCAAACCCACTGCCTCCCAGATGGCCCCATGCAGAGTCGAATCTGTTCCCCACTGGAAGAGCTTCTGTGGGGGGAGGCTGTTAGTCACTATTGGTTAGTACCACTGCTTGAAACAGTGGTAGACTGTTGCCTAGCATGAGTGAGACCTTAAGATGGGGGAGAGGACTCTGAATTAATGAACTGCAAAGCTGGGCACAGTAATGCATGCCTTTAATGACAGCAGTTGGGAGGCACATACAGTCAAATCCCATCTCCAAGAGAAAAAAATACAGGTGTGGATCAATTTATGAGTGCTGCACAGGAGGAAACCCTGTCCTTAAAACTTTATTTTTAATATTTGGGAGGCAAAGGCAGGCAGATGAGTTTGAGGCCAGTCTGGTCTACAGAATGAGTTCCAGAACAGCCTGGGTTACAAAGAGAAACCCTGTCTTAGCCCCATATATAAAAATATATATATTAACATTTACCCTGAGGGCTGGAGAAATGGCTCTGAGGTTAAGAGCACTGACTGCTCTTCCAGAGGTCATGAGTTCAATTCCCAGAAACCACATAGTGCCTCACAACCACCCGTTATGAGATCTGGTGCCCTCTTCTGGTGTGTAGATATATATGGAAGCAGAATGTTGTATACATAATAAATAAATAAAATCTTAAAAAAAAATTTACCCTGTCTCAGCAAGTGTTTTCTAATGCAATTATGTGGTTATCTGACCAATTAAATTTTAGCTCTGATTGAGATGGCTCGAGGGGAAAGCAATTCCTGCACAAGCCTGGTGAGCTGAGTTTGACCCCCAGAACCCACAAGGTAGGAGAGAAGCCAATTACCCTCAGTTACCCAGTGTGCTCATACACACACACACACTTTTTTCTCAAAGGAAAACTATTATAAGTCAGGGAACATTAGGGATTGGATAGAAATTCAAGATATCCCATTCGGTAGGATATTAATTTTTACCACAGGTACATATACATTTCAATTAAAAATTACTTAAGAGCTGGGCATACAGCTCCAATGGTTACCTACCATATGGGAGACCCTAGGTTCCTTCAACTCCCTGCATTCTTTCTTGCTGGTAGGGCATGCTAACATACTGTAGAGCATTTTAAAAAGGCCTCAGTCTGCTAACCTTTTATAATGTTACTTTGGATAATCCTTTGTGCATCACCATGTTGCAAAATGTTTCATAGAAGGCTCTCTTGAATGAGTGCCTGAAACTTGATAGTTTTATATACAATGTGACAATGTAGGGCCTCCCAATGCTTGGGCTTGTGACCTGAAGGATCCCCACTTACCTTCATGAGGATACTGATGGCACAAGCCATGCCAACAGCACCAACCCCAACAATCGTAATCTTGTTCTGGGGGGTCTGTTCTTCCTTAAGTAGATTCACAATCAGCTGGTCCTTGAGTGTTGCCATCTTGGACTTTGAACTTTTTGGGACCTAAGGTGGAAGCATTTCCTGTCATTGAGGTCACTCCAAAGTATAATCACCAAGTTTATAATCTTTGTATCCTTTGGTCTACTTTCCATTGACTAAAAGGGCGGAAGTGGGAAATGAGAGTAGCCATAGCATGGAAAGCATTAATACCAGGGTCTGCTCTGGTCCTCACCTTGAAACGTAAAAGTAATACCGAGGTCTCCGTGTAAGTGTAGCCTTCCGAGGACTCACTCATTTTGATTAACTCTGAAAGGAGATGGCCTCTCCTTGGACACCATCAGAGAACTGCTCTTCCGCTCTTAATACCCAGAATCCTACAGTAAGTAGGGTGCCAGGTTGCTCCAGTAAGTACCAAAAATCAAGAGCAGAGGGCCCGATAACGGCCACAAGGTGCGACCCTAAGGCAAAGTAACGTGCTGGGGCCCGCGCATGCGCAGGCTTCCCCCCCCCACCACAAGTTTTATGACCAGCCGGGGATCTCTATGACTGACAGGCCATGCCGGGCAAGCCGATGCGCTGGCGCAATTTCAGAGCAGGGTAGTAATATAAGTCTAGTGGCTGCTGGCCATGGATGAGACTTCCAAGTAGGCATTTCGGGGCAGACTTCGGACCTTACTAGAGCCCAAAGCACATGCAAGCACGGTGAGAAGGGGCTGGCAGCCACCTTGGCTTGGCACCAGATTCAAATTTCAAACAGCTATACCAGGAAGCAGGGACTTGTAACCACCCACCAGCTAGGGCGGAGCCTCATCACCCAGGATGAGGCCGGTAAGGGGAAATTTCTTCCGTTCCGAAATGGGTATACCGTTACAGAGGGGCTAAGGCCTAGAGTTTCCTAACCACGAGGGATATATTTCCCCCAGCAAGCACTACGTCTATTTCTGAAATTGTTCCAAAAGAGCAAGTGGATCTCCGGGCAGGCAGCCAGGTCCAACAAGCCGGAATCCGGCCTCCTTACAACCGCTGCTATTTCTAGACAGCCCTGGAAGGTTTCTGCAGGCTGGGGGCAGAGCGGGGAGCTCTTCCTGTCGAGAACCAGCCTCACCCAAACCTCAGTTCCGGGCCTCATTCGGTCAGGATGCCTCTACTTCCACCTGCGACACTGTGGGTGTCGCACCTCTCTGTGCTACAGGTTTCCTCTTTCCGTCTGGGGTGCGGAGGGCTGCCATTCTTCCCGCTCTATCCGCACATAGCGCGCTCCCCAGACTCACCAGGAGCCCTTTTATAAATTATATTCAAGCCAAAAACGCCCTATAATCTGCAGGAAGCAGCCACTCCACCAACCCCCGCAAGGGAAAATGCAAACCGCACAGATTCTCCCAAGTACCCACCCCGGACGTGCTGAGGCTTTTTCGGTCCCCATAGGCTCGAGCAACCGGACCTCAAGTTTCGCACGGGTCTCTTGCATCAGTTCTGTCGCTCCCACCCTCAGGCCAGCCACTCACTAGTCCTTCCCTAGCCACCCGGCTGGCTGCCCCAGGCTGGGTGGAGTCGCCTGCTCCCTTCCCCATAGCGGAGTAGCCCCACGTGCGGACCACCGCCCAGGCCTGGGACCCTCCACCTCCACCCGACTTAGGGACCACCCCCGCTGCATGCAGCGTGGAGCTTGGCCGTACCGCTAATGCACGATGAGCAGCGTCGGGCGAACAGCCGCGTGGTCTGGTATGGGCGACACAGACACAGGCTCCAGCACTCTGGGCTGCGCGCGGGCGGGGCCTTAAATGGAAGCTCCGGGCTGACGTCAGAGTGGGAGCCCAGTGGACGTGCGGGAACCCACGTGTACGCTGGGCCAGGGACGGGCGTCCAGCCGGGCGGGGCCCTGCCGAAACGAGGGCGGCGCGCGCAGCCCGATGGCCCCCGCGTGTGCTGAGATACCTACAAGAAGGACCTAACCTACGTGGTCCGCAGCCTCAGAAGCAGGATCCCGAAAGGCGTTGGTCCTCTGTTTTCTTTTCCTTAAAACTTGTGGGACTCAGGGAAACCCTGGTCACTGTCTCCATTGCTCTTCCCAGCCCTTTCTGGCATGCAACAGGCCACTGTTGGAAACACTGAGGGAAAGCAATGCCGGCACTGTGATGTGCTTTTCTCCTGCTACCCTTCCAAGTCCCAGCTTCTGAGGTCTTGTGAGTCACTTGGGCAGGTTAAGTCCAAGTCTGCACTCTACCACCCTATCCCACCCGGCATTTGTGTTTGAACCTTACCAAAAAACATCAGTGCACTGGTTTGTTTTCACATCCCTCTGTCTTTAAACTTTCTGTAGTCCTTTACTTATTTCCAATTCCTATTCCTTGCCCAGCTTCCCCTTCCCTGTGTGTGACTCTTCAGGTACTCCACTACTGTGACAGGATGTGAAATACAATTTGCAAATGCTTTAATTTCCTTAGGGATAGGAAGGACCTAGTGAATTGTGGCTTTCAGCCCTGCTCACCAACCTCCCGGGAAGAGAGGTGTTTACTGCAGATTAACATCTATTGAAGTCTTGAACAAGATTTGAAGGGCTTCTAGTTTGGGGACCCTGGAGTTCCAGCGGGCACTGACTCCCAGGGAGTTTGGAACTCACAAGCCTCTATACTTGCCCTGGGCATGTCTTTCACCTGGTGTACGCCTGTGTCCATTATGGTATCTTTATAATAGAGTAGACTAGGAATGTGATCAGGGCCAGGGCACTTGCCTTGCGTGCACAAAGGCCTGGGTTCTATCTTCGGCAGAGCACAAAAGAAATAAAAAAATTTAAAAGTCACAACTGGGTCCGGAGACATGACTCTGCCATTCATTAAGACCACAAGAGCTTGTAACATCAGATCCAGGGGATCCAACATCCTTTTCTGGCCTTCATGAAGCCTCCCTCTCCTATACACAGATAATTAAAATTAATTTTAAAAAGTCAGAACAAGTGGCGCACGCCTTTAATCCCAGCACTTGGGAGGCAGAGGCAGGCGAATCGCTGTGAGTTCCAGGCCAGCCTGGTCTCCAGAGCGAGTGCCAGGACAGGCTCCAAAGCTACACAGAGAAACCCTGTCTCGGAACAAAAAAAAAAAAAAAAAAAAAAAAAAAAAAAAAAAAAAAAAGTCAGAACAAGAGAAATGCAAGAGAAATGAAATTCAACTTTTAAAATAACAGTAACAGTGTCTCTATGAATTCTAAGAGCAATCCAAGTCAGTGGTCAAGTCAGGTGTTGGGAGCACCCCAGTTTAAAGTGGCTGGGCAGAAGAACAGATCACAATCTAGTAACTACTTGTGATTCTGGTCTCAGGTTGGGACCTCTTATGAGATTGAGCTGTTAACCTGTGGAGTATAATGCCCCGAGGAGAATGTCAGCTGAGTTATAGGATGCCCAGGTTCAACTGCTAGGAAATTGCTTTATGTGTGTGCACAAAACACATGCTTGCCGGCCCGCCTGCACGCACGCACTCACGTTTGTCCTCAGGAGTATTCTGGAGCGGGATATTGTTTTTTCACTTAGAGCCACCCATATACCCATAGAGTGCAAATTCAGTCTTCTCACCTCCCTCAACACACTTTGGTCTGTACACCCTTCAGCAACCCCATTGCAGTTAAGAGGGTAGGGTTCTGCTTCGCTTCTGGGATACAGATGGGCCTACTTAGCCTCAGTACTGTTCATTAGCAACTCAGGGCCAGCCTCCAAAAAGACCCATACTTGTGTATTTCTTGGCTGCAAAGGGAAAATTCACCCCAGTTCCAGAAAAGCAGGGCATCTGTTTAGCTTATTATAACAATTTTCCAGATACTGTTGGATGTCCAGAGACCACAGCCAAGGGGTGGGGGCACAAGTTGTCCCAGGGTAACTGGGGACAGGGCAGCTTTCAACAATACTTCAGGTCTCTAGGCCTGTGAGACAATGCCCTTATTCAGTCAAGGATGGGACCTGCCAGCTTGTTAAGTATGTCCCACTTGGAAGGAGGGGACTGACAGAAACCCAAGAGTGGGATGGGGCTAAGAGACTCTCAGGAAAGTCCTTTGAAGTTACCTCAAGCAGGTTCTATTCCTCTACACCAGGACACCTGACAATAGCCACTCTAAGCACAACCTTCCTCCTCCAGGCACACTGGCCACTTTCTGACTCCAGGATGAACAAGACAGATGGCACTTGCAGAGGCTAATGGCAGGTGTCTCCTATATTTGTCTTCACGCTGTCTCTTTGGGGTAGACAAGGTCATTCCCATTTTCCAGATGAGAAAACCAGAACTCAGAGAGAGTACCAACTTTGCCAAGACATTACAGTTTCTAAAAGATTTCAGGCATGACTTTAACCTGACATTCACTGACTGAGCCTGTTTCTCTCTACAAGGTCCTATGTTCACAAAACCCTGCATAGAACAAGAAACTACCCGGGGCACTCAAGCCAGTGAGATCAGAGGCCACACAGGTGGCTGTGGGTGTCTCTGCCTATCTGCCTGCTTCAGCTGTGATGTTGTCCTCTTCTTCGCTCACACTGGACTGATACTATCTTGGTTCTGATTTTCAGATCTGGGCAGGACCTTCTACCACCAGCTTGGAGGTGGCAGATGATAGAACTTCTCAGCCTCCACAGTCATGTGACCAAGTCCCCACAATGAACCTATGCACTCTGCTGTTGCTTCTGCTGGCCTGTCACGACATTCAGAAGGACATCCTCCATTAGAGACTGATATGGTCTGTGCAGTAGATCTTCTAGGCCACACACTTTGTGGAACCCATGGCTCAGGAAACCTGCCGCAGAGAAGACCACATTTCTGAGCCCTGACAACTGTTCTTTGGGTACAGTCTCTTTAAAGGGAAAATCCATGAAGAAATCTTTGACTCAGGCACAGTCTGGGCTCAAAGATGCTTGATACCCCACACGTACTGTAAGGTTTTTCCTAAAATAGGCCCATCCAAAGGATGGTGCCCACCCAAAACAGGATTGTGTCACTCTTCCAATTGGTGTGCCAATGGTGTCACTTACTCATTTGAACTCCCAAGAGTCCTTGAGATCATTCAGTGGCTCCCATTGCCTCCAGGATAAAAGTCTTGGGCTGCATATCAGGTCCTCCATAGTGCAGTACCACCTATAGTCCTCTCTGACCTTATCTCCTATTTTCCTTTGTGCTTCCTGTTTACTAGTTTCAGGGCCACTCCCCACACCTCTCAAGCACTGCCCCACAGCTCACAAATGTAGCCTTCACTGCCCACTCCCCACCAAAGTATCATGCATTGCCCCGTTTCCAGTCTTCCACCCAGGCAGTTCCTTCTACCTGAATACCCTCTCCCTTGACACCAGACCTGCCTTCCTGAGCCTACGTGGTTACAGACAAAGTGCTCTTCCTTGAACTTTGCATTAAATTGACTCGTATTTGGTCATCTCTCTCTCATTACACTCTGAACTGGTGAAAAGGAACTTCCCTGTTCATCTCCATAACTCTGGCACTGACATTTTCTATTTAACAAATTTTAGTTTGTATTAAAGGTCTGCTATGTAAAGGGGCTATATTAAGTGCCAGGGCAAAGACAGTCAGCTGTGGCACATACTTGTAGTTCTAGCTACTCATGAGGAATAGAAGTTGGGAAGATACTTTAGGCTCAATAGTTAAAATCCAAGACAGAAGTCCATCTTGGTGGCTTACATACCTGTGATTCCAGCACTTGGAAGGTAGAGGAAGGAGGATCAGAAACTCAAGGCTAGCCTTGGCAACATAGTGAGTTCAAGGCTGGCCTGGGCTGTAGACTTGGTCTATAAAACAAGCAATCAAAGGCGAACAAAGCAAAAAATAAAATAGTGTCACACTGCCACAAAGAAGTTAACAACGCTCTGTGTTGTTCAGAGGAGAGAGCACCAGCTAGTCATCTGAGCAAAGAAACTAGAGAAGGCTTCCTGGAAGAGGCAGCATCAGAACTTGGGTGAGAAAAAGATTTCAAAGGTCGGATTAGGCGTTGAGAAAGCAGAGGAAAAGGAATGAAGCAATGCAGAGACCAGAAGATGCAAGGCGTGTAGGGACATCTCTAGCCTTCAGTATCAGGCTAAGACACTAGGTGTGTTTCTTCTATTTGGGTTTTGGTGGCCAGAAGTCACTGAAGTTTTTAAAGAGTGGGAAAGACAGGGTGAAAACAAGGAGACTGAAAGGGCATTGAAAAAGGGTGCCTTGTTTGGTGACTGTACATAGCACCACGTGGATAGAACACGTGAGGAGCACTAAGGCCTGTAGACACATCTATTTGGGACATAAATTTCCCTGACACACAACCCTCCACACCCCGGAGTCCCTCTGAACACTCACTGCCAGTCTGCCTGTTTTTACCTTGTCCATGACTGCAAGGCCGATGGCTTTCCTGAGATGCAGGGCCCAAGATGCAGAGGACCTCATCTGCCTCTGTCCTTGAACTGCTGGACAGTGCTGCGTACGTGCCAAAGTATAGGTTCCTCTCTCTTTCTCTCTCTCACTCTCTCTCTCTAGTGAGACAGTGGCACCTGCCCTGAGAAACTTCTTTGTGTCATACACCCCCTCCCCCAGTCCCCAGCCTATCCACCCTTCAGATGATGGGTGTGAAGTCTGAAGACTCCACCCCAGTTTCTCAGGCTTTCCTGGTGCCACCTCCTGGGGTCTGGACTCCCGACACCTCCTAGGATCCTAATACCTTCTCCTTCCCCTCTCCCCTCTGTTCTTCTAGGCCAGTGCTAAATAGTGCCTCTGTTTCCTATTGGGACTTGGGCTTTTCATCATTCTCCCTGACGTTCCCTGAGAGAGCCCATCTCAGGAACCACCTCCCCCACCCTTAGTCTTACTCATGGGGAGAAGGGACAGATGTGTTCTTTGCTCTCCACTCTTCCTGGGAGAACAGGGGTGTCCCATTGGTAACCTCGCTCCTCCCCGCCCCGCGGGCCCCCCCCCCCCCGCCACCTCCCAAGACTGTCACAAAACACAAGTGACTTTCAAGCTGAGGTTAGTGCTGCAGAGGGAGTCCCAAGTCCCACTGGTCCCCATTGTGGCTTCTCATAGCAAAATATGGCAGAGAGGGTCATGAATGCTCTGACAGTCTTTCCTTCTGATATTTTGGGTGACATGGCTTAACAAAGATGAGTGCAGTGTGCAGCTTGCTGAAGAGGGGACACTGTCAGGGTGGGGGTGAGTGTTGAGAGGCCGGTGCTCTTGAGCAGGCATGGTAGTGCATATCCATAATCCCAGCAGTTGGGAGATGGAGAAGAGAGGATCAGGAGTTCAAAGGCAACCTGGGCTTTGCCATGAATCTGAGGCCAGCTGGGCTGTGTGGCATGGGGGTGGGGATGGGAGAGATTTCTGATAAGAACCTATCATTCTCTGAACCCTGTACAGATTGTTTTAACCTTCTCCTACCAAATGGAGAGCTATATTCTGAGTCTTGGCTCAAAAAAACAAGGGTAAATTATTGAGAAATACAGGTGGAACCAATCCAATTAACAGTATGAATACAGTCCTAGAGGTCTATTTGTCATTTCTTGGGGCTGAAAGGGGAAGGGACAAGGACTGAGCTGTGAGGTTGCTGGCTGCTTTTCCTCTTAAACTGTTTACACAACACTTACATGGCCACATCTCAGAAAGCAGGTTCTAGCTGGCAACAAGCTGGGTGAGGCTCCAGGCCCTGTTCCTTGAGCATGCTCAGAGGTCTCCTGCTCTAGCAGTCAGTCTAACCTTTTTTTTAGGGGTCAAGGGGTTCTGGTTCTGCTTCTAGGCCAAAAGGGAAGCCCCTGGTTCCTACAGCAGAGACCTCTGACTGTGGTGGGGCTAACAGGCTGTGGCAAAGAAGGCACTGCCTGTTAACCACATTAGGTTCTCTGGGTCCTTGTGAGTGGCTTGTGATGGTTTTCCCACACATTCTTATATATGTTTTGTACTGAGACAGGGTCTCATTTATCCCAGGCTGTCCTTGAACTCACTTATGTAACCATGAATGACCTCCACATTCTAAGTGCTAGGTGTGCACCAGCAGGCCTAGTTTTTGTAGTACTAGCGATGAGTCACCAGTCTTTGTATATGTCTGGAGGCACTCTACCAGCGGCGTCACATCCTTAGCACCCCCCATCCACTGCCAAAGCATTTTGACCCTAATTCGGAGACCTTCTAAAACCAGAATAGAAATGGGAACATTTTACTGATAACACACCAAAGCACAAAGTATTTAACGGCTTCAGCACACAACTTGGAAACTCCACATGCATTTCAAATTTCAATACCTGCTTTCCTTGGCCAGCATCACTCCCTGGACTCTCCTGCCTTGCAGCCTGGGAGGATAGTAGGAAAACAGTTGCCCTTTGCTCTCCAGATATCCAAGGGCAAAGGTCACCCCAGCCCTGCCCAGCAGAATCACCCAGGGCAGTGGCAGGAAGGTCCAGGCAGCTCACCAGGCCACAAGGGTACTTTGAGGTCATCTAGTTAGCCTCCCTCTCCTGGCACTTCCTTAATCTTGCATGACCCACGTGGGTACAGGGCCAAGCCCTGCCTTTGGTGCCAACACTTGTAGCATCAGGCTACAACCAAGCACATCTGAAGTTTTCTCATCCCCCAGCTGCAGTCATGAGACAGACACATCTAGAGGTCTTCATAGCCTGGACATGTCTGTACTTATTGAATCAGAGAGACATGTGGCTCTGCTTCACTTGGTCCCCAGAGAGGACATTATTAATTAGGGGGTGAGGGGGCAGAGAAGGGAAGTGAGGTGTTCTTGTCAGCGGTGGTGACTCAGAGGCCAGAATCTCAGACTCAGACTTAGGCTTTCTCTTGTGTATCTGCAAGCCCAGGCTTCTCCCTGGCCTTAGGGTGTGGCTCTGCTGCCAGTCTCTGGCTTCTGGGATTTTTCACTGTATCGGGTCTCCTCTAGCAGCCCTTGCTTGGTGGTGGGGGTGGCAACTGGGCCTTGAGGATTTGCTCTACAGGAGGTCACACCCCAGCTGTTAATGCTGCAGGCCTAGAGGCTACCTCCCCAGGTCCCTTGGCCCCAAAGTGTGGCTGGCTCTCAAGCACCAAGTCCCTTCTCCCCCTTTTCTTAAAGAGGCTGCCGATGGGCCCAAACTGTGCCAGCATCTCCATGGCAACTAGGGCTCACAGCTTCTTGCCATCCTGCCTGGATCAAGCGCTTGCACATTCATAAAGCTTGCTTGTAGACCTCAAGATTGGCTATGGCCCCAGGCCCACACACCCTACCAACACATGGACCAGTGTTTAAGGAGCCCACTCAACTGGGTTGCCTTGAAGACTTCAGAGTTGTTGGAGGAAGGATAGAAACGGGGAAGGTTAGCAACTGCCTTTTTTCTTGGAGTTGGCCCAACTGATTGATTTCTCTTGGTAGGCTACCCATAGGCTCCAGTGTTTAAGCTTTTTTTCAGGGCAATGGGTGAAAGTTAAAATTCCACTTTGTTAGTTGGCTTTAGACTTTGCTCCCTGGACGTGGAAATGGGGACGATAGAAGATGGTCTGCAATATTTAGGCCACAATCCGGAATTTTCCCATCTCCATTCCATCAAAAGGCCCCTGGGCTGTAGATTGTGCCAGATTCTCAGCTGGCCTGCTAATTAGTGTGGAATTAAAGACTCCCGGAGTGAGAAAGTGGTCAGCAGGGGAGGGAGAGGTTGAGAGAGAGAGAGGTCAGCAGGGGAGGGAGGGAGGAGGGTGGAAGGAGGGAGATGTCAGCAGGGGAGGGAAGCAGGGAGGGGAGAGAGAGAGAGAGAGAGAGAGAGAGAGAGAGAGAGAGAGAGAGAGAGAGAGAGAGAGGTCAGCAGGGAGCAGGGGCTGGTGGGGGGGTATCAAGCCAAGTCAATCTGCACCCTAATTGGCACTCACTCCTCAAGTGAGTGGGGGGTGAAAAGGGAGAACACAGCCGAATAGGAGCTCGAGGAGTCTGGATTCCTTCTAGCCCTGGTGCCGGTCTCCTGGTCTCCTCGTCTTCCAGCCTTGGAGAAGGCAGAAGATGGGTCCGAACCTTTCCCATCCAGTCACTGTAGAGCCAGCTAGTTGCAGCTCCCTGCTTCTGGGGCATGCCTTCTTTTCCCCCTCAGCTTCTTTCCCATTCCCTCAGGGGGAGTTTAGTCTTTGTTTGACTTGCTCTTTGGTCGTTCTGTGATGCTGAAAGTGGGATTAAAGACTAGAGAGAACAGCAAGGGGGAGGATTTGGGTCTCTATGGCTGTTAATTGACATAATAAAGGACTGGGGGAATCATCTCAGAGGAGGAGGGGGCTCAGAAGAATGGACCTTCTTTGTAGTGAAAACCATGGATTTGAGCTGTTTTGAATTATTTTATTTGTATATTTTTTGAGACAGGATTTTGCTATGTTCTTGGACTCCTGATCCTCCTGCCTCCACCTCCCAATGTAAGAACTCAGTGTTATACCAGCATGAGACTGATCCAGATCCCAGGAATGTGGGTTTCAGTGAGGAGACCTCGGAAATCTACGAGACCTCAGTACTTATCCCTAGTATAGGTGTGGACTTTGGGAGCCCAATCCTCATAAAGGGATACTCCCTGAGCCAAGATACACGGGGGTGGGCCTATGCCAAAGGATATGATAGACTCTGATGACCCACTATGGAAGGCCTCACCCTCTCTGGGGAGCAGAAAGGATATGTGATAGGTAGGGTTTTAGTTGAGGGGGTGGTAGGGGAGGAGGGGAAGGAGTGCGAACTGGGATTGTCATGTAAAACAATCTTGTTTCTAATTCAAATTAAAAAAATAATAGAAAAAAAAAGAACTCAGTGTTAGACTAGCCAATGCTTTACTTTGGTCCTCCTGGTTTAAGCTATTGACAGGCACCTATTGGGACACTGCAGATAGGATTTCTCACCCAGAAAGTGAGTTGACATCAAAGGGTATTGATGCTAAGATGTAGGCTTACAGTCACCCTGCTTCTGGCCTCCTTGCTGCCTAGATATCAGGAAGCCTGACTAAAGGCTCAAGCTGTGAACCTCCCTGCTCTCAGAAAGGACTAGAGGAGGCTCCTGCATCTTTCTCAGGATCTTTGGTTCTCTTCAGAGACCCTGCCATGATGTCTATCACTGATACTGGGAACTGAACCCTCCTCAGAGCCCCCACGATGCTGGTGACCCTCAGTCTGTCTATTCATGGTATTAATAAATCTTGTAATAAATTTTTTAATCCCAAAGAATCTGTCTCAGGATCCTCAGGCTAGGAATACAGGCATGAATGCATTACCACACATAGCTTGAAATTACTTTTGATTGTTCTTACTCTGTTGTTGATACAAAAACTACAGCTCTCATCTTAAAGAGAATAAGATAAGTTTATTCTGGAGCCATTTTGAGTAGCCATGGCCTGGGAACACAGATTAAGGTTATCCCAAATTCCATGTTCCAACATGGAAGCAGTTTCATAGTCTTTGTTTTGTTTTGTTTTGTTTTGTTTTTGTTTTTGTTTTTTGAGACAGGGTTTCTCTATGAAACAGTCCTGGCTGTCCTCTTGAACTCACTCTGTAGACCAGACTGGCTTCAAACTCACAGAGATCCACCTGCCTCTGTCTCCCAAGTGCTGGGATTAAAGCCTGCACCACCATTACCTGACTAGAAGTTTTATAGTCTTACAGAACAATTAAAATCATAAATCAAGGCAAGTTTAAAATTCATTGATGGTTTTTATCAGAGAGGCAGGTACAGAGAAATAGGGCAGTTTTTCTCTAGGCTTGAGATGCTTTCTGATTTTTTTTTTTTGGTTTGTGGAAGCTATCTATTAGTCTCAGGATGTTAGTTCTGACACCGGGGTAGGCCAGGAATGGCTGTTCAAGAGGTCTAGAACTAGCCTAACTAACCAGCAACATTCCAACCTCTCCAAGTACTGCAATGCTATCAGTCAGTCTCTGCAGAAACAGCTTCCTTCCAGGAGTTCACATCATACCAAACATCATGGTCCCATCCTTTGTAAGAATTGCAACAACAGGGCCGGCAAGACAGCTCAGTGGGTATAGTACTTGCCCCAAGACCCTGAGTTTGATTCCCAGATCAGCTCCCACAAGGTGGCAGAAGCAAGAGGTCCCAAGAGCACTGGTTGTCCTTCCAGAGGACCCAGGTTTGATTCCCAGCACCCACAACTGTCTTAACTGAGTTAAGTTTCAAGAAATCAAATGTTCTCTTTTTCTAATCTCTGTGGGCACTGCACATACATGGTATATATACCTGCAAACAAAACACCCATACACATAGGAAAATAAACATTTTAAAAAACAAACAAAAGTTGCCCTCTGACCTCTACACACTTATGCCTGTGCTTGTACATCCACAAGCATGGACACACACACAACAGATTAAATAAAAATAAGAAAAGATTTTTGCCGGGCGTAGAAGAACATGCATGCCTTTAATCTCAGTACTCGGGAGGGAGAGACAGGCAGATCTCTGTGAGTTGGAGGCCAACCTGGTCTACAGAGTGAGTTCCAGGACAACTAGAGCTGTTACACAGAGAAACCTTGTCTCAAAAATTAAAAAAAGATTTTAAATAATAATCCCTCACACTTATTGGACATTTACATGCAACAACCCTTTTAAATGCATTATATAATTTATTTCTTGAAAGTTATTCTGTTGAGTAGGGAATGTCGTTCTGTTCTACAGAATTAGAATTATAGGTAAAGTGACCAAGTCAGATGTGCTGGAGCCAGGCTTCAGAAACATGGAATCTATGTGATATTGGTGGGTGTCCTCTGTGGAGACCAGGCCTCTAATAAGAGCAGAAACAGGGCCGTAGATGTAGCTCAGACTGTGCCCACTTAGCATGCACAAGGACGAGTTTCAATCCCTCAGCAGCACACCAACTGGGTGGTCATACCTGTAACTCCAGCACTGGGGCGAGGAGGCAGGAGAGTGAGCCAGACTGGATTCTATGAGACTGCCTCAAAAGAACAAAAGAAAACAATGACAACAATAAAAAAAGAAAGCCAAACCAAAACCCCATGAAAGGTAAAAAACAAAACTCTTGAGCAGAGACAATATCTCTTAATAGCTCCCAAGTGAACAGCCAGGCGTCACTCAAGAGCCTCTCAGAAATCTAACGAAGCAGAAAAATCAATGAGGCTGACTGGAGGTTCAGCTGCATGGAGGCCACTCATTGAGCTGGGCAGCAGGAATGTGCTGGCCCAAGTGACCATCAGGAAGAGTTCCTGCCAGCAATGCTGCTTCATCAAGTTCAATGGTCAAGGTGCAGGGTGTGGAACCCAGGGGCTATGCAGGGCCCAGGGGTGATGGGGGGTGGTGATGCAGGGCCCAGGGTGGGATGCAAGGCTGGGACGGGGTCTGTTTTGGAGACAAAGTCTCATTGTGTAGCTTTGGCTGGCCTGGAATTCACTATGTAGATCAGACTTACTTTGAAATCACAGAGATCGCAAGTGCTGGAATTAAAGGTGTGCACCTTTAAGTCTGACTGGATTGTATTTAAGGAAAACCCAGATCTGGTGCAGGGTGGTTCCTGTAGGAAATGGGTTGGAGCAGAATGTGTGTTCACCTTTCTAAAGTTTATCTACTTTGGATTACCAGTGATGCTCTGAATTCTAGTTATCCATTATTTACTTACTTAAGAGGTAAATCTTACTCTGTAGCCCAGGTTGGCTTAGAATTTACTACTGTGTAGCTCAGGCTAGCAATTTTCCACCTCTGCAAAGCTCAGAATTCTTGGTCCTGCACCAAGGTTTGTTCCAACTGCTTGCTCAGGCGAGGGCTTCCCCAGAGCCTGCCCTCCCATCTTTTTTCCCCTTAAGGAGGAACAGATTATAACTATAGCAGTACTAGAGTCCTAAGCAAAGGTTTGGGCTGGCTGAAGGAGGGGCTTCCTGTTCCTGTTTCCCTTTTCTTTCTTTTTTTTTTTTTTTTTATGGCATCCCTAATCTATCTATGATGTAAATGCATGAGTGTTTATGGCTATTGCCACATACTGGCTGGTCTCTGCCACTTACAAGGATTGAGAAAGGAATTTATTTCTGCAGAAGAGGCTGTGGCTTCCCTCATGCTTGCAATCACCTGATTAGAATGATACAGTCATATACTGTCCATGCAGCAAGGAGAGTGAGGGACACGTCTCGGGCTCACTCTATACTCTGGACTGATGAAGTTCTGGGTTGGATTCCTGGCTCTGCCATTCCCTGGGAGGATATATCAAGTTACTTGGTTTTGTAGGGTCAGTATTGAATAAGAATGACATTTTATAAGTTGTGAGGTTTAAATGTAAAGATCTTGGTACCTAATAAGTGTTCAATCAATGTTAGTCCCCTTTTCAAATCCTTTTTAGTTGCGTGGAATGTTGAATTGAACACACTTCTCAGATGGCTCTCAGGAGTCTATACTCAGAGCTAGGAGACCTTTGACACCATTGCCTAGCATCTGTTGCTGCCTTGTCAGGGTTGGCTTTACTCCAGGTGTGGCAGCTGCTGTCTCTGAGGCTGAGAACCAAGCTTCCAGCTAATTGTCAATTACCAACTCCTCTATCCTCAGCCTGCTTGTCAGGGCCTCAGCACAAGGCTCAGAGAAATGGCTGCAGGTGGGGCTGGCCCTGCAGTCCTCATAGATTTCATTCTAGGCAAGGGACTAGGAAAGCCCGGATCCTGAAACTGGAGATAAGCTTCTCAAGTCTGTTCTGATCATACAGTTTGCTGTTCTCTAAAAGCACCTACATACTTGTCTTAATAACACTTTTCTTTAAAGTGACTATTTTACTTGCAGTCTGCCTCAGCAAAATACAAATCACATGATATGCTTGTTACTTCTTTTTGTTTTTTTTCAAGACAGCATTTCTCACTGGGCCATGGTGGTGCACACTTTAGTTCCAGCACTCGGGAGGCAGAGGCAGGCAGATCTCTTTGAGTTCAAGACCAGTCTGGCCTACAAGAGCTAGTTCCAGGACAGCCTCCAAAGCCACAGGCTGGCCTCGAACTCACAGAGATTCACCTGCCTCTGCCTCCTGAGTGCTGGGATCAAAGGCATGCACCACCATGCCCTGCTGCTTGTACATTTTTTACAAAAGAGATTTATTTATTTATTATGTATACAGGATTCTGCTTATTTGTATGCCTGCATGCCAGAAGAGGGCACCAGATCTCATTACAGATGATTGTGAGCCACCATGGGGTTGCTGGGAATTGAACTCAGGACCTCTGGAAGAGCAGCTAGTCTAGTACTCTTAACTGCTGAGACATCTCCCCAGTCCTGTTACTTTTTTTTTAAACTAGAGTTGAAAGCCTGGTGTGATGGTCCATGACTTTAATCGCAGCACTCACAAAGTAGAAGCAGGTGGATCTGTGAGTTCAAGGCCAGCCTGTTCTACAGAGTGAGTTCCAGGACATCCCGGACTATTACACAGAGAAACCCTGTCTTGAAAAACAAAAATATTAAAATTAAAAACAAAACCTAGAGTTAGAATCTGTAACTACGATGTGAATGTAAGAGATTGAACCAGGACTTGTGCAAGCTAAGCACACCCTCCCATACCAGTCAAAATATACTTCTATATTAAAAAAAAAAAAGCACTTTCAGGACCAGCAAATGGCTGAGTGTGTAAAGGAGCTTGCCACCAGGCCTGGAACCCTGACTGAATTTGATTTCTGGATCATACATGGTAGAAGGACAGATCAGCTCTCACAAGTTGCCTCCTGACTTCCACATGTGTGCTATTACACATGTGTGTGCCTTCCAAAATAAGGAAAATTAATAATTTTTTAAATGATTTAATTGTTTTTCTTTTATGAGCATTGGTATTTGCCTGCACTTATGAAGGCATTGGATCCCTTGGAACTGGAGTTATAGGCAGTTGTAAATTACCATGTGGGTGCTGGGAATTGAACCCCAGGTCCTTTGGAAGAGCAGTCAGTGTTCTTAACCATGGAATCATCTCTCCAGCCCTAAAAAAGCACATTCTTCCGGGTGGTAGTGGTGCACGCCTTTAATCCCAGCATTTGGGAGGCAGAGGCAGGTAGATCTCTGTGAGTTCGAGACCAGCCTGGTCTACAAGAGCGAGTTCCAGGAGAGCCTCCAAAGCCACAGAGAAACCCTGTCTCAAAAAACCAAAATAAATAAATTAAAAAATAAAAATACATTCATTTGCATTTGCTATTTTTTTTTTTAAAGACAGGAGTTCTCTGTGTAGCTTTGGCTGTTCTAGAACTTGCTCTGTAGACCATGCTGGCCTCAAACTCAGAAATTCTTCTGCCTCTGCCTCCAGAGTGCTGGGATTAAAGGTGTGTGCTACCATAGCCCTGCTGCATTTATTATTCTTTTTTTGCATTTATTATTCTTAATACTGAATTTTGCCAAACAAGCTTTAGAAAACAGTGGGCTAGCCAGGCAGTGGTGGAACGCACCTTTAATTCCAGCACTTGGAAAGTAGGGGCAGACAGATCTCTGTGAGTTTGAGGCCAACCTGGTCCACAGAGCAAGTTCTAGGACAGGCTCCAAAGCTACACAGAGAAACCCTGTCTCGAGAGAGAAAAAAAGAAAGAAAGAAAGAAAGAAAGAAAGAAAGAAAGGGAGAAAGAAAGAAAGAAAGAAAGAACAGAAGAAAGAAAGGAAGAAAGGAAACACTGGGCTAGTGAGGAGGGTAGAAGCCTGAGCTGGTTAGAGGGTTTGTTGTTTTTTTAAAGTTGGTCCCAGGTATCCCAGGCTGGCCTATGTAACTTGCTATGTAACTGAGGATGTCTTTGAACTCCTGAGTCTCCAGCCTTTGCCTCCAAAGTGCTGTGATTACAGCTGCGCACCACAGTGCCTAGTTTGTGTGGTGGTGGAGAGTGAACCCAGGGCTTCCTGCTTGCTAGGCAAGTACTCTACCACTGGAGCCTCTAAGAGCTTGGATCTCAGTAACTTAGGGCAGCTAGCTTATGGGGATTGTGTAGACACAGTCAGAGTCTTCACTAGGTGACTCCTTAGAGGCTAGCCCCTCTGACTCTCCATTCTTTTTCACTGTTCCTTAGTCAATGTTTCACTCTGGAGAAAAAAAAAAAAAACAAAAAAAAAAAACAAAAAACCTCATTCAAACTGAAAGGCCAGCTAGGGATTGAGAAGTGCCTCGACCAGCTGTAGTGCTAGCATCTCCCCCATTTCATACCACTTTGGGACGTGGACAAATGACTGGAAGCAAGCACACACAAACTCATCCCATGCCCTGGGAGTTTGGAGAGTGAGAGGCGTCCTTTCTGAGAGGGCACAGCAGACTAGGCCCTTACCTCTTCGTGGAGTCTTCTCTTGATAACACCTTCCAATTGTCTTATGGGCCTGGGCTTAGGTATGTGTCTTCTGTAGTTCCTCCACATGTGCAACAGTCCCCCTAGGAACTCCCATAAATCACTTACTTTAGAGGGTCCAGCATCTTTTTTTGTTGTTATTTTACATAATAAACATGTACACACTGTTATCTGAAGAAGTCTGAAATAACTTCTGAGAGGCATGAGGAGAAAGGGAGTGGAGTTTAAAAACAGGACCAGTTTAGCTGTCATCAGAGTCAGGGGATAAATGAACGGAATAAAGAAGGCAGGGCAGACTGACAGACTGACGTGGCTGGCTGTGAAGAGGTAAGGGGTGGGGGCAAGAGGTCAGTAGACATGATGTTTCTGCATGTGCCTTTCGGCCCCTTTGACCTTTTAAATTATGCACATGTATAGCTTTGCTAAAAAAGTTATCTCTCCACCAAAGCTGAATCACATCAGGCAGAGCTAATGAGCTTTGGCCTGCAGCCTGGAGATGGAAAGTAATAACTAATAAACAACAGGCTACTTACGGACCTCTCGTTTGGTGCAGGCACTAATCTAAGTGCCTCATATTTATTAGTTCATTTAATCTTCACAATAAATCTGAGTCATGCTATCATGCCCATTTTACTAATGAAGAACTGAAAGCACCATCAAATTAAGTATTGCTCTTCCTGTGGGTGCCGGCATTGGGGTTTAAATCCAGGCACGTCAACTCAACGATTTGAGTGTTGAATGTTTAAACTATTCTTTTTATGTTAGACTTTTATTAATCTAATCTATTCATTGGAAAATGTTAAGTGGATTGCTTATTTTGTTACTGTTTTCATGTGAAACCCCTATATTTAGATCTCAGCCTATGTGAGCTGAAGCCTGTAGTGATGGTCTTGAAAATAAACCCCGTGGACCCACTGAATGGTGTCCACATGGGTTTCCAGTTAATGTCAGTCTTTCCCCATCACTGCTGAGAAGTGAACTAAGGCCCCCATTTGTGCAGGCTACATCCCCAGTGCCAGCTGTCTTGGATGGACTTCTCTCCCATGAGGCATTTCAGGTGAACAGTGAGGTCACAGTGTGAGAGCCCTGTCCAGTGGAGACCATCAGATTGTCTCTGTAATTAAACAAGCACAGGCGTGGGCAGGCTGGGTAAACTGCTCAAGGTCACAAAGTCAGTGAGCTACAGTGGTCAGGATTGAATCCAAAAAGCTGAGTCCAGAGTCTGTGCCCTGTTGGACAGCTCTGTAATGCCGTATCTCTCTTGCAGCCAAGGCATCAGTTATCCTCAGAGGTCTGCTGAATGCACTTCTCTCTGCTCTCTACTCTCTGGGTTTAAATGCAGAACAGTAAGTATCTGTTGGTACAAGCTAAAGGTCAAGGATTGGTTTCAGTCTGAGCGTCCATAAGAACAGATTCCAGAAATGGATGGCAATGGGAGAAGCATGGCTTCGAACGATTCCTCTGCAGCCGAGCCCCTTTGCCAAGGTTTATCTAAGGGCCATGTGCATTGGTGTCTGTGTCTGAAAATCTCAGGTTTAAGGTTAGAAAACAGATTTTAAGTAAATACTTACATCTTAAAAAATTAGGTTTTTTTTGAGACATATAACGTAGGCTGCCCCAAACTTACCATGTGTTTTAGTTTCTTTCTTTTTTTCCCCCCCAGTGTTTTAGTTTCTATTGCTGAGAGAAAACATCATGAGCCAAAGCAACTTAGGGAGGAAAGGCTTTATTTTGTCTTACTGGATAACAGTCTATCAATGAGGGAAGTCAGACAGGAATTCAAGCTGAGAAGGAACCTGGAAGTAGGAACTGAAGCACAGGCCATGCTTATTGGCTTGATCAACCTGCTTCCTTAGTGTCCTTCCTAGGCCCAATCACAGTGAGCTGGGCCCTCCACCATCAATAAAGAAAATTCATCACAGATTGCTCATAGGCCAATATGGTAGGGGCATTTTCTCACTTGAGGCTCCCTTTTCCAAAATGAACCCGGCTTGTGTCAAGTTGACACAAAAACTAGCCAGCACACAGGATAGCATTGATCTGGCCCTCCTGCCTAGTGCTGGGATTACAAGCATGTACCACAACACCTGGTGCTTTTAAAGGTTTTTTTGTTTTATTTTATTTTATTTTATTTTATTTTATTTTATTTTTTTTTGAGATAGGGTTTCTCTATGTAGCCCTGGCTGTCCTGGAACTCACTCAGTAGATCAGGCTGGGAGATCTACCTGTCTCTGCCTCCTGAGTGCTGGAATTAAAGGTTTTTAAGTGATCATCATGGGCAGTAATTCGTATTTCTTTTTTAAAAATAAATTATTTACTTATTTTTATTACATACACAGTGTTGTTTGCATACTTGCCTGCACACCGAAGAGGGCAGCAGATCTCATGATAGATGGTTGTGAGCTACCTTGTGGTTGGTTGCTGGGAACTGAACTCAGAACCTCTGGAAGAGCAGTCCAGTGCTCTTAACCTCTGAGCCATCTCTCCAGCCCCAGTAATAGGTATTTCACAGCTGTTCCTTACTCAGTTACTAGAGAGGAATACACTTTAAAGTAGGAAGGCCTTTGACATCTACTGAAGCTGAACTGATAGCTGACAAGAAGGCAAGTCCACGGAAATTAGTCATTTCTTGACTATCACCAGCATGTAGGTGAGCCTTGTTTGATTTGCTTATGAGTACTGTAATTGGTGCATTCAGACTTAGATTTGCTAGTCTGCTATTTATTTCTGTGACAACAGGTTAGTAATAATACAGGGTTTATCTGTATTATCAGCTTCACCCACTCCCAAGGAGTGGTGGTCAAGTGGTTGGAGAGGCAATTCATGTTGTGTTGCATGGGAGGTGGGAGGAACCCCTATTTCTAAAAACCAGGTATTGCCAAATAGCCCTGGATATCCCAGAATTTATGATAGAGGCTAGGTAGGCCTGAAAGTTGCAGCGGTCCTTCTGCTTCTGCCTCCCTAATGTAGAATTACAGGTGTGTCACCCTGCCTGGCAAGGGGCTGGATCTTAACCTAGAGTCTGTCATGTGTTCTAGGTGAAAGACTGTACTAAAACAAAGTTTTGTGACTATGGAGTTTGAGAATCACTAGATGGCAAGGTTCCCAGTTTCTTCTGTGACTTTAATACACATCCAAATAGGGAGGTGGATTACACACAAGGCTAATCACTCCTTAATCAGGTTAAGGCAATGTCCCAGCTCTGGGCAGTTTAAGGGCTGAAAATAACTAAGACTGCCCTGGCCTCTACACCTCAAACAGCTGAGTCTTGAACAAGCTAAACTGGGAAAGGGCAGAGGTAACCCTGAGGAATCGCAGGCAAGACCTGACACTGGAGACAGAGTTCTAAGTTTAAAACAGGCAGCTGTCCATCCTGGCTCTGGTGTAGGCAGTACAGGAAGGAACTTCCTGGGTAACCAGCCCACCCATTTACCTTTTGAGCTTCCAATGATGTATTGTTTCAGACCAAGGAAGTATCACAAGGTCACTAACCTTACTGACATAGTTAACTCTTATCAGCTTCTTTGCAGAAGGCAAGACATGCTTTCCAAACTATTCCAACTTGCAGCTCATGGACTCTACTACCAGGTGACCTCAGAGAGAGCTTTGCAGAGAACAGAATTGAGGCAAGGGTACAGCAGGATGAAAAGCCAGGGTGTGACAGCATGGGCTTGGGGATGACTGCTCTGTTACTTCATTCATAACTAAGAGACTGGAGGAGGCTTTGCAGTTCAGGATAAATCCCAACTTGAAGTCACTTAGTAAAGACTATTTCTATACTGTGTTGTTTGCATGATTCTATATTATGAGTGTGCTGCCTGCACGTAAGTGCATCATGAGCATTGCTGGTCCCCTGGAATTGCAGTAATGAACAGTTTGAGCTGCCACATGGCTTCTGCGAATTGAGATTGAGTCCTTTGCCAGAACAGCAGTGTTCTTAACATTGAGCCATCTCTCCAGCCCTCTAAACTACAAATCACTTCTGATCTGTAGAACAATCTTTAGTATCCTCTGCTTCACTGGCTGTTTGAAAAGGAAGTGAGATATGGCAGTCACGTGCTATCCGAGATTATGGTCCAGAATTTGGAGGGTTGGGTGATACTAGGCTTTGCAGTGTTTTTTTTTTTTTTTTTTGAGATAGCCCTGGCTGTCCTGGAACTCTCTGAAGACCAGGCTGGTCAAAATTTTTTTTTTGAATTACAATTAAAAAATTTTTTATCAGTGTGCATGTATGTATGAGTGCAGTGCCCACAGAGAGTTCCGAATGAATCAACATGTGGGTGTTGGGAACTGAACCTGGGTCTTCTGCAAGAGCAACAAGTGCCCTTAACTGCTGAATCATCTCTCTAGCTCCTAAAGTTCACATTAAAAAAATTTATGATTATTGAAGACAGGGTCTATGTAGCCCTGGTTGTCCTGGAACTCACTATACAGACTAGACTACCCCACTCAGAGATCTGCCTCTCCAGTGTTGGAATTAAAGGTATGTGCAACCACAACCCACTAACAATTATTAGCTGCTGGAGTCGTATCTCCAGCCCCTAAAGTTTACTTTAAAAGGATCCCAAACTATTTCATGTGTAAGGTAGACATAAAGCAGAATTACTTCCCTCGATTCCTTCATACTCCCGAGACATGGTTACATACATTTTTTTTTTTTTTTTTTTTTTTTTTTTTTTTTTTTAAGACAGGGTTGAAGTTCCTGGACTTCTTTCTTGCCTCCACCCGCCCAAGTGCTCATATAACAGGGTACCACAATGCCTGGGGTGGTACTTTCGATTAAACCTAGGGTCTCTGGTATGTCAGGTGCTAGACAACTAAGCTACATGCCTAGCCCCTGAACACAACCTTTCCTGCTCTGCGTATAGGCCTCCACCTTTCTCAGTTTTCTAGTCCCAATTACTCCAAAGCATGAAAGTCTGGCTTCCTTGTCTGTCAGGACTTTTATTTAAATTACAACCAATCTCTATGGAGAAACAATTTCATACTCAAACCTTTTCTTCCAGCTCTGCCATGCCTAACACATGGGGCGGACCTGGATTTCTTACTTAGGCATACAAAGCCCTTTACAATTAGAATTAAAGCCATGCTTCTAAGTATGTAACTACGATACTCAAGTGGGAGAGAGACACTACAAGTTTGAGGCCAGCTCATCTACACACTGAGTTCTAGATTAGCCTAAGCTATATAGTAAGACCATTTCAAAGAGTACAAATTAGCCCCAACCCCACCCATCCTTTACAGGCTCTATATCCAAATTTTAACGTATTTTCGTTGTTCCCTTAGCAGTTGGGAGCCTTCCAAACCTTCAGCATGCTCCTCCCCTGAACAAATGATTTCCTTTATAAAGCCTTAACCCCCAAGGCTTAGCTGGAATGCTATAGGTTTTATTTTGTGGCTCAGACTGGCCTGGGACTCTGGAGCCTCCTGTTTCCCCTTGATTGCTGGGATTACAGAAATGTTCTATCTTGTATGGCAAAATGGTGTCTACTCCAATTTCCTAAACTTGTCTGTTCTTCCTCAAGCTCCTTTATATGTATCATTTCATCTTTTTTTTTTTTTTTCTTATTTCTTTGAGACAATCTCACTATGTAGACCTGGCTGTCTGGAACTTTTGATGTAGACTATGCTGGCCTTGAATTTAGAGCTTACCTGCTTCTGCCTCCAGAGTGCTGGGATTAAAGGTGTGCACCACCATACCCATTACTTTATCATTTCCTCTTAACAATCCACAGTTTTGCTTATGCCTGCCTTTCCCAAAAGACATCTTTCTCATTTCAAACTTTTTTTTACTTATTTTCTTTACAGCTATTACTCATTAATTATTAATTATTAATTATTACCATGTGACTGTTAGTAACATGGTTGAAAGGCACTATGTAAAGGTATAAAATGATGAGACCTCTCTTCCATTTCAGAGCCTATGATTACCAGTGTGATGATGGAGGCAAGGTGGCACAGTACTTTAATCCCAGCACTCAGGAGGCAGAGGCAGGTGGATCTCTGAGTTCAAGGCCAGACTGGTCTACACAGAAGAAACCACAGCAGTGTCCAGTTAAAGGAGCACAGTACTGTTGAGGTTTTGCTTTTGTACAGTGTTTAATACAAGCATCAACAGCAATTTGCAGAGGCAGGAAGTGACCACGGGGGAACAGAATGAGGCATGGACTCTGGAAACGATGCAGGTGTGTGTTACCAATGTCAGTGCCACACTTAGGCTCTTCTGTGATTCAGCAGTAATTACCATCTTGACAAGACAGCAGCACTCAAGACACCAAGAAGAACAGGTATGAGAAACTTCCTTTATTTCTTCTAAACAGGTGAAAATAAGCAATTCTTATATTTCTCACTTGTAAGATTTTTAAACTCTTAAAAATGCAATTTCTTCTTTTCAAAGCACATGCCATCTTTAAAAAAATTCTCAGCAATATACATTTGCACCCAAGAAATACATGCAGCATCATTGTCACCTGACAACATCCTGCACTATCCCACTGATCTCCAGCAGATGTGCCTTTTACTTGGGGACGCGAGAGCACAGGCTTCAGTGCAACACTTATTTCCGTAGGAAACACAGGACTAATGGTGTCTTCTGACAACTGTTTCCTGATGGCTGAGCTATAGCTTCCCTTGGCCTTATGTAAAGTACTCTCTTTAACGTGCTGATGTAAGGGACAAGTAGAACTCAGTAATATTTGAGGATCCTGGTGGGGGATGGAGGAGGGATCTTAGGGCTACCCTGTGCATAAACTTGAGAAAAAATTTACTCAGAAAACAAAAACAAAAAAAACCCTCAGATTTTATCAATGCACCCTTTAAGTATTTTTTTAAATTATTTTTTCTTTTAATTTTTGAAAGCAGCTTAACGTGAATCAAAAGCAGTTCCTGAGTAACTGCTGTAAACAGTCTTTAAATACATATACATGTACACATACACATATATTTGCAACTTAGCTCATTTTGGTTCTGCCTTTGTTTTTACCTCCCCAGAGTTAGGTGAATCCCGTCCCTTCTTTCGGTTTTTATGTGCAAGTACAATAGCATCAGCTCTGGGAGTCGGCATGCAGCAGATGTTTCCCTGGGGTGAGCATCTGCTTGTCCTCAGCCAGGTTTCTGGAGTCACTGCAGGTCAGTTTTTTTCAACCCATAAAACCTGTGAGCACCAGGAATGCTTCACGTCTTCTTCATTAGACGCCGTGATTGCCACGAGTGAAGCTTGTTGTAGGCTGTCTGCAACATCTCTTCTATGTGACTTACCAGCTGAAAATCACAGGGAGACACTGAAGTGAGCAGTCAGGGAAGCTTTCCAGTACACATCTCTCAGTCAACAAGGCACTGTACAAACAATTAGCAAAGGTGCAAGCACACACTGTGTATGCAGAAGATAGGTGGTAGGTGTAGTGCAGGGCCTGGACAGTTACCTGCTCTGTCTGGGTCATGATACCACCTGGCCATTAACCAGCACCAATATGTGGAAGCTCTTACTGAACTCTAGGCTTGCTTCTTTTGTGCAATGAGAGCTAAACCAAGTTGATCTCTAGATTTACACACTGGTCAGCTAAAGAAAAGAAGGCCAGAATGGCAGTAACACCATTTTTTTTCCTCCCTGAAACATGGTCTCACTGTGGGAGGCTCAGGCTGGCCTCTGTCTGAGTGCAGGATCACAGGCAGGCGCTGTCACACATGACTCAACACTTGTCTTTATACTCCTTTGAAGAGTTCTGCCTCCATGGATCTAACAAGTCAAGTCAAAGATTACACTAACTCTTGAGGTTAGAAAGTCTTGGAATGTGTTTCTTAAAGGTATGAGTGTTTACATGGTTAGGTTTATCATTCTAGGGGGAGAGGTAGACTTGTGGTTCTAAGGCCTTTTCGAAGTCAGTGACTCTGATCTAAAATACATTTAAGTATGTCCTCGCCTCACCTGGAAAGGCAAGGCAGAGGAGAGTGCTTGCCTAGGATGAGCAGATTCAATCTTCAGCAATCGTTGCCTCTAGAGTCCCGTTTTACAGGGGAGGAGAGTGTACCATTATCTGTCTGGAACATGTAACAATTCCTTTTTTTGGCTCTACAGGTAGCAGTGGCTTTACAGCACCAGTGAAATCCGTTCCATATCCCACTATATGACTGCACATGGCCTAAGAATTCTCAACATGGTGCTGCAAACAGAACCAACTGAGGCAGCACAGAGGGCAGAGAACCTGCTTAGTGTTCTCAGCGTGTTGTGAGAGACACTCAAAGCTTACTGGGAAAAATAACAAGTGATGAAGAGTTTGCAAAACCCTGTTTCTGATCATCCCGGTTATTGAAATGCTGAATGTTATGTTTGCATATACTATTTCTCACTGTTGGGAGCCAAATCTCAGGGCTTGGCATGAGATCCTAGGCCATGCTTGGCAGGCCACATAGTTAACCTTTACATAGCAGCTCCTTAGAACCTCAGCTCAAGAAAAGAAACAACCTGACCCAGTCCACCCACAGGCTCAGTCCCCTAAGCAACCGTTCCTGGACCTCTTACTCATAAACTCTTTACCCTGACAAACATCCTCTTTGGAGCTTCCTAATATCCTGCCTATACTAACACCTGGTGCACAAACACCATTCTGCCCCTCCCCGTATCCTGACTATATAAGCTAGCCTGAGAAAAGTAAAGTTTGCCACTTGATCAGAATCCTGTCTTGTGGTCATTCTTTTGTGTCTCTTGCCCCAGGTTGACATCCTGCAGGTCGGGACATCTCACCAATCAGGAATCGCTTCTACATTTGCTCTGCTTTTGCTTAGAAACAATGCTAAAGACCTTGTGCAAAACAACTTGCCCAGTCACTGGCCTGCACTGCTGTAAAGCACCATTCACTGACAGCTCAGCTTCCTGTCATCAGCAATTTGCCTGTCCTTCACTGGCATATTTGTGAATGCTACTCAGGTTTTCAAAATTAGTTACAGATTTTTAGGAGTATACAAAGAAAAATAAGTAGGGCTTGGTGGGTTAAAGGCACTTGGAGTCAAGCCCAATAAACTGAGTTTGATCCCTAAATCCCACTTAGTCTAGAGACCTGACTCTGCAAGCTGTCTTCTAAGTGTGGCATATACATACTTCTGTCCTGCCTCAGCACACTATAGAAAATAAAAACAAAGAAAACATTGGGATGATTCGATTTTTTTTTGAGACAGGGTTTCTCTGTGTAGCAGCCCTGAATGTCCCGGAACTCACTCTATAGACCAGGATGGCTTCAAACTCACAGAGATTCAGCTGCCTCTGTCTCCCAAGTGCTAGGATTAAGGACATGTGCTACCATACCATCAACTATCGGGTTAATTTTTATAAATGCTGGAAGGAGACACTACTGTACAACTGGTCTCTCACTATGTAGTTCAGGCTAGTTTAGGTACATGTATTTTATATACTCTTTTGAATACACAGCACATTTTAAAATTAAAAGTAGTATACCGAACAAAGAAAAGAACAATGTAGTCATTTATATGAAAGCAAAGTTAATTTCATCAATCACTACAGAGTCAGAAAATTTGAGCTCACATTTGTGCTTAAATACTGCCTCCGAATCTTTTCTTGGAATGGGCAGAGCTTTGTAACTTGGAACCGTTCCAAATTACTCTTCATTTTCACTACCTAAAAAAGATGAGAAACAATGAATTATAGAGAAACTGCAAAGAACCTGTAGGAACCAAGAGAAAAAACACTACCTTTTTTCTAGGAAGGTGACTTTTGCTAAAGAAAAATGTGTATATTTCACTACTCATCAATCACCTTTAACAGTGATGCTTGTAATTCATATTTCACATATTCAGCCGTGTGTGTATGTAAACATATGCAGAGAAGCAGTTCATACTATTTTAAAATTTCTCTTTACTTAATGTGAACATCTTTCATTCAGTAAATACTTGTTTCAATCTCTGTGTAACGAACAGCCCTGGCTGTCCTGAACACTCTCTGTAGACCATGACCATGCTGACCTTGAACTCACGGATCTGCCTGCTTCTGCCTCCTGAGTGCTGGGATTAAAGATATGCACCATCTCACCTGGCTTCAGAGTCACTGTCTTAAATGGCCACGCAATGTTTGAATATATAAACAAACCACACACTTTCTTAGCCAATTCTCTTCTGGTAGATATCTGAGACATTTCTACTTTTCAGTCTTACTTGGTGGCACTGGAACATTCCTCTAGCTAAACATTCATACACATTTTAATTTCCTTCATATAAACTTTATTATTTATCTCATCCCTTAAATGGCTTTTAGATTATATTTTATGCATATGAGTATTCTGCCTGTATGTGTGACTATGCACCAAGTGTGCCTGGTGCCCTCGGAGGAAGGCGCCTACTGCAACTCAAGTTACAGATGGTTGTGAGCCACCATGGATGCTGGAACCAAACTCAGATCCTCTGCAACTTCTCTCTCTTTTTTGCTTTTTAAGACAGGGTTTCTCAGTGTAGCCTTGGCTGTCCTGGAACTCAGTCTGCAAACCAGGCTGGCCTCGAACTCAGAGATCGCCTGCCCCTGCCTCCCTGGGATTAAAGTGCATGGGATTAAAGGAGTGCTGGGATTAAAGGCATGTTACCACCGCCCAGCTCGCTCTTCAACTTTTCTTGAGATTCTTCTCTCAACTGCTGAGCCATCTCTCCAGTCTCATCTTTAAGGTAAATTTTTAAATGATGAATTGTAAATCAAAGAACATTTATAATTGTGGAAAACTCTTCTCTTAGCAATTCGGCACTAGTAATCACTCTGTTTTACTTATTTAGGAAATTATTGGCAAATATGTTCTTTTACTGCAACTTGAGTGAGTCTGAGCTACTTGGATCCACTCCTCTTTGATTAGGGATCAAACCCAGGATCTTAACCATGGCTACAAAAATTGCCACTGAGCAAGCTGTCAGCCCTCTCCCTTCCCCACCCACTTTAGGTGGTGTAGGGAATCAAAATCGGGGCTTCATACATACTAAACAAGGGCAGTATGTTAAGCCTTTTGTTTATATTTAGTCTCCATATACAGTTCAGATTTTTTTTTTAAATATCGGGTCTCATATACTACTGGATGGCTTGAAATTCCTATGTAGACCAGCCTCAGAGTTCCATGATTAAAGGCATGTGTCACTATTCCTAGCTGGAGCCTAGATCTTGAACTCAAGATTTTACCCCGTCTACCTGAAGCCTGGCTGTCACCTGTGTACTGACTGTTTGGTCATCTGCTTACTGTTTTCATTAAGTAACGATTTTTTTTTGACAGAATATCACTGTGTAGTTCCCACTGGAATGGCACTCAATGACTACCTCAGTCTCCCAAGAGCTAGGTTAAAGGTATGCACCACCATGCCTAGCCCTTCTAATCCATTGTTGTAAAAAAGTTTGCCACCCTCTACCTTTTTAAAATCCTTTCCCTTTTCTTCTTTTGCAGCTGACTGAGCCCTGGGCCTCAAACATACTAAGCACATGCTCTACCACTGAGCTTCACCACCTGTACTGCTTTTTCCTTAATGTTTGTCAAAGAGTAGTTTTTACAGGATAGTTAGTATTACTATGATGCAACAAATATTTTTTGTTAATTACCTTTTAATAGGCAACAAGGGATGCAGCTTAGTGGTAAAGCACTTGTGTAGCATGCATGAGTCTCTGGAATTAACCCTAGTAGTACAAAAAGAAAAACAACAATAGCAACAACAAAAAACAACCTAGTGTTGTTTGCTGTCAGACTTCATTTTCAATTTTGATTAATAACAAAAGTACCAGACAGTGACTTGTGCTGAGTCTCTGCTCTCCAATTACTTATGGCCTAGAGGTAGGGTGTTCTGAACTATGCTCAGAGTTAAGTATCTGCTTTGGCTCAGTCTCCTAATCTATGAAATGGGTATTGAGTCTAACAGTTATACTAATCTGGCACATGGTAATGCATGTTTACCTCTCAGTCATTACCACAGTAGCTGGCTGTATTTACAATCATTTCTAACCTTTTCTTCTAGGAACGGTGTATTAACAGGAAAACAGGACCAGAAATGCCGCAGAAGTTCTCCAACAGCCACATATAAGTGTTTCAATTCAGACTGAATATCGTTTGGCACCATCTCTGCAAAAAGAAGAAGGAGGCCCTAGGGCAAAAGCTACTTTCACAGTCCTAAAAATGACCACTCTAGGTGCTGAGGCTGGAGCTCAGCAGTGTAGTGCATACACAGTAGCTAGCCGGTCTGGGTTATCATTCCCAAACACTCACTGATTCTCAGCAAAATATCCTAACTCCTTATAGAAAAGCCAAAACAGTGCTGGTGAGGTGGCTCAATGTATAAAAATACTTATTGTCAAGCCTGGTGATATGTGCATTCAGACAACCACCCCACCCCTAATAAAGAAACTCCGAAGTAGTAGTAGTAGTAGTAGTAGTAGTAGTAGTAGTAGTAGTAGTAGTAGTAGTAGTAATAATAATAATAATAATAATAATAATAATAATAATAAGCAAGCCAGCACAATATTTCCTTATATTTCCTTAGCACTAATTTAAGCAAAGGAAGGAAGGGAGAAGGGGGCCCAGTACTTACGGTTTACAGCTTGCTGTGTTCCTCCCTGCATAAGTGCTCCTCCAGGTGACAGAGCTGTGATGGTGCTACTAGCAGCACTGCTTGAGAGAACCTGAAAGAAATGAACCAGGAACTGACTTAGCTTCTTGTTGGACCTGTCTTAATAGTGGTTTTATTCCCATGCAAATATGTTATGTACAGCAACCAGAATGAAACTTTTCTGATGCTAGAAATGGTCTGTGCAGAAAACTCATCTGCCAGGAACACAGTAGATCCCTTAACAAAACCTTTGAAAAAAATTGTTTTTGCTACTACTTTGTATGTGTGTGTGCCTGTGTGAATGAATGAATGTGTGTGTGCTCGAGAGCGCCACTGATATCCACAAAAGGGTATGAGATCCCTTAGTGTTGAGTTATAAGGCTGTTCTGGGAGCCAAATGTGAGTCCTTTGAAACAAGAGTAGCATACATTACTAGTCTCTGAACTACTTAACTATCTCTTTGGTCTCCACAATTTTAATTTTTGGGGTTTTAGTTTTCTGTAGTCAACTATGGTCTTCATAATATTAAATAGGTGACAGTAAGATAGCTCAGTTTGGAAGCTGGAAAGATGGTTCAGAGGTTAAGAGCACTGGCTGCTTCCAGAGGTCCTGAGTTCAATTCCCAGCAACCATGTGATGGCTTACAACCATCTGTAATGAGATCTGGTGTCCTCTTCTAGCATGCAGGCAATGCATGCATGACACTGTATTCATAATAAATAAATACATCTTAAAAAAAAAAAAAGGTTGCTCAGTCTGTAAAGGTGCTTGCCAGCAAGCTTGACAACCCGAGTTGAATTCCCAGGACCCACATGGTGGAAGGAGAGAACTGACTCCCCCAGTTGTCCTGTATGCTTGGAGTTATGCAACTGCTTTGTCTCTCAGTTTCCTAACCTATGGGTCCTGGTTTTATACAGACACATGCAATTTAGCTCCTAGCACACTATACATTTACATGAAAATGGCCTTATGCAACCCGGTAGAAAACAAACGTTCCATAATACAGTTCACTCCAGCTATGCTTATAACCTGAGGTAGCAGCTACAAGAATTCTGGACTTTAAACATTAAGTCACCTACCTGAGTTAACTTGGGTGTATAAGCTTCCATTTCGTGTCTAATACTTTGAAAAGAATTAATAATGTCCTGACTTGTTGCATACTGTAGTGACTGAATTGGAGTAGGACCATGATAATACCTGGAGGTTAACACAGGAGAAATAAACAGTTTGTGAATAAAGTTGTTCAGTATCAATCTTTCAAATATTTTAGCATCAATAAGACATTCCCTCATGGCAAAAAATGACACTGCATTTAAAGAAATTTAAAATGTTATTAATTTCCTTTTAAAAATTTCATTTCTGTTATTTCTAGTTCTATGTGTGTTATGTGGTGGTAGGCAGGTGTGTGCATGTGGGTGTAGGTGCCTGTAGAGGCCAGATGTGTTGGATCTGCTGGAGATGGAGTTATAGGTGGTTGTGAGCCACCTGATGTGGGTGTTGGGAATCAAACTGGGGTTCTCTGTAAGAACAACCCAGCCATCTCTCCAGCCCTTATAATTTAATTTCTATAAAAGGCAGTTAAGAAAAAAAAAAAGCATGAAGATCCACAATTTTTGAGCCTGTAAAGTGGCTATAGGGTAAAGGAACATGCTGCTAAGTCAGACAACATAAGCTGGGTCCCCAGTGGAAAAGAGGAAGAGATCCCAAGCTGCTGTGACTTCCACACTTCTGCACACATACTAGTAAGTGTAATAAAAATTAGTTCTTGGGGATTGGCGAGATGGAGTGGTTAAGAATACAAGCTGCTCTTCCAGGGGTCCTGAGTTCAATTCCCAGCAACCACATGGTGGCTCACAACCATCTGCAATGAGATCGGGTGCCCTCTTCTGGCATAAAGGCAGTACTGTATATACAATAAATCCCCTTTAAAAAATTAGTTTTCTTTAATCATATAAGATGCATTCCAGGTATGTATAAAATTAATTTTTTTTAAAAGATTCATTTTATGAGTCCTGCATGTTTGTCTGTGTACCACATGTGTGCCTGGTAAAAAAAGGGCAGGAGTGAGTTGGATCCCTTGGAACTGGAGTGCCGATGAGCCTTATTACCCAGGCTGGCCTTCAATTTACTGCATAGCTGATATTCTTGCATCACTACTGCCCATTCTACTTCTTCCTCCCGCCTGCTGAGGTCACAGGTACATACAAATCATAGCCAGTTCACAAAACAAACTTTTAAAGAAAATTATTTATTGTACTCTTTTTTTTTTTTTTTTTGTTTGTTTGTTTTGGTTTTTTGAGACAGGGCCTCTCTGTATTAACAGTCCTGGCTGTCCTGGAACTCACTTTGTAGACCAGGCTGGCCCGAACTCACAGAGATCCTCCTGCCTCTGCCTCCCAGAGTGCTGGGATTAAAGGTGTGTACCACCACTGCCCAGCTGTTTATTGTACTTTTATGGCTACAAAGTAATTTTAGACTTGCAGAAGTACATTCTGTACTGACTACTGCATAAGTGTTTCACTTCCATCAGCCAAACTGACCTGTCTGACTTCTTGAGATTCAGTGCAATCGTTTTCACGGAATTGTTGTTTCCCAAATCTTCATATTCAATGGACTCCTGTAACTTGGCCTACAATTATTGACACGGTATTTTTAATTTTGTCAGAAACTGACTAAAAACTAAAACTTCACAGAGCATGAAAAAAGAAGCCTTCCAGAAATGGCTAAGCCAGTGTTCTCACCAATAATGAACATGAAATACTGTTTCCTACATTCTGGTCAAACAGTTTCCCCCCTCACCCTGAAGATAGGGTTTCTCTGTGTAGCCCTGGCTGTCCTAGAACTTGCTCTGTAGACCAGATTGGTCTCAAACTTAGAAATCCACCTGCCTCTGCCTCCTAAACACTGGAATTAAAAAAAGGAGTGTGCCACCACTGCCCAGCCATACAGAGTATTATATAACACAATAATAATAATAATAATAATAATAATAATAATAAAAGACAGTTTCTCTGTGTATCCCTGGCTGTAGACCAGGAGGGTCTCAAACTTTATGAGCTCCACCTGCCTTTGCCTCCTGAGTGCTGGGATTAAAGCCATGCACCACTACACCTGGCATTTAAAAAAATGTACATGAGTTATATGTAGTACATGATGTATAGACTTTTGATCCTATCAGTCTGCTAAAGGCTGGGATTATGGATGTATACTATCATATTTGGTGCTATGAGTTCTTTTTTGAAGCATTATAGACATTCTCTATTTTGAATGGGGCCATACATATCCTACTATACCAAGCTGAAAATGTGTTTAAAACCCTGATAAAGCTATCAAAAACCAGTAACTGTGAGATGGCACTCATCTATATGTCCTTTTCCCTCTTTACAATTTTACTTATTTATTTTGGTGTTGGGGAATTAAATCTTTAGTAAGCTCTTAAGCTGTTCTACAGCCCCAATAATTCTAACAAAGTTTCAAAGTTATGAGGTCTATGGCCACAAAGACCTCACTCATCAGTATGGATATGCCACAGACATCAACTTTTTGATTTTGTCTCAACTGGAGTCCTATGATAAGTATTTCTATCTAAATCTTTGGTACACTGTGCCCATCTTTTCCATAAACATGTAGAAGTGGAAGAGCATAAACTTTAAACTTTTCATATGTCCTGTTTGATTGGCCTCTAAGTAAGTATCCTTTCTGTAAAGGGGGAGTAGGGACTTAGAAAGAAATGAAATAATGAGCAAGTACCCACTTTTATACACAATTCCTCATTCTCTCAAATGACTTTTTAGTGAGATGTTTTTAACCTTGAAATATCAGTTTAATGGGAGGAGCAATTAACTTTCTTTGCAAACACATGAAACTTGCTATTGTCTTTGCTGAAAAAATCTCCCCAGAAAACAGAATCACACACATACAAAATTTGTATGTATATATAGGGAAGGAAAACTGAATAAAAACTATTGGTCAGAACTGAGTCAATGGAAAGTTAGCTGGTTAAGCCTGAGTTTCATAATGCTCTTGAAGTGATAGTAATGCCTCTGACATCTTGGTTAAAATCAAAACCAGCCTTCGGAAATAAGCAATATAAAGAATTTAGATACCTTATACCCAGAGAAATGCAATCCCCAAATGGCCTAACTTTATGCCCATACCCTTTTGACTGCTGGCTGAAAGCAGTCTGCATCTCCGGAATTTCCATCTGTGCTGCTGGGCTCACCATTCTGTCCATTTTGTGCTTGTCTTAAAAACAAATGGAAAACAAGTTCATGTTAAAATTATTGAACTGAATACCACCACTACCACTTCACCTGGTTATCCTGAAAAAGTCAGTGACTGTTTCTACAAGCATACTTAACTGTTTCCTGAGACCAGCAGCCAGGACCATGGCACTGTGGTGGTTAAACCTTTTGATGATGGCAGCATTACTATTTTCCTTTATGGATTTGGAATTGGAAGTAGATGGCAAGGAGGAAATGCCATAGCCCTGTGAGAAACAATTAGTAAAATAAACATCAAGATAAAATTTGATTTATTATGAAATACTGGGTAGCTAGATATGGTGCACACACTTATAATCCCAGTACTGGGATATGGAAACAGGTGAAATCCTGGTGCTTGTGTGCCACTCAGCACACACCACCCAATGAGAGACCTGGACTAGACTTTCAGGTCAGTGACCTCAAATAACAACCTGGCACAATCACACTATTGGTGTAATAGTGGCATTGAGTATTAAAGGGGTAATTAACTTCTGATTAGATTCCAGGCCTGATCCACAGGCAGCAAATCATGCTTGATACAGAAAACAGTGATCAAGAGCTGGTGGCTAGAGAGATCACAGGTCCAAAGCAGGGAACCCACTACTCTTTAAACTATTTTCTGAATGTTCCATGTCCACGTGCATATACTGGTGCTGCCAGATTCAAAGCTTAAGGAAGGGAAAAAAAAAAAGGCAAAGCTGGTTTGATAGAGCACACCTTTAATCCCAGAATCCTAGCACTCAGAAGCCAGAGGCAGGTAGATCTCTTAAGTTCAAGGTCAGCCTGGTCTACAGAGAAATTCTGTCTCTAAAAATCCCAAAAACTTAATGAAAAAGATTTTTTTTTTTGAGATTACAATTACGTAATTTCCCCCTTTCCTTTTTATCTTCTAAAACATTCCATATTATCCCTTCTTGCTCTCTTCCAAATTCATAACCTTTCTTCATTAATCACTCTTACAACATGTATGTAGAAACTTCTCATTGTAGCGGGTGGTGGTCATTAGGTCAATGGGCTGAAAATAAGGGATGGTAGAGAGCCTGCCTTAAATAGTCATTTATTTCACATCCTCTAAGGCTCAGGGAACATCGTGGAAGAAGAGGCACAGAGAATGGAAGAGTTGGGGGATGGAGAGGCATGCTGCAAAAAGACATCTGGATACGATGCCACCACTGCACTTATTTCAGCTATTGCACAAGACCTGCATAAGATCGGGCATCAACATTTCATCACGGGAGGGGGGATGAGACAAAGACCATTGACAGTTAAATACCTCTGGGGAAAAGTGTCTTTTTTGTTTGTTTGTTTGTTTGTTTTTTTTTTAGTAGCATTGTCACTGATAAAGCTGCCCAAGCTCCAGTAAATAAACTCCTACCACGTTCATGAAAGAAACCTTGACAAAACTCAGGGGGGTCACACATATACAAAAGACATGAAAGTAGAAGGATTTCTTATTGGGAAGGGTTTCAGCAGGAGAGGGGGAACATTAGTGGGTATTGGGAGGTAAACATGACTGAAATTCATCATACCCATGTACACAGCTGTCTAAAGAAATAGAGAATGAAAAGGGTGGATAGAAGCTGAGGAACAGTAACTGAGGTTGTCCCTATACACACATGTATACACATGCATATATATACATGTTCAAAATGAACAAACAAGAAGATGCAGATTCAACTTTTGGTTTTATTACATTTTCCAATTGTTAGTTGAGGCATGTGATCAACTTTCTAAGGTCTAACTATAGCCATCTCTAACCCTGGCAGTTATCCATACCACCCTTTCTGTTTTCTTCACAATTTCACCTTCAAAAAAGACACTACCTTTTTCATTTGACAATTGCCCATCAATCTGCTCTCAGCAAAGTGTAGTTGCCATGAGTCTGCCTACTCTTGTTCAGTGGCCTTCCTTAGCACAAGGTATAAATTCTTTGTCATTATTTGATGAATTGCTAAAACCCTGGAAGCCAGTTCATTAACATGAGGAAATAAAGGAGCCATGAGGGAACATGATCAGCATTATTGGAGGGGAGGTGGTTCAAAATCACCACCTAAGCAAATGTTAATGCTTTTTAAAGAAAATATGGAAGAGCCAAGGATGGATTCATGAGGATCATCAAACGTTGGTTTCATCCTGCATGTGAACTATCTAAGCGGAGGACTACAGAGATTGCTCAGTGGTTAAGAGCAATTGCAAAGGCAACAAGCCCAGTTCCCGTCATCCATATGGCAACTCACAACTGTCTGTAACTGCAGCTCTAGGGTATCTGTTGCTCTCTTTTGGCATTCATGGGCACCTGCATGTACATGGCACCCATTCAGACAAACAGGCAGGCAAAGTAAAAAAAAAAAATTTTTTTCATAAAAAGCAGGAAATACCTAAGTAGTATTACCCATCTTACAGTTGGGTAAATGATTTGGGACCTTGGGAGTTAATGAGGGCTATACAGGATTCACCATTACATAATTAGTATTCAAAGAAATTAGCAGGAGGCCTTGGATCATAACCTGTAAGTTAATATAAGTAGAGGCTGGCAGACAATCAAACAGATGTATGCTTGTTTACTAAACAATGAGGTGAGTCTAGTGTCTGGAGAACTGCTCATTAGGAAGTTTAAAAACTATTTCTAAAAAGGTTAAGCAACTCACAGAGAACTTAGTTCTCTAAGGCATGTATGTATGTTGTATGTGTGTGAGCCTGGGTGCTCATGTGGAGGTCACAAAACAACTTTTAGGAGTTGGTTCTCTCCTCCTACTGTGGGTTCTGGGGCTCAAACTCAGGTGGTCAGGTATGTGAAGCAAGTACTTTCCTCCACCAACTCATGCATATCCTAAGACAATTTTAATGGCAAACAGCAGCACAAAAACAAAAACAAAAAAAAAGCCCCACCCCCTTTGAAAGTATGGGGACTCAAACCCAGGGCTTGTTGCATACTGAAAAGCACTTCTGACAAGTTAACAGTATTCCTTTTATTTTAGGATAATCTAAGTTAGGTTATACTTCAAACAGACAATACTGAAAACCAAAAGATCATTTTGTCTCTTTATCATCACTTCTTACCTCATCCAATGGTTTATCTTCCAAAGCTGTCAAATCTAGCATTGGGTTTTTCACTCCTAAGGAAACCATTGTTTTTAATCCTAGAAAAAAAATAAATGAAAACACAGGTTCAAAGCTCACCTTTCTCAGATATATTTTTAAGTTTTTATTAATAGTTCTAACAGTCAAGAATGGCAAGGTGAGTGTCAGGGTGCCAAAGAGAGACACTTACCCTTTTCGTCTATTTTGGCACATTCTGCAAAGAGATCCTTTGATCCTGTATTTAGTCGGTCCCTGTGAAAATAATGGGACTGGAAAAAACGTGTCCAGAACTCCTTTTCTGTCATGTTGTGTGGTACAGTTTCTGCATATTTCATTTTTACTGCAGGGAGAAAGAGCCCACATTAAGATATCTAACGAGTTCTTAAGAACCTTCCAACTGAATAAAGACTTTAAAAACTCTCATGACATTCATGTACTATAGGATTATAAGTATGGAATAAAATTTAACAGATTTAGGTGAGGTACCATTTATGAATTTTTGCAAACTATAGACTTCACACACTGTGAAGATTTTTTTCGATAGTAAACCTGGAAATCAGACCTGACAGTGTTAGCTGGTGAGATAATAAAATTTTTAGTACTCATGGCACTACCAGCTCAGTTCTCCCAGAAGCTTCCAGTTTAGTGATCGATGTTCAGAGGCACCTGGCCTACCATTTACAGTTTAGGTGACCCTAGAACAGACTGTTTTCATTGTACCTTAGTTCCTTATTAGAAGTATATTAATAGTCCCCACTTAACAGGATATTTATGATGATTAACTGCATGCAGAAAGGCCTTAGAATAGGAAACACTACCATCTGTGCCGATATTCTAGAACAGTGGTTCCCAACTTGTGAGTTTTGACTGCTTTGGTGCCTGGCTGCATATCAGATATTTACATTATAATTCATAACAGTAGCAAAATTACAACTATAAAGTAGCAACAAAATAATTTTATGGTTGGCGGTCACCACATGAGGAGCTAAAGGGTTGCAGCATCAAGAAGGTTGCGAACCATTGCTTTAGAGGTGGTAAGCAGGCATCGCTGGGCAAGTGAGACAAGACAGTGGTTCAAAGTATACTGTTTAGTAAAGAGAGTAACTGAGTAAGCCATGGCTCTCACTCTTGGCTGCATATCACAAACCATCAGGGCTGGGATCAAGGTATGGGCTGGGAAGGTTATTCTGAATACACAATGAGAGATGACCTGGGAGTAGGGCAGAACAGCTCTCTTAGGATATCTGTAGCATTCATTTTACTCTGGCGGTGCTGATAGGAAGAATGACTATCATCACATGCATTAACTAATAATAACTGCACTGAAATGGAATCATTTACTGAACACTTAGCATCTACCATGTGAAGAACTGGGAAAAGTATTTTTACATACTCCGGAGTATTTAATCAGGAATAAAAGAGGCTTTTCACTGCTATAAATAGAATTCACCAAAACAATTCCTTTAATCATCTGAAGTTAAAAATCAGTAATTGACTCTTACCTGCTGGATAGGTCCTAAATATAGATTCAATGATATCAGAAGTTAAATTATATCTCAAACCATTGCAGCCATCTGTTTGGGGCCGGACATCAGCCTAAAACAAAGATCACAAATATATGTACTTATATACATTTGTTAGATATTTACAGAGTATGTCTAAGCTCCCAATGGATAATACTGAGGTGAAACAGGCTTTCTGAGTAAACTGAAGACAGAGCAAGTCCCATACACCAACCCTATATATAAAGAAAGGGCTCAAAGAAGCCTGACCTTGTTTATCAGATTCTTTTCAAGTACAAAATGGCTAAATAGACATGTTCAAGATTGGCCAACATCAGAGATCTACTGCAACTTTCAAACACAACTCATACAGTTGCCAAAACCTCAGATGCACACTACCATTCCTGGCCTCCTATTCAAATTTTTGTTGAATGAGTAAACATTGTAATTTTTTTCCTATTAAAAAAATCCATTTCCTAATTGAAAAGTAGCCCCAATTTTTCTATTAAATGTTTTATAGTCTTATTTTTTCTAAATGATTGCAGTCTCTATATTTAACTATATTATGAGTAAAACACTGCAATCATTTTACAAAGGTATCAGAGCTGGGTGGTGGCACACAGCTATAAACTTACTTCTCTGGATGCAAAGGCAGAAAGATCGCTCCAAGTTTGAGGCCAGCCAGGGCTACACAGCAAGATTTTTTTTTTTTTTTTTTTTTTTTTTTTGAGACAGGGTTTCCCTGTGGCTTTGGAGGCTGTCCTGGAACTCGCTCTTGTAGACCAGGCTTGTCTCGAACTCACAGTGATCCACCTGCCTCTGCCTCCTGAGTGCTGGGATTAAAGGAGTGTGCCACCACTGCCCGGCCACTTTTTTCTTTTTTAAAGGATTTTATTTATTTATTATGTATACAGTCTTCTGCCTGAATGCCAGCAGAAGGCACCAGATAGAGATTCAAGGTGGCTGTGAGCCACCATGTGGTTGTCCGGAATTGAACTCAGGACCTCTGGAAGAACATTTAGTGCTCTTAACCGCTGAGCCATCTCTCCAGCCCAAATCCTTTTTTTTTTTCACAGCAAGATCTTATCTCAGTGTAAAATACTATTTGCATTTAAAAGATTATTTTAGAAGACTACCATTGACAACAATCTTTTTTTTTTCTTTCCTTTTTGAGACCGGGTTACACTATGTAGCTGTTCTGGAACTCACTATATAGACCTTGAACTCAGAGAGCTACCTGTCCCCCAATGAGTGCTGGAATTAAAGGCGTGTGCCACTATGCGCCTGGAAACAACAAAAATTTCACTAATTTCCTGCAAAGAAAATGCCAACATTTTCAAGAGAAATGGCCTTTTTGGCTTGTGGAGATGACTCAGTGGGTAAAGCACAGGAAGACTGAGTATCAATGCCTAGAACCTACTGAAATAAGCTGGATGCTATAGGGCATGTATGTGTCACCCCTGTACTGCTACAGGGGAACAGGAGGTGGATCAGAAGAAACCCAAAGGAGACTCTGCTTAAACAAAGCAGAAGTCAAGGACAAATACCTAAAATTATCCTCTGACTTCCATATGCACACCATGGCACACATGTGCCTGTGTTTAAATACATACACACCCCAAACCCAAAGGATTTTCTTTTTGTTTGAGACATGTTCTTACATAGCTGAGTGGTGGTCTGAATGAGACACTTCATAAGTCTCAGGCATCTGAAAACTTGGTTCCCAGTTAGTGGCTGTTTGGGGAAGATTAGAAGGTATGGCCTTGCTGTGGTTGGGCTTTTGAGGTTTCAAAAATCTCATACCATCCCCCTGCCTTTCAGCCACTGTTCTAGTACCTACTGCCACACCTTTGCTCATTCATCATAGACTGAACTGAAAGCTCAATTTAACTCTTTTATAAGCTGCTTTGGTCATAGTGTTTTATTACAGCTATAGAAAAATAATTAAGATACTGATACTGGCCTTGAACCACCTATCTTCCTGTCTCTACCTCCTAAGTGTTGGTATTACATATATGCTCCTCCAACCCCTAAATGATCCTATTGTAAAAATACTGGAGTTTTCCTACTTTCCCCTTTAGAAATCTAGAAAGGTCACATACCAGAAATGCCGCAGAAATGCCAACATCCTGCTTGTGACTGGATGGAGAACTATCTGTTGCATTTACATTTAAACGATTGGCCCAGAATTCCTCAGCACTGATCACTTGGCTCATAACAAGATCTTTATAGAGCTGGAATAAGACGGGATCTTCTTGGAGCATTCTGGTGAGAGAGACAGTAAATGTAATTAAACTTCTGTGATATTCACATGACCACTTTCATTTTGTGATGACTGAATAGCAGAAGTCATTGGATTAAATCATTTTAGAGTAATAAATGAAGTACAAATAAAGGGAAGGAAGTTTGAAGAAGCAGATTAAATTTTCTAAGACAAAGAATAGGTCATATACATCTTTGCATCCTTGCAATACAAAATCCCTTTGTATGTGAACAGTACTGTTTTCTCCCACACATTAGGGTGAACAAGAGAAGGGTCAGCCAGAGTTCCCAGTACCCATTCACCATTCCGACAAGAATAAGGAACTATAAGTACCAATACTTTAGACAGATATTAATGAAATAATTTTTCTTAGCAGAAAATTTTATGGCTTTTCATCTGTCTCTCACAGTATGGATTTTTAAAATTATTTTAAAAAAATAATTGAATAAAGGTTTTTATTAGGGGGTAAGGAAACACAGAACAAGGTACACAGGGAGAAAGACCCTCTGTAGAGGGGGGACTCACAAGCTGAAACCCTACTGTATGGATTCTAGGTTTTTTATTCACAAACACACTTCTAATAGTTTAGTACCTTCTCTGCAATAAGAATTGGAGAAAGAGCAAGGAACCATAGTGTTTTGTAATGTCAGGTCTCCTAATCAAACGGTAGCTTTGATGCAGAAACTTTTGGGGCTGCATGGTCTTGTCAGAAGTCACACAGCTAACATGTGGTGAAAGTGGAGAACCAGAGACAATGACAGCACAGATCCTATTTTCTTACAGAAGGGAGACATGCCAAGTTCCTAGGAGAGTGGGGAAACAGAATCTCCATTCTCACCTGTTCTTCTCTTCCAGTTCTTTATTGGCTTTCCGCTTGAACTTGGGTAGCAACTGCTGAAGGAGGTCCTTCACTGCATCCCGCTCTTTCACGGCTGTGCTTTCGTTGGAAAAATGAAAGTTTGTTGTGTCTCCCGCATGCAGGACTAGCTGAAGTTGAATTTTAGCTTTTCCTTCCGGACTGATTTTCTGGCCTAAAAGAAGCATGAAGCTAAATTAGACCAGGACACTTGGACTATAACCATAGCACTTGGGAGTTGGAGGCAGGACAATCAGAATTTCAAGGACATCCTGGGCTATAATACCAAGCCTGAGCCTAGCTTAGAATATAGAAGACACTGCCACAAAAGCAAGCAAGAATGGAAGTGAAAATAACCGAGTACATTATATATATGCATGACATTGCCAAAATATGTTTTAAAAAGAAACAAAAAAGAAAGTGAAATGATTAAGGAATAATTTGGGAGGTAGTAGGAGCTAGTGGAACTCTTACTCATCTCCTATGAGGACCCTATGTTTGATTCTCAGCAATGCAAAAACTTATCTGTCTTTAAATAAATCCCAAGCATACAGGTATTGAGAATATTTGATATAAGCCTACTGTGGTATACTCTGGAAGAGGCCAGAGCCCACAGTCAGTGAGCCTTGTTCTTTGGAGGCAGGACCTCCTACAGCCCAGGCTGTTCTCAAACTCAATTTGTAGCTAAAGATGACCTTAATCTTTTGATCTTTCCTCTCCCTACTATGTGCTAGGATACAGGATGTGCCGCCATATTGGATTTATGTAGTATAGGGGACCAAACTCAGGGCTTTGTACATACTACATAAGCACCCTACCTACTGAGAGACATTCCTAGTCCCTGAAGATTTTCCTTCTCCTCATTACCACTACCAATACATCATATGAAGGGTGACAGTGCTTACATATATGTATATAGCAGAACTTCCCCCCCCCCCTTTTTCTTGAGACAGGGTTTCTCTGTGGCTTTGGAGGCTGTCCTGGAACCAGCTCTCGTAGACCAGGGTAATCTTGAACTCACAGAGATCTGCCTGCCTCTGCCTCCCAAGTGCTGGGATTAAAGGCGTGTGCCACCAACGACAGGTTTTTCTTTTTCTTACGTATTTTGCCTGCATGTATATATGTGCACCATGTGTCAGGTCTGGTGCCCATGGAAGCCAGAAGAGGGTATTGCATTCCAGCCCAGAACTGGAGTTATAGATGGTTGGGTGCTGGCATGGGAGTCTTCTGCAAGAACAGCAAGGACTCCTTTAACATCTGAGGCATCTCTCTAGGCCCAGGATCTATGTTCTTAACAAATGGCTGTCATGGCAACAGTGCTTTTCCTTTCTCAAAGAGGGATCAGAGATGGAGGGCTTTGTCCTATTAAATAGGCAACTCATGGCAATGTGGCATACTGTACAGAGTTCTCACTTTAACATAAACAGATTTCTGATACGGGTGTGTATGGGGCAAGGGGGAAGACAGATAGACACTAACACAGAATGTATCTCACTTTGTAGTCCAAGTTGGCCTGGACTATGACTGTCATAAACCCACTTCTCCCCATACTCATTTTCGTCTTTATTGGAATCTTTCTTTGGATAAGTAACTATAAAAATCTAAACTTTCCATTTTGATATTAATGTTTAAGTTTTACACAGCAAACAATAAATTTTCCTAACAGCAATCTCTAAAGTTTGCAGAAAGAAGACGGGGCCCCACAATGGTTCCACCTGTTTCATTATGATGTTTTAGAGCCGATAAACACATTAAGCATTGGCTTTGGACCAAAACTGCTTAAGACAATTCCAAATTAGTTAGCTAAGATGGTCCACCTTCTTACAACACTCTGGCTAGAGCTTCAGATAAGCCTTACCCAGTACTCAGAGATCAGCTACAAATGTTACAGCTAGTCCTTTTCAGATTTAACCATTGTTTTAGTTTTTTACAGGATCACCTAGAGAAAACATCACCCCTAAGACACCTGGAAGTAGTTCTAAGAAAACAATGTCCCCTCTCTCAACAGTTGAGTTGGATGTTTTTTTGGTTTTCTCAAGATTAAGGGTTGGCTATAAGTTGTAATATGGCTGGAGATGGAACACAAAGTTTACACTCAGGTATCTCTTTTGGAAAAGAAAAAGGGGGAATGGATGGATGTGGTAATAGATCAGTGTATCTACTTGTGAATTATTTTAGCAAGTATTAGTTATAGACAATTTACATTGATTTCAGATTCTTGTATAAACTTAAAATTATTTGTCTATGTCCCTTTCTGTTTACAATGTTTTTTACACACTAATACAAAATTATTTTTGTCATACTCTATGTATCTTAAGATATTTTGTATATTGATACAATTTTAAGGTATTTTTATAATATTTCACTACAGATTTCTCTGATCAAGATATTTACATATATATTGTTACAATTTGAGGTCATTGTCCTCATTGCTGCACATCTGTTTAAAGATAGTTTATTTTTATATGTGAAGCCTTTATCCTTAAGCTATATAGGTATTAGGAATTATAGGTTATAGTTATAGTTACCCATGCTTTTCATACCTAGTTATGTTAGTTAGGTTCTCTAGTTGCACACAGATGTACTCTGAATAGTTATGATCTTCAAACACTTCAAAGACCTATAGAATATGGCATTTAAATGTTTTGATAATTTGGAACTCCACTGACATGAGACACTATTGCTCTTGGTAGCACTGAGCTATATTCCCAAGAGAATTATGGGCACTGCAGACACTCCATTTGGAGTTTTTCTTCTCAGCAAAACTGGCCTATTGGGCAAAGAACTGCCCTTGCTTAGACTGCTGACAGTAGGCATGACATCCAAACTGGACAAGCAGGATACAAGCTACAACAACTGCTAAACCTTGCCAAGACAGAATAGGTCAGTCTTTTGAATCTTCCTGCTTCTGAAAATGGTCTGTCAGATATTCTAGGCCTTAGTCAAAGTTGGTTGCCTCTACGTTACTCTGAGACCTTGGGTGACTGACAAGGTAGCCAGCTGTTCCAGTCATTTCTTGCACTTTTGGGAAGTTGCCTGCTTGTACTTCCTGTCTACTCAGGTCATATTTTCCTTCTCAGGTCTTTGATGGGGTTGAAGACTAGGTAGTTCCAGCTACTATCCTCTCATATCTTAGCTCTTAGCTAAGACATTTTAGGTACAGGACTTAGTCTCCTCAGGATAGGACAGCTGTTGGAATAATCTCTATTATTTGACAATTACCTTTAGCCTGGACATTTAGTGTCTGATTTTGGAAGTACCATGGTGCTTGAAATTTACATAAGACTTTTATCTATGAGAAAACTCTTTATGTCTAGGGAAATAAGTGGATCTATACTAATGGTCACAGTTAGGACTCTCCTGGGTTTACTCTTATTCAAGATCTTAGGTAAGGGACATAGCTGTGGCTAAGTGGTAGAGTGCTTGTCTAACATGTGGGAAACAATGTTATATATATGTATACTAGGTTCCTACACAGTACGTACGTATGTACACACACACACACACACACACACACTCACTCACTCACTTATTTTAGAAGATTATAGAATTGCAGAAATTGCTTTCAAATTAAAGATTCCAAATTTCTGGCGTACTTAAAACTATTGTTTAACAGTAAAATACTATACATTTTGAATAAATTCCAAGATATCCTTGCAAATATGGGAAAAGAAGGTATGTTGATTTTAGCCTTTACAGTTGAAATGTTCTTGGTCAGGGGATTGTAACACGGTGGTAGAGTATGCACCCAGAATGCAGAGTCCTTGGATCTGATTCCCAATAGTTCTATTGTGACCTCAAAAGCTCTGTATATTTCCTATCTACCTTTGTTATAAAGTTGAATCTAGTTTTTCAACAGACTATGGCCATATAACAAAATTAGGTAACTTGCCTAAATGTAAAATTTTGGTGAGGGGACAATCTGGAATCATCTATCAACCTACCTACAAAACCTCAAAGATATGAGCACATAGTTTTATAATGTGAAACTATTTGCAGTAAAAAAATCTAAAATAATCTCTTAATTGTCTTTCAAGAGAGAACACTTACATACCAGACTGTATTCAATGGAATATTATGGAACTTATCAAAGCACACATGGGAAAAATTTTTTTTAAACGAAGGTAGGTATACACTATGTAAATCTGCAATGATAATGTATATTCAAAGATCATGTTTTATAATTACCATTGCATATTCTTCTAATATAAAATACAAAACCATCAGACTACACATCAGATGTTTGTACATATGACTTACATTTAATATCTGCATACATATGGCTGATTGTAAATCTGTCTTTGCCTTCAGGTGCCCAAGCAATTCTTTCTGCCATGAGGTACAGTGCTCCATCCTGCTTCTTCTGACGAACCTTCTTCACTATCAGCAACACTTCTTCAGATGAAGTTGCCATAATGGCTATCAGTTGCTAATAGAGGGGCAAGGGAGAAAAATAAACCAACCACATCAATGTGGGTTAAAAAATAAGTAAATAAGCCTACATACCACAACCCAAACCACACAGAACATATTGGAACATCCCCAATGTTCTCCCAGTCCTGTTTCTAGTCAATTCTTTCTTTTCTCAAGCAGCTAATTCCTGATTTGTATTACCCCTTACTATTTTTAGCATAGAAATGCTAGTAATAGTATGCTATGAAACATGCCTGTAATCCCAGTACTTAGGATTGTGAGGAAGGAGGATCAGGGGTCAAGCCAGTGTGTGCTATTAAGACCCCATTTTCAAAGCATGAGTGTGTGGGGGGTCTTGAGGAAGAAGCAATGGCAGATAATACAAGATGCCATTATAGGCTTTAGTTAATGTCATTTAGTACCTACTTAATAATCTTATGAAACGGGCTCTAGTGTTAGCTAGGTTTTGTAGATAAAGAAAACTGGATGTGAGATGTCAAGATGTTTTTCTGAAGCATCCAGTAAGTAGGACTAGGTTTCTGTCTTTGTCAGGCTGACCTCAAGATTTACACTACATATATCATGTATGTTCTACAGGTACCACTAGAAGGATAGATAATAAGTTGATTCCCCCCCTCCCCAATATTCTACAAAAATATGTTATTTTTGCATTGTGTGAGCTGAAGACCTGAATTTAATCCCTAGGTCCCACAAGATGACAACTAAGAACTGACTCCTGACAGTTGTCCTTTGACTTCACAGGTACGCTGTGTTTTGTGAATTTGTATGTACACATGCACCCACAGCTGAATAAAATAACTAGCACTTAAGGAGAAGGAAGCAAAATGATGGCTGCAAGTTCCAAGCCAGTCTTTTCTACAGAGTGAGCTCTAGGACAGCCAAGGCTACTACACATATCGAAACCCTGGCTAAAAAGGATTAGGAAAAAAAAAAAAAAAAGTCCTTCCAACAGTTGATTTTCTATAAAACCAAACTTTGTAACACTTATGAAACTATGAAGCTATGTAGCTATGTAGACCACGCCAGCTTCAAACTCAGAGATCTGCCTGCCTCTACCTCCCAAGCGCTGGGAATTAAAGGCCTGCACCACCACTGCCTGGCATCTGTTAAATGCTTAAAGCCAACTTTGTACAGTCGTAACAAGAAACTAGGAAAAACTTAAAATTCACCTTGACTATAGAATGTAAAATGATACTGTGTACTATATAAAGACACATTTTAGAAAACATCAATCAAAAACTGTGAAAGATGGGAGAGAAGTTAGGAGGGTCAGTTACCACATAATTACCACTATAATGTTAATCACTTGTTTGAAGAAATGCACAACAAAGACAGCCTATAGCACAAACTTGGAAAATAACAGAAGCATCTCTGAGTAGGAAAGGTAAAGAAGCAAATTGGGTGAAGACAGAACCTGGAAAGTAAAGAGTTAAGCACATCAATAGAACTGACTTAACAATGGCCTTTCTACACAACACAGGAACCATTTCCACTAAAATTTATTTAAGGCGGGGCTGAGATGCATGCAGCTCAGAAGTCGAATGTTGTCCCAGCATTCTCTAGGCCCTGGGTTAATCTTCCCCATTAAAAATTTAAAAATTCAGAGAAAAGTTATTGAACACAGGGCACAACTGTCAATTGTCTCAGACAAGTTTCTCTGTTCATCTGTACTATCTTTGTTAAGTGTAAAGAGGACACATTTGGAAGAGCTAATAGACCCATTGGGGCTACCCTACAATGGCTTCTGTGATTTTCAGATTCACTGGAGGAATTTCCTTGAGTCTTTCCCAGTAGAACTCTGTAAGAGTCACAGTGTTTCTTTTGTGGAAACTATTGCTTGCTGTGGGCTACTTTAAATCCAACATGGTCAACTAAGAGATGTATTATCTTATGGAATATCTGTCATAAGACTTCTTTACAGTTAAAATCTTTTTGATTTTAACTGTTTGAAGCTATATTTGGATGTCTTTGTCCTCAGAATTGATACATTATTCTCTCTCCCTTCAATTACTTTCATTAATTTTTTCAGTGGATTCTAATCTCTCAAGTTACTACTATTTTCTGATATCCTCTTCATAGCATTTACTTTGTAGGGTTGGGGATGTTTTGAGACAGGGTTTCTCTGTATAACAGTCCTGCCTGTCCTGGAACTTTCTCTGTAGACCAGGCTGGCCTTGAACTCACAGAGATCCACCTCCTGACTGTTAGGATTAAAGGCATGCACCTTTATTTAAATAATTCTCTAGAGGCAGCATGCAGGACCTTCATGGGTCTTCACCAGGTCCTTTGAATATATTATGGCTTTCAGTTCAGTGTTTTTATGGGGTTCCAGAGTGTGGGAAGTGAACGTGTGGGTCTCTGTTTCTTGTGCCTTCTCTCGGCACAAGAGATAATATATTATATTCTATTTTGTTATTATTATCACTTGGGAGTGGATCCAGTAGGAACTGGAAGGAGCAGGAGCAGAGGGAGGAGAAACTACAATCAGGATATATTATGTATGTGTGTGTGTGTATGTGTGAGGTATCTATTTTCAATAAAAGGAAAATGTCATTTAATGAAAAAAAAAAAAGGGGGTGGGGAGAACAAAATAGTCTCCAAAGTCAAGATCTTATAAGTAAATATACAAAATTAAAAGATACACTGCTTTTCAGGAAAATGTGCTGAATATGTTTGTGCTATATAACACATTTCCTTAATATTTTACAATGTAAAAGCAGACTAAAAAATTTACAAAGATATCGTAAAAACAAACAAAACAAAAAACCCACCATGAGCATTATACTTCAAAATTCCACCACAAACAAATCACCATTTGTTTTAATGCCTCAGAGGCCACACTGGATAAGTGTTTGAGCTCTGTATAGTAAATGCAGTTTGGGTTCATAGTACCATGCTTTTCTTAGAAATGGAACCCAGGAATAAAGTTCCACTTAGGTAGCTCTCCTCAGCCCTAATATCGCTGAAGTAGGCACTGTTTAGCACAAAACACTTAATAGTGTTGTTTCACGTTTCTTGGAACCAGCAGCCCAATTTGGTGTTTAGGATATGTGCATACTTTAAATAGTTCTCTTAACTTGCAGAGAAACTCTGACTCGAAAAAACAAAAACAAAAAACTACATACCTTCAAAGTATGTAAAAAGGAACCAAAATGGGGATAGATAGATGGTTTATCAGATAAGAGCACTTGTTCTTGATGAGCCTCTGGATTTGATGGCTAGAACCCACATGGTGGCTTACAACTGTTTCTAACAGGGTGTCTGATGCTCTCTTCTGGCCTCCTCAAGTACCAGGCACACAGGTGGTGGGTGCATAGACATACATGTATGCAAAACACCCCCACACAAAATCCAACCACAAAATTAAAAGGAAACAAAAGAGGACTGTTATTATTTAAGGGTAGTTTCACAAATAAAGTATTAAGGAAAATACTAAGTGCACGATAGAAGGAAATAGGGAAATACCCACTAATAAAAACTGCATGCTAATAAGAGTATATCACTAAACTTAAGTGAACACTAGTGCTAAGATCAAAGGGCATACACCACCACACCCACTGCTTTACTACTTTTAACTGCAATAATCTCCCAAGTACTTTTTAGGAAAGAACTCAGAACTGCTTTGCATTCACTTTTCTTTCTTTTCTGTTGTACAATAATACTTCTGTATATCGTGTGAATATATGTTGCTATGACTGGTTTAATAAGCAAGCTGACTGGCCAATAGAAGAACAGGGGAAAGCCAAACTGAGAATGTGATGATGAAGGGCAGAGTCAGAGGAGTCGCCAGCCAGACAAATGAGTCAGGCACACAAAATGGGAAAAATGGATAGAGGTAAAAGCCATGAGCCTCAGGGCAGCATATAGGTTAATAGAAATGGGTTAAGTTGTAGGAGCTAGTTAGTAACAAGCCTGAGCTACTGGCTGAGCCATTTATAATTTATATTCTATGAGACCGTTATTTGGGAAGAGGCTGCTGGTTATTTGGGAGCAGGCAGTCAGGAAAGGAAAACTCTGCCTACATTTTCATTTTTCTGAGACAGGGTTTCACTATGTAGCCCTGGCTAACCTCAAACTACCTCAAACTCAAGAGAATCACCAGCCTCTGCCACCCAAGTGCTGGGACTAAAGGTGTGTGCCACCACCAAGCCTAGCTATTTTTTTTTTCCGAGACAGGGTTTCTTTGTGGCTTTGGAGGCTGTCCTGGAACTAGCTCTTGTAGACCAGGCTGGTCTTGAACTCACAGAGATCCACCTGCCTCTGCCTCCCGAATGCTGGGATTAAAGGTGTGCACCACCACCGCCCGGCTCCAAGCCTAGCTATTAAATTTTTTTTTTTTATATCTGTACTTCTGTACTTTCTATAAGAGAAATTAAAATTCATCAATCTGTTGCACTGCTCAGTTGGCCAAGATGATCACCAGATGATCTCTCCCTTTAAGGAAAATGATTTAAACTGTGGTGGCTCAAGTGTGCAATCCCAGCACTTGGGAGGTAGAAAGAAGTGCTGCCGAGGTCAAAGCCAGTTTGTACAGGGAGACCCTGCTTAAAAAAAAAAAAAAAAAAAAAAAAAAAAAAAAAAAAAAAAAAAAAAGACCCAGGCACGCTAATAGGCACACCAATTCTTTCCAGAATTGTCCTTATAAGCAAGCCATCAGGATGCTACTAGAAGTTTTAATCATCTCTTCATATGACTATTCTGGTTTTGGCTTTTAAGAATCTTAAGGCTGACAACTTTGACTCAGTGGTTTTCAAACTATTTTTTTTTTTTTTTTTGAGACAGGGTTTCTCTGTACAGCTTTGGAGCCTATCCTGCACTCACTCTGGAGACCAGGCTGGCCTCGAACTCCCAGAGATCCGCCTGCCTCTGCCTCCCAAGTGCTGGGATTGAAGGCGTGCTCCGCCAACCCCCGGCTCAAACTATGTTTTTAGAAGTCGTTAGAGATAGGATACTGGCCCACCTAAATTAAGCTTCACTGTAGCTCCTGGTTTTTAATGTTGGAATTCCAAGCAAAAATTCATGGCAGAAACATTTCACTTCTTTAAAATGTTTTTTAAAAATGAAAATACTGGAACAGAGTTTAGTTCCTGAACTTGGGGAGGCAGAGGTAAGTGGATCTCTGAGTTTGAGGTGAGCATGGTCTACAAAACAAGTTCCTGGACAACCAGTGGATACACAGAGAAACATTTTCTCAAAATACAAAACAAATCAAAAAGTCTGGATATTGAGAATATTGTCTGGAGCAGACCGTAGGGTGTTTTTGAAGCCATTTAGTTACCATAAGTCTACATTGAGCTGCACCCACTGTCCTATTTTTTTTTTTTCTTTGCTGGTTCTGGTTATGAAATCCGGTTACATGTTCAGCAAGCACTCTTAGGTTTGAGCTGCATTGCAGACTCACAAACCTCTAAACTGGAGTATTTGAATGAACAACAACAAAAATACAAAACACAAAACAAGATTAAATTGTGTATATGTGAGGATACAACTTCCGGTAATTGGTTCTCTCCTTGCAACACGTGGGTCTCAGGGTTGGAACTCAAGCTTAGCAGCAAGCTGCCCCGGGCAAAAGTTTTAACATCTTTCTCCCACCCTTGTTTTACAGACGGTAAAAACATGAAAGCGCCATTTTCACCGATATTTAGCCTCTGAGAACACTGGAGATTTTATAAAAATAATCACATATTTCCATGTGTTGATGGTCTACTTTACATTACATGACTGTCAAACTGGTCATAACAAAAACTGGGTGGGTGGTTCAACTGTTTGAGGAGCGGGATGACAGGTGGAAGCAAAAAGGCATGCAGCCACCAAGGTGAGGACTTCTCTTACAAGAATCGAAAGGCTCTCCCAGGCAGACTTCCTAACGGGAAAGGGTCTGAGCATCCAGGAGAGGCCTCACTTCCTTCATTCTCAGGAGGTGAGTCTGACCCGGTAAACCTTCGAGTCCCTCTCGGCGGAAGAAGGGCATGCCTTTAGGCAGTAGATTAAGGGTCAGGGCACCTTCTTCCCATTTCGGGATAAGAGGGGCACACCACCGAAGCAGCTTGTGGGGGCGTGGAAACTACTACAGCGAGGGGCTGAATCCGCACCGCACCGCACCGCGTCCCCGGGGCCTGTCAGACCCTCACCGCCCGCCCACCCCCATTCTTCGGTCTGAACTTACCAGGTGGGAGCTACTGCCTCCGGCCTGGGCTCCGTGAACCACGTCCGGTCACGTTTAGCTCCACTGCGCTCTTCACAGCCGCTGCAAGGACGAGACCGAAACCAAGCGGCCGCAGCCGTCGCCACCGCCTCTGTTGCCGGGGGGTCTCGCCTCCATCGCTGGCTGCGAGGGCGCCGAGGGCACGTGACCGGAAGTAATAGGGCGGGCCTCCGGGGCACGTGACCGCCGGTGCGGCCGCCATGACACCTTCCGCTAGCTCCAGCCCTACCCCCCACCGATTCCCGCCTGTTTTGTTTCCCAGCTCCGGTCTCGAGTGGCGAAGAGTTTCGGGGATTCGGTTTCGCTCGTCATTCTGCCTCGAGAGCATCCGGTCTGGATCATCGGTGCGTTCTCGGCGTGCGGCGGCTCTCCCACTGCAGGCCGCCGGCGGCGTAATCGCGACCGCAGCCGGAGGGGGAGGGACCACGCGCGGGGAGGGGCGTGACCGTCACGTGACGAGGAAGTGCCGTTAACAGCGTTTTCCCCGCGTCCCTGGCGCCCAGGGATGACGTTAGCAAGGGGCGGGGCGGCAGCGATTCTCAAGTTCAGGTTCCGCTGTCAGTGCGCGCGGGGTGTCCGCGGGGCCTGCTTAGGGAGGCGGCTACCGGGCTGTGGAGGCATCGTGTCTGGCTTGCAGGTCTGCGGTTCTGCGAGCCTAGCTTGGAAAACCTGCTTCTCAGACTCCTCTCCTCCACAGCGACAGATGCAGTTTAAAGTCACGGTGGCTGGAAAGGTAGTTGTGATGGACTAGGAGCTGCTCTGCTTATCCTGCATCTCCAGCGGGGCTTCCAGGGCCTAGAACACGGTAGGCACTCGCAACATTGAATGAATGAATGCATGCATGAGCGAGTCATTAATTTTTCTGAGGCCGAGTTTCCTGATCATTATTTCTTGAATAGGAAGATTATTCTATTCCGGAAATAAAGCCTACTAATTCCCCTTTGCATATTTTCTTCAACTTTTGTTACCTTCGTCTCTATCGGTGTTTTCCTCCCGCGCACCTTTCTAGTGGGACTAAGTACGTTGTGATTGGCATTGTCTGTGTGAGCAGCAATCATTGTCTACCGCTCTTGAATTATCATCAAAATAATTCGGCGAAGTGGAAAAAAAGTTTCGATCCTTGTGTTCTATTTTCATTTATTATTAGGGGAGAAGGTGGCATGACAAGGCAAACGCAGAGGACAACTTTGTGTAATTGGTTCTCTCTTTCCATCTCTGTGAGTTCTTGGGACCCAAGTTAGGTAACAGGCCTGTACAGCAGTAAACCATCTCGTTGGCCCTCCTCCTCCTCCTCCTCCTTTTCTCTCGTGTATTCTACTTCCAAGCCTACTGTTTGTGAGTGTTGTGACCCTCGGGAAAGCCGGTCTTTAAAAAGATGTTAGATGTTCACTGATTTTTGGCAAGCATTTGCCACCATCTACTATGAGGTTAGAGGTTTTATTTATTTATTTATTTATTATGTATACAACATTCTGCTTCCATGTATATCTGCACACCAGAAGAGTGCACCAGATCTCATAATGGATGGTTGTGAGCCACCATGTGGTTGCTGGGAATTGAACTCAGGACCTCTGGAAGAGCAGTCAGTGCTCTTAACCTCTGAGCCATCTCTCCAGCCCGAGGTTAGAGGTTTTAAAAGGTTTTTGATTTTTTTTTTTTAAATCTGTCAGCACACAGAAGTAATGTTTAGACTGGGCTTTTTAGAAAAGTAGGTTCGAGAATATTCAATGAACAGCATAATTAAAACTATGGAAAGAAAGAATAGGATAGCCCATGATAGCTGAATAATTGAGAGAGGGTAAGGTGGGATGGAGATGAAGCTAAAGTACAGCTGAGATCACATTATGGAAAAAGAAGCTATTCTTTGCTTTTAGCTACTGCTAGCTACAAATCAGTTTTGAGTCTTTTCTACTCAGAATGTCAAGAGAGAAGCTTTCTTCTTTCCCATAGACTTTCAGGGTAATGGGAATGCCTTATCTTTCAGAACTGGCTCCTTACTTTTAAATCTGTGCTTTCTAGCATCTGCCCATAGCACTTTACAGGAATTGTTTAGACTCTCCACACTAAATCCTTCAGTGACTTTCTGCAACCTACCAAAGTAACTTTATGTTCCTTGGCTTAAGGTTGGAAGTATTTTGTACCTTGAGCCCAAATTATGGTCATAGTTTCATCTATTCCATTATTTACTTTTTATATTTAACTCAGGATGAAACTTGTATTCTCTGAATACCTTTAGCACTTTTCCCCTCTACTGTTTCAGCTCTATCTGCAACCCTTTCCCCTTCCTCATGATAAAAGCTGGCCTGGGAATAGTGTTACTCATTTTAGGCCGTTTTCAGACATTTTTCTTTGACTTGCTGTGATCTCTTATGAGTGCTGTGTGTGTGAATTTATGTATATGTATGGTATTTGTGATTTTTATCTTTATTTGACTAGAACTGATTTCTGGAATTTTTGTTTGTTTGTTTTTTAGGACAGGGTTTCTCTGTGAAACAGTCCTGGCTGTCCTCGAATTCATAGAGATCTGCCTGCCTCTGCCTCCTGAGTGATGGGACTAAAGGCGTGCACCACCACTGCCTGGCCTGGAATTCTTTTATTTATCATGTCCTCACAATTATCCCTGTTATTTTACTAACTACTTAATAAGATAAATGCCTGGGGGCTGGAGAAACACTTTGTGGTTAAGAGCACTGTCTGATCTTCCAGATGATGACTCAGATTAAATTCCCAGCACTCATGGTAGCTCACATCTGTCTATAGCGCTACATTCAGGGGATCCGACAAAACACCAATACACATAAAGTAAAAATACATCAATTTTAAAAAGATAAATGACTGAAAAAATTTCTTGGGTAAGGAATTGTCAAATATTTTGAGTATAGTCATGATAAATTTTGTTTGCTTGCTGTAGAATACAATTCTTTTTTTATATTTTTTAAAAAGATTTATTTATTATGTGTACAGTGTTCTGCCTGCATGTATGCCTGCAGGCAAGAAGAGGGCACCAAATCTCATTACAGATGGTTGTGAGCCATCATGTGGTTGCTGGGAATTGAACTCTGGACCTTTGGAAGAACAGGCAGTGCTCTTAACCGTTGAGCCATCTTTCCAACCCCCTAGAATACAATTCTTACAGAGGTCAAGTTGTACTAAGAACATATTACTAGCAGAGAATAAAGATGTATTACATGTATATAATTAAAAAAAAATCACAAGGGAGGGTAGAGGCACATTCAGTGATACAACATATGCCTAGTACGTAAAAATCTTGGGTTTGATTTTCTCATACCACAAAAATAAGAGAAACCAGCTTCTATATGTTTCTGTGTGTCTTACTGCTGGAAGGTGTGCTCTGAGAAGGTTAGGACATTTCTTATGTTCTCTGCTGTTATTTCTGAGAACAATGTCTAGCATATGAGTGATGCTCAGTATAGATTTGCTAAATGAATAAATGTGCATCTAAAATAGTGTCAAAAATATGAAGCATAGGCAAAAATACAAACAGATGCTTATGAATTTTTAATTTTTTTGTGTGTGTTGAGGGGACTTGCCCATTTGCATGTGGAGGCCGAAGGTAGGTGTTATCATGTGTCTTCCTTGATGTGCTACCATGTCAGGCTTTTATGTGGATGCTGGAGATCCAAACTGAGGTCCTCATGTTTAAGCAGCAAACTCTTTACCCACTGTGTAAATAGCATCAGCTATTGCCTCTGTGGCTTCTCCTCCTTCACTAACTTGGTAGGTAATAGAAGTTAAAATTAACGAGTAGCAGGTTTTGAAGCTGCTGATGTGCCTTTTAGCTGCTTGTCATCAGCCATGGTCAACTCCACTGTGTTCCTTGTTATTGGCATCAATGGCAAGCCCTTGAGCACATCTCTTTCAAGCTGTTTACAGTTAAAGTTCAAAAGAAAGCAGAAAACTTTTGCACTCTGATTACTGAAGTGATTTGGTTATAAGGCTTCCTGCTTTCACAGAATTATACCAGGACTCACGTGCACAACAGGGGACCTCATATACCATCATGGCAGTCTGCAGACCAGAAGAGGGCACCAGATCTCGTTACAGATAGTTTTGACCACCATGTGGGTGCTGGGAATTGAACCCCAGGTCCTCTGGAAGAGCAGCCAGTGCTCTTAACCTCTGAGCCTTCTCTCTAGCCCTTGTTATTGTCTCTTAATGAAAGCTTCCTATAGACACAAAGAAACACATTAGGATTACTACTGTACTTTTGAGGAGTTTGGCCTGTTTTCTTTTAAGTTCTATTCTATCCATCTTTCTTACTTAAATTGTTCTATTGTACAGTAGGATAGGACTATGGAGGGGCTTGGAAATCAAGGCCTAAAACTCATATAGTGTGAATGAACTTTTGCATGCATGTAATTGGTAACTAGGTCTCCCTCCTCCCCCATACCTGGCTTCCAGAGATGGTTGCCTCTTTCTATGTTGAATGTTACTATATGTTGAATGAGTGGTAATCTTGAATTATATTTTGCAGTTTTTTTTTTTTTTTTCAGAGAGAAATCCAGTGTCTATTACAGAACAATTTTCATCTTTCTGGTTAAATGACTTTTGTGCCAGTGATACCAGAAGCCTGCAGCCATGTTCTTGCAGAGTTTGATTCCTTGGATCCATTACTCACGGCTTTGCGACTGGATTCCAGTCGTCTAAAGGTGAACTGCTTTGAAACAGAGTCTCATGTAACCCATTACTTTCATTTATATCCTTGTGTTCCTGTGCTCTGCCATTCTTGCCCCTGCCTCTGTTCTTGCCCCTCTGTTCTTTGTTTTGTGGGCTCTTGGGGGCTTTTGCCTGTTTTACCTTACATGGAAGTATTTTTATTTTTATTTTTGCTATCATTTGAATTCTTTCTCAGTTCTGGAATATACTGCTATTGACTTATTTTCCTCATTCTTGGTAATCTTGTTGTCTTCTCCCAAGAAGTAACATCCTTTATTGGCATTTGAATAGTGTAAATGCGCATACCCATTATGTTTTTGAAGAATATGAACTACTGCAGTTACTTTAAGAGGGCTTTGATACAACCCTGTGTAGGGACTAAGGCAAAAGCTAGTTAGCTTTGTGGAAAGTACATGGGTCCCAGAAACCTCAGATTCTTGATTAAACACAAGGAAGTCACAGTGAAGAGTAAGTCTATGTCACAAATGATTTTATTCTTAAACTTTTGCTGTTGCTTTAAATCACCTCCCCTCCCCTCCCCTTCCCTTCCCTCCCTTCTCTTTTCCTTTTCTTTCCCTTCCCCTCCCTTTCCCCCTCCCTTTTCCCTTTCCTCTTCCCCTTTCTTTCCTCTTTTTATCTTTCTCTTTAGCCCAGACTTGTCAGAAACTCACTGTGCAGCCCAGGCTGGCCCCATGTTCATGATGAAATGCCTGCCTCCGTTTTCTCAGTGCTGGGATTGCAGGTATAAGCCTGATGTCCCAATTCAGATTTCTGTCCTTTCAGAAAAGGGAGAAGAAGAAACAACAGTCAGGCCAGTGCAGTCAACAATGGTGAAGGTCAATATCAGAAATGTTTTCAGCTGCAAGTTACAGCATACCTAACTGTTGGACACAGTTCAAGAGTGGAGTTGTGTGGGAATTCTGAGTGTTTGTGAGAACATGCCAAGAAAACAAGGCAGTTTCTTCAAAGCACAGAATTGTTCTTGGAATATATTTTTGTGCTCCTCCCAGGTGTAGCTGAAAGAGTGAGTTTACTTCAGCTATTGTTACTCATATGCCTCTATGGAAACAGGTTTTTGCATGTGTAGCTTGTCCTTATGATTTAACACCTTACTCATGTGATTCTTTTTAACCCTCAGAATATAAATTGCTTGATGTTTGGAATAAAGTTGGCTACTGCATTTAAGTCCTCATTATTAGGTCCAGATTTTCTAGGTTCATGCAACCAACTAGAGCGATGAATACCTTACAAATAGAGGTTAATGCAGTAAGTTAATTTATAATCTTACTGAACCTCAGCATTACTAGGTTTAGGGTAGTGGCCCATTGAGGGTATTGAGGACACAGACAAGGTTCTCCATCTTTCTTCTTCCATCATACATGTTGGCTTAATTATAGTAGTAGTATAAAATCCTGCCTGGCCTTATTCAGCTTGTCTATATTAGTAACTCCTGCAGGGATGAGGGGCCAAGAACAAAGGTTTGGACATTTTCTTGGCTCTACTTTTCTTTAGAGAAGACAAAGCTTCTTAAGAAGTTCCCAGCAAGCTGAGTTCGATGGCTGAGACTGAGTCCTTCAGCCACCCATGGCAGCAAAGGAACCTACAAAAGTGACTACATGGGTTTGTCAACTCCTGTGTTGGAAAGAAACAAAGTTGAAGAGGATTAGGAATGGTTTTCAGTCAACCTAATGACACATTTTGACACAGGAATTGTCTCCAGCATGACCACAACTTTCTCTGGTGGCTCAGGAAGCAATGAACAGCCTGAGGTTTTGAAGAGACATGGTGATATGGGACCTGCATCTGAGGCCTCCCAGTCTCATTTGCTATAAGGGCTGTGGGTGTATGTGATGGTTCTGCAGATAGAAATGATTTAAGTGAGCAAATGATTGAAGTAGCTGTTTTGTCCTTGGTAATTATTTGGTTTCCCCCTATTGTGGTCAGCACTGGAATGAACTGGCCAAATTATGCAAAATATGAGCCGTTTAATAACTGGCTTGTAACAAAGAAAAACAACTCATTTATACAAGTGATTTTAGCTTTTTGAGATTCAACTAAAAGCTTAAAAGCAAAATGTTTTTGTTTATATATTTAAGTATTCTAGAATTAGAAATGAGCACTGTTACATTGTGTCCTTCTGGGCAGGGGATAGATGGAAGGCAGTGAACACAGACTTGCAGTACTTCTTTCCAGGGGCTAAGATATGTGTTGAGAATGCAGCCTAGGTTCTTGTCCATTCCAGGAAGGTGTCCTGCAACCAAGCTGCATCCCCAGTTCATAGTGGGTATGGCACAATCATCTCACATTTGTCTCTTCATGCTCTTAGTGTACCAGCGTAGCTGTGTCTCGGAAATGGCTGGCATTAGGCAGCACAGGAGGAGGACTCAATCTTATTCAGAAAGATGGCTGGAAGCAAAGGCTGTTTCTCTCTCACCGGGTAAGAACAAGGACATTTACATGTTGGTCGGAGCATGCTTCATGAATGTGAATTTTGGCAGTGTAATCAATCATTTTGAGTAAAAGAAGAATGGAAACAAACTATTCTTTGTCTGATGTCCTAGGAAGGTGCAATCTCTCAGATTGCCTGCTGTTCTCATGATGATGATTATGTTGCTGTAGCTACCAGGTAAGAAAGACACTCTTAGGATGATGATCTTTCTAAATGCATGTTAAGCTGACAAGTGTGCCTGTTGGGATGACCAACCCTCTCATTTCACTTGGCATAGTACTGAAAGTCGTATCCTGGGGAACCGAATCTGCTCAGTGCCCAAACCATCTGGGAGAGGGAGTTGGTCACCTTAGTGTTTGTGAAAAATGCTGATTTGAGGCAACAACTTCTAAAAGGCCTTAAAAGAGAATGGGAACTGGCCCCTCCCCCTAGAGGAGCCCCTACTCAACCCTGGGTATGCAGAACCTCCTTTTCCTAATCTTCATTCATAAACATATACTAGAATTGATTTTTAACAGTATCTCCAATCTTTCTGACACCACACACACACACACACACACACACAGATACACACAGAGACACACACACACACACAGATACACACAGAGACACACACACACACACACACACACACACACACACACACAGACACACAGACACACAGACACACACACACACACACACACACACACACACACACACACACACACACACACGGCCGGGCACTACAGAGAGAACATGGAACCAGATGATTTAGAACATTTAGGTTCTCCTAATTTATTTATTTAATGGCCAAAACAGGGAAGTGATTGCTTTGATTTATACCTTTTTCTCCCTACGAACAAGAGTTTACACTGTATTTAATATAGTTAATATTATGGTGCAATTCAGTTGTATGTTTTTTGTCATTGCTGTAACTTTTTTTGTGGTAATTCAATTTGCCTGTAACTTACCTGCAGTCAAGGTCTTGTAGTTGTTTGGCAATTAAATCAAGAACGTCGAGGAAAACCAGAGCGAATTCATGTGTCCTCCGAACACAAAGGCCGAAAAGTTACAGCCCTCTGTTGGGACACAGCTGTTCTGAGAGTCTTTGTAGGTGACCATGTGGGCAAAGTATCTGCCATCAAACTCAACACTTTGAAGCAGGCAAAGGTGAGGAAATACTTTAGCTCCTTGTGTATGTGCTGTGATGTAAGGTGTTAGCTTGTAGAGCTTTGAACAGAAGGATACAATTTTATTTGCTTTATGTCCTAAGCCTTGGAGAATTTATTTCTTACTGACTTGCTTCAGGGTAGAGTTCTAGCAGAAGAAATATAACTTCCATTGTCTAAATGGACATACCAGAATATTCTGGCTTGTCCGTCATGACCCATCAAAGTTATTTGATTCTGGATACATGTTTGATTCAAAATACAATTAAGCGGGGCTGTGGTGGCACATGCCTTTAATCCCAACATTCGTGATCTCTGAATTTGAGGCCCAGTTGGTTTACAGAGTGAGTTCTAGGACAGCCAAGGATACACAGAAAAATCCTGTCTTAAAAAACCAAAAAGAAAAATATAATTGAAACCCTACATATAACACAGACTTAATTTGCTTTTTTATTTTTATTTAAAAGTAGAAATACTGTCAACAGGTGAAAATTCCCTTGTATATTTCAAAACTAATACTTTTTTTCATTCCAAGTTCACAAATAGATAATGATGAACAGAACATTGAGAAATTTCTGTGGTGAGGTATTTTTATTTATTTATTTATTTATTTTTTGAGACAGGGTTTCTCTGTGTAGTCTTGGCTGTCCTAGAACTTAATAGGTAGACCAGACTGGTCTTGAACTCATAGAGATCCTCCTGCCTCTGCCTTCCTGAATGCTGGGATCAAAGGTGTGAGCCACTACATACAACCTCATAAATTTTAAATGAGGGAAACTTTAATGTCCTTATAGACAAATTAAGTTCTGCCTTATTTTATTTATTTTATTGTACAGGTATGAGTATTTTACTCAAATGTGTTTCTCTGTCTTGTGCATTCTGGAGTTGGAGTTATGGAAAGTTGTGAAGAACAATGTGGGTTCTGGGAATTGAACTCTGGTCCTCCACAAGAACAAGTACTCTTAACTGCTATCTTATTTATTTATTTATTTATTTATTTTATTGAGGCAGGGTCTCTCTACATAGACTGGCTGTCCCGGAACTCACTTGTAGATCAAGCCGGCCTCAAACTCTTAGAGATCTGCCTCTGCCTCCCAAATACTGAGATTAAGGGTGTAAGTCACCATGCCTGGCTTTATTTTTAAGCTTTTTTTTTTTTTAAGATTATGTTTATTTATTATGTATACAACATTCTATTTCCATGTATATCTGCACACCAGAAGAGGACACCAGATCTCATTACAGATGGTGTGAGCCACCATGTGGTTGCTGGGAATTGAATGCAGGACCTCTGGAAGAGCAGTCAGTGCTCTTAACCTCTGAGCCATCTCTCCAGCCCTATTTTTAAGCTTTTTGAATTTTTTTTTAAAAAAATATTTTCTTGGTTTATCAAGACAGGGTCTTATAGCATGAGCTGGCCTGATCTCACAGCAGGCCTCCTGTTTCAGTTCCTGAGAACTGAGAATACAAGTGTGTGCCACCACTTCTGGTGTATTTTAACAGGTCAGGCAGAAGAGATTGTGTGCATTGTTGTGAATGTATTTCCTTCTCACACCCCTTTTAGGCAGCTGCTGCCTTTGTGATGTTTCCTGTTCAGACAATAACAACAGTCGACTCCTGTGTTGTTCAGTTAGATTATTTGGATGGAAGATTACTTGTGTCTTCACTGACTCGATCCTTCTTGTGTGACACTGAGAGGTATACCAACTGACCATGACACTAGCTATATAGAATTTCAGAATTTTCAGGTCAAGTACTGCTAGTCATAGAGCCAGAACCCTTTGAGTAATTTTGTAGATGTTGATAAGGAACCAGTTAAATGTAAACTGGTATTAGAAAAATAGGAGAAAGAGAAGACAGAGACAGTCCAGGGGGTGATGAAGACAAGCAATCAGTGAACCAACCCTACCCCGTGGCATCACCTAAGTTCCATGAGAGCACCCAGCACTTGCTTTGGTGTGTGGAGTCAGAAAGGCTGCTCTCATTTTCTCTTTTTAAAATTTGTTGTTTATTTAATGGCATTTTACTAATGGGCAAAATTGGGTTAGGATTTACTATAGGCTGTATGAAGCTGACAAAATCCCACTAAAATCTCAAGGTGGAGACATAGGTACAGTAAATGACAAAGGAATGTTTTAGAGGTGAAATATCAGTGCAGATTAGGAAACAGCTTGAATGAGTATTACCTATCACTGCCAAAGTTCCTTAGCTATTTTCGAGGCTCAGGCCGGCAGTGATGGCCCATGCCTTTAATCCTAGCACTTGGTAGGCAGAGGCAGGTGGATCTCTGTGAGTTCGAGACTAGCCTGGTTTACAAGAGCTAGTTGCAGGACAGCCTCCAAAGCCACAGAGAAACCCTGTCTCGAAAAACAAACAAACAAATATTATTTTCCATGTTCAGAAGTGTTTAGTGGCCGTTCTTTTCGTGTTGGTTCTGGCTGGTTTGCTGGCTACCCTATTTCTTAAAATCATTCCTTCTTTAAAAATTTGTTATGCATCCATCTTGGTGAGGTCAGCAGCTGTTGGCAAACCACAGTCACAGAAAACTTCTAAGCTCTGACCCAACCCCTTCCTACAAACACATAAACACACACATGCACCACATGAACACACACAGGTACAGGTGTACACAGAGGCACATACACAGACACACAAAATTTGAAATTAAATGTACAATAAAGTAATAGAACAAGAAATTAAAAACTGACTGTCAGAAAAACCTTTCTAGAATTAAAGAAATAAAGGAAACTGGATGTGGTCATACATGCCTTTAATCCTATTTCAGGAGACAGAGGAAGATAGAACTGTGAACTGGAGGCAGGGCTTATGTAGGTAGTGATTTTCAAGGCTATGTAGAGAGATGGCATTCTAACTAACTAAATGAATAGAAAAAAAAGTTATACAAAACTTCAAACATGCATTAAAAAAGTGAGAATTCTGCAATAAACAAGGCCGTGAGTGTTTGTTTCATGGGCTACAGCTAGAGTTGAGTTTCAGAAATTTAGGACCTGCTACAGAAATAGCATGTTGAATTGTCCCCTTCTTTTAGCTGGGATTCAGTTTGAACAGTCACGGATAGTATAATAACAATTCACATGTTTTTTTTTTTTTTTTTAAAACTCACATTCTATCCAACAAATGGCATTCTCCAAAAATTGGTACTCTGAAACTGGGCTTAGTGGTACATACTGTAACTCCAGCACTTGAAATAATGGTGGCAGGAAGATTAGGAATTCAAGGTTTTCTTTGGCAACACAACAAATAAGCAGCATAATAAACAATATTATAACTTCTTATAGTGCTCTGCATATTTCAAAGCATTTTTATATCCATGATCTTACAGTTTATTCACATAGCAAATCATTCAACAACAGCCTGAGGTCATGAGCTGAGTGAGCTGGATCATGCCTGTAATCCCAGCACTTAAGGATAGAAGTGGGAACTAATCAACTGAGATCCTGCCTGAAACAAAACAAAATTACTGAGTGCTTTCTGTGGGCCAGATGCTGTTTTCATAATTCATGATCTACCATTCAAGTAGACTCAATCACCATGTATAATGTGGTACTTGCTGTGAGCCAGAGTATAAGAAGAGGATAATCGAGCAATTGGAAGCCTGGGACATTTCTCAAAGGGAGAATGATGCAGTCATATCATGCAGAAGACTTATCAGGAAACAAATAGACAAATGTAGAATCTAGACTTGAATAAAAACATATTTGCACATAACCTGAAGCAGAAGGGAGATTATTAGAGGGGAGGAAAGGACAAACACTGCATATCTTCCCTCATGAAGATTCTAGAGTTACTATATATAGATGTATATTAAAGAATCATATGTATTTGTTTAACTGCATCTGTATCATTTGATCTGATTAGTAGGTAGATGTCAAAGCAGATGGGGAAAGGAACTAGTAGGAGAAGAAATAAGAGGCTGATGGGGAGGTAATTACAAGCAAAGTACATAACATACATGTGTGAAGTGTCAGAGTGAAACCCATTGTTTTGTTTGCCAACTAAAACAATTGTAAAAAGAAAGTTGTGCTTGCAATCTCAGCATTTTCGAAGCTGGGGCAAGAGAATTAATTGCTGAAGTTCAAATCTAACCTGGCCACATAATAAGTTATAGGTCAGCCTGGGCTATAGAGGGAGACCCTGTTTCAACAAAGGAAAAAAACAAAAACAAAAACAAAACAAACAAAAAACCCCAAGCAGGCAAGAAACAAAAAGAGAATAAGTAACAGGAGTTTTTAGGAAGAAGCAAGCAGGTCATTATCCCTCTATCCCATATAGCTCAGCTCTCTTATCTTACTCATGTACTGCTAAGGGAGCAGAATGTTCCAAGACACAGAATTTCAAAAGAACCTGGATTTTAAGAAAAGAAAGAGTTAATTGGATGTTTGTAGTGAGGGAGGGTCTTGGAGACAGTTGGAAAGGTAGACTAAAAGCTTAAATGGAATGTCCAACAAATTGTGTTATACATAGTGACTTGGAAAGCCGTCAGTAAGATTCACAGGTGAATGGAGTGGTTTTTAGCAGTAATGCCTTCTGGATCTGAAACAGGCCCTCTTGTTCTGTTGAACAAGAACTGAAATGAAGAACTTGGCTTCCTGTCACAGAGTGGTTACGGTAATCTGCCCTGTTTGGACTAATCCATGCCATTGTTTTCTGGTACATTTCTGACAGAGCAGAAAGAGGAAACTTGGGTGGGTGGGTGCGTGCGTGCGTGCGTGTGTCTGTATGGCCATGCTGATTTGTAGTGCCACTTTCAGTTCCTTAATATGATTGCTTTTAACATTTCTTTTTTGTAAATAAACCTATTTGATCTTTGTTTCTGGAAATTAGGGAAAAGTTTTGGAAAATTGGAAATAAGGAAAGAGATGGAGAATATGGAGCTTGTTTTTTTCCCGGAAAATTTACTGGGAGCCAGCAGCCTTTGATCTACTGTGCACGCCCAGGCTCCAGGATGTGGGAAGTGAACTTTGATGGGGAAGTGCTAAGTACACACCAGTTCAAGAAGCTCTTGTCATTGCCACCTCTCCCTGTGATCACTGCAAGGTAGCTACTCTCTGCATGGGACTTCCTGTAGGCATTGGGTTAAAAATCTATAGTATTGTAGAATGTCTAGGATTTGATTATACCTTTTAAGAGTGAGGTATAATTTTTATCAAAAGGTTTAGAGATACCAGAACAGTCCTTAAGCAGTTGTCTTTCTTGTGATTAAAATGACTTGAATAAAGGGAGATGTAATTTAGGCTTTTGAAGTTGTTTTCAAGTTGAAATTTTCTCTGTATTGCAAAAAGTACACTTTTAAGTTGTGATTAAATCGTCAGCAGATTTGTTTACCTTCTAGATCAGAGCCTCAGTATGATCATACAGTTGGATCCTCCCAGTCTTTGTCATTCCCTAAACTCTTACATCTTAGGTAAGTTTTTGCTTTGCCTTTTTCTCTTTATCCAGAAGCATTTGTTTTTATATTTATTTTTTAGTTTTTGTTGTTGTTTTGTTTTTTCAAGATGGTCTCAATGTGTAGCCCTGGCTGTCTTAGAACTTACTCTATAGTTCAGGCTGGCCTCAAACTCAGAGATCTGCCTGCCAAATGCTGGAATTAAAGTGTGTGCCACCCCTGCCCAGCCTATTTTTCAATTTTTTTTTTTTGGTTTTTTTTGAGACAGGGTTTCTCTGTGTAGCTTTGGAGCCTATCCTGGCACTTGCTCTGGAGACCAGGCTGGCCTCGAACTCACAGAGATCTGCCTGCCTCTGCCTCCCGAGTGCTGGGATTAAAGGCGTGCGCCACTAACACCTGGCCTAACTGCTCTTTTAAAACTTAGTGAAAATATTAACTTTTTTTCTGCAAAGGTTAAATTAACTCTTGTCACAATATCTATACCAAGGTATTTAAAGTGAATTACAGCTGTTTTAACACTTAAATTCACAAGCCATTCTGAAAGTTACTGGAAAAAGGCAACTACTTACTTGTTGATACTTACATAAAACATTAAAAAGTCCCTCCATTAGTAGTCTCCTTGCACAGCATTTATCACTGTTCATAATTTTATGTTGATAAACTATACCCCCCACCCTTAACCAGTAAGCTCCATGTGAGCTTTGTGGCTGCTTTATTCATTGTTGTGTATATAGTGCTTAACATAGTATCTGGTAGATGGTAGTCATTTCATAAATATTTGTTAAATATGTGATGTGTAGAGTGATATATGACACTATGACCTAGCTATGTTAGAGATTGTATTCTTTCTCAGATTGGGGATTTAGCTCAGTGGTAGAGCACTTGCTAGGCAAGTAGGTCTTGGTTTGGTCCTCAGTCCTGGTGGGGAAAATAATGTATTCTTTCTTGGGAGCATGCTTGGTTCTCCAGGTAGACTGTTGCTTTGGATTTAGTAATTTAAAGCTCTCTTACCTCCCTTGCTGTAGGAAGCCAGGACTTCCATGGTCATGCTCTGCTTCCTCAGCTTATGTAGTAATTGATGTCTTTTTACCGTTGTGACTGCTGTGGCATGGAGTAGATACTTGTTTCTACATCCTTTCTTCAGACTACACCCATCCCTCACTCACTGCCACTAACAGTATCCATTTGAGCATCACAGTGGTAGGTACACATTAGACCGTCAGACAGTAGTTCATTCAGTGAAGACCACTTTTGAAAAATAAGAGCAGGCAAGCTGCTTCTATTCTGTTTTGTTTATTCCTGTCCCCAAATTTGTGTCCCGTGATGTTTTTACTGGTACATCTTTCAAATCTCACCAAGAGGCATTCTTTAAAAAAATTATTTTTGGGGCTAGAGAAATGGCTCAGAGGTTAAGAGCACTGGCTGTTCTTCCAGAGGTCCTGAGTTCAATTCCCAGCAACCACATGGTGGCTCATAACCATCTATATTGAGACTTGGTGTCCTCCTCTGGTGTGTAGGCACACATGCCAGAACACTGTATACATAATAAATCTTTAAAAAAAAACTAGAAAAAATTATTTTTGGATATATTTACTTTATGTGTATAAGTGAGATATATATATATATATATATGTGTGTGTGTGTGTGTATAAGTGAGATATATATATATATCATATATATATATATATATATATATATATATATATATATATATATATATATATATATATGACCCACATGTGTGTCTGGGGCCTGCAGATATCCTAGAACTGGAGTTATGGATGGTTGCCAGCTTATTTGTTATATTTTCTGAAGGTACCTTGTTGTCACTTTCTTTTCTTTGATTTTGTTGTTGTTACTATTTAAGTTTGTTACATAGCCCTGGTTAGCATGGTACTTGCTTTGTAGCACAGGCTGGCTTTGAAATTGTGACAATCTTCTTGCCTTTATTTCCTTAGTGCTGTGATCATAAGTATGTGCCATCATGCCCAGTTTTTTGATTTCATTTATTAATTTATTTGTTTTGAGACAGACTTTCTTTGTGTAGTCCTGGCTGGCCTCAAACTCACAGTGATCTACCAACTTCTGCCTCCTAAGTGCTGGGATTAAAGGTATGCAACACAATGCCTAGCCTTTGACCTTTTTAATTTATATTTTTTCTTTGACTTCTTAAACAATTCTTTTAGCTTTAGTGTCCTGACTTATTATCAGTGAAGGAATAACAGGATGAAGAATGTTATGGATTATAAATAAGTATGGGCTCTTCTGTCTCCTTTATATCCATTACTTAATCCAAGCTACTATTTCTTTTATATTCATTTCACTTAGGGTGTGTGTGTGTGTGTGTGTGTGTGTGTGTGTGTGTGTGTGTGTGTATCTGCCCTGTGTTTGGGGTGCAGAAGGAGGTCTGATGATACTGTGTTGGATCCCCTGTTCCTAGGATTGGCAGCAGTTATAAGCTTCTGGGAGCTGAACTTGGGTCCTCTGGAAGAACAGAATGTTCTTAACCTCTAAGCCATCTTTCCAGCATCTGGGTTATTATTTCTTTTCTTTTTTCTTCCTTTGTTTTGTTTTTATTTTTATTTTATGTGCATTGGTGTTTTGCCTGCTTGCATATCTTTGTGAGGGTGTCAGATCTCCTGGAACTGGAGTTCATGTTACATGTATTCCCATACTCATACACACAAAATAAATAAAAATAGAATTTTTTTTAGTCTGATGTGGTGGCAGATGTCTTTAGTCCTAGCACTCAGGAGGCAGAAGCAGGCAGATCTCTGAGTTCTAGGATAGCCAGGGCTACACAGAGAAACCCTGTCTTAAAAAACATAAGCAAAACCATAACCAAACAAAAAATGTAATTAAAAAGTAAATTTTGCAAGTTGAATATCAAATTCATGATCATGTATCTTTTTAGCTAGTGCACAATGAAGCAGTGAGTGGGTAGATAAGAAATAGCCAAGTGCAGGGGGAAGTGCTAGACTGTGGGACAGTGTCAGAGGAAAGATCTGCTAACCCTTTGAGAGTGGCTAGAGTGGGAGATTTGCAGCTGGTCAGTACTCTGACCTGGAGAAAGGAGATCATGTGTGCTTTTAAAAACCTGGCAGTCACGAGAAAGCAAGTGACATATATAGATACACTCACACTTGCAAGTAAAGTGGAACAGAAAAAGACAAGCAGCAAAAGAGGAGGCAGGTGGAGAGCCAGGGATGTGTACAACCTTGTAAGTAAGAGCCTTGAAAAAGGATCAGTTCTCTGCCTGCGGATCAAGAAGATGGGGGATGATGACGGATTGTTGGTTATGATAGTTAGGGAATCTGTTGCTTTTTGAGAATTCTGTAAAGTCACCTAACCAGGACCCCAGGAAATAGGGAGTGAGTTTCTGGTGGTAAATGAGGGAGAAAATTCTGTGAGTTGAAGAGGGAAGCTCCAACTGTGGAGGCTGCACTCTGCAGTCTAAATATGAGGTCTTCTACTTTCATGCTGAATGACCTTGGCATGTGATTTCATTTCTCTGACAAAAGAACACTTGTAGATTGATGGGCCTCATTAGATAATACAGCCAGAGCCCTTCATAATACGTCTGGCATGGGAATGGCCAGGTGTTCTAAACCCTTAGTCACCTACACACACTGATAAAGTCAGAATTTTGCCTTTCCTGATAAGGACTCCTGAGTTGATTGACTGTAACTTGCTGGAATGTTTAAATGAGTGTCTATTTTGTCTGAGAAGATGAATAAGGGTCACATAAGTCCTTCTTAATAGCCTTTTTTTTTTTTTCAGATATCAGCCTTTTCTTTTTCTTGTGTTTGTGTCTAAATTTTCCCAGTTTGTCTCCATTTGATGCTATGTTTTTATTGGGTTTTGAAAGGAGATGGTAAGGATTGATCACCTGGGCCACTGCTGTATTTTCTTGGCACAGTCTGATTTTACTTTAGTAGTCAATGAGAGATTGAGTCCACAGAATTGTAAAGTTCTATGCTCTAGTAAGCATGAGGTTTTTTTGTTTGTTTGTTTACTAGTTTTTGACCTCTTTTATTTTATTGTCTAGTGAACACTGTGTGCTGACTTGGACAGAAAAAGGAATTTATATTTTCATCCCTCAGAATGTTCAGGTTCTTCTTTGGAGTGAAGTCAAGGGTAATTATATTTTTCTTTCTTAGGTAACTTTTAGTCTCTTAGTTGTGTATGAAAATTAATTGTATTATGATTAATTTATAATGTGAGAAGTTGAAAATGCAGAGAATAGTCACTGTATGTGACCGACAGAAAATCAGTCCCTCCCTGTACTTGTGGTTAAAATCAGAAATATGGGAAAGTTTAGCATTGCTGCTAAGAGTGCTTTGGCTTTGACTTTTGTGGTCTTTTCTCCAGAGAGAGGAAGGGAGTCATTATTGATCCACATTGATTTCCTTTTCTCCCTCCCTCCCTCCCTCCCTCCCTTCCTCCTTCCCTCTCTTTCTTTCTTTTTTAGTTTTCAAGACAGGGTTTCTCTGTGTAGCTTAGTAGACCAGGCTGGCCTTGAACTCACAGAGATCCGCCTGATTCTGCCTCCCGAGTGCTGGGACTAAAGGCATGCACCATCACCACCCAGGCGGTGTTTTTTTCTTATAGGTGTTTTTTTTCCCCCGGTTGAGGATGTCCCTTGCAAGCTAGTATGTTAACTTCTTTCAAAGTGTTCAGCCAAGACAGATACCTGTAGTTGGTTGATTTACTCTTTTTACTGTTTGCTCTTTCCGCTTTTTGGGGGGCCCGACACCCAGCTCCCAAATAAAAACACACAGACTTATTATTAACTATAAATGCTGACCTTAGTTTGGCTTGTTTCTAGTCAGCTTTTCTTAACTTAAATTACCTGGTTTATCTTTTGCCTCTGGACTTTTTCCTTTCTCTATTTCTATCTTTTCTTTCTTCTTACTCTGTGGCTGGCTGTGTGGCTAGACCCTAGCATCTTCCTCCCAATGTTCTCTTGCTCTTTTCTCTTCTCCTCCTAGATTTCTTCTTCTATTTATTCTCTCTGCCTGCCAGCCCTGCCTATTCTTTCTCCTGCTTCGCTATTGGCTGTTCAGCTCTATTAGACCATTAGGTATTTTAGACAGGCAAAGAATCACAGCTTCACAGAATTAAACAAATGCAATGTAAAGGAATGTAACACATCTTTGCATCATTCAACAAATGTTCCATAGCATAAACAAATGTAACATGCCTTAAAATAATATTCTATAACAGGTATCTCCTCATGTGTGATTCATTCATTTATATACTTGTTAAAATCTATTCATGTTAAGAATTTTAGATTAGAAAGCTGTGTTTCTTTCTTTTCTAATCTTAGAAAAGTGTCTAAATATGATTTTTTTCATTAAAGTACAAATATAAAAAGAAATGAAATTCCACTGAGCCAAATCTTTTTCTGTAAGACAGGGTTTCTCTGTGTAGCCTTGGCTGTCCTGGAACTCACTCTGTAGACCAGGCTGGCCTCGAGCTCACAGAAATCCTCCTGCCTCTGCCTCCCAAGTGCTGAGACTAAAGGCGTGCGCCACCACTGCCTGGCAAGCTAAATCTTGTTTAAGATTTTATAAATATGGTAACCCGAGTAAAAATGGGAGTATTTCCCTTCCACTTCTGGGGATCAGGAGTGGGGACTTGTATGTTTTAGGGTAAGAACCGTATTACTAAGCTGCTTCCCCAGCCCAGGCCTTACAATAAGAGCAAGAGGTGTTTGATTAATGTCTTGTCTATTCACCCTTGTATTTTTTCTTTTCTTTTCTTTTCTTTTCTTTTCTTTTCTTTTCTTTTCTTTTTTTAAATAGATATTCAGGATGTAGCTGTCTTCAAGAATGAGTTGTTCTGTTTACACTTTAATGGGAAAATCTCACATCTTTCCCTGTTGTCTGTGGAGCGCTGTGTGGAACGCCTGTTAAGAAGAGGCCTGTGGGACTTGGCTGCTCGCACATGCTGTCTCTTCCAAAATTCTATCATTACCAGCAGAGTGAGTTAGAATTTACCTGTGAATGTTATTTATGGGTTGGTCAAACCATCCTAGCTTTCAGGATTGTTATAAAGTTGCTTATCTTTATTAACTTTTCTGTATGACTTATGCATGTAGAGTTAAATTTCCAAAGCATGGCAGTTGTATCTGGGGGTGGGTGAAGGCAATAAAGCTGGTGTAATTTTTGGTTTTAAGAAGATACCCAATCTGGGTGTAGTTGCACAGGAGACAGAAGCAGGTGGATCTATGTGAGTTCGAGGCCAGCCTGGTCAACAAAGTGAGTTCAAAGATAGTAAGGGCTACACAGGGTCTCTAAACCCTGTCTTGAAAACAAGCAAACAAACAAAGATTAGCTTACAAATGTGTTTTAATTTCAGAGGTTGATTTAAGGAGGATGATTGTGCATATGATATCTCTTTTGATATATAATATGATATATAATAACTTTTGATATATAATATGTTTTGGTTAAGTCTAGCCAGCTAACTAAACCTTAAAACACCGTGAAGGCTTATTCTTGTGTGGACACCTTTAGCACTTTGGCTGTTTGGATATGGATACAGTTACAAATAGTAAGCTGTTCTTGTTGGGGTTTTCTTATCCTTTTATTAGACAAGAAAAACATTGACCACAGATAAATTAGAGCATTTGAAATCTCAGCTGGACCTTACAACCTACAGTGAACTAATTTCTCAACTGGATGAATTGATCTTCAAATTTGAGCCTTTGGATTCAGCTTGCAGTAGTAGAAGAAGCTCCATTTCATCACATGTAAGTGCTTTTCTTTTTAACTTAATTGTTTAGTATGTGTGTGTTGTTGGGGAGGGGACATACGCATGCTAGCAAACACAAATGGAGGTCAGAGGACAGCTTTCAGGAATCATTTCTTTCCTTCCTCCATGTGAGTCATAGGATTGGACTCAGGTCATCATACATGGCATCAGGTGCCTTACCCATTAAGTCATTTTGCCAGACCAGTAACTCCTGTAAGAGTTTTTGGATCTTGCAGGGAAATAAGTAAGTCCAAGGATCCATCTTGCTTTCCACGTAGTACTTTTTTCAGTATAGTGGCATGGAGAGGTCAGCTTTTTATGTTACTTTGTCAGACTACATGAGCTGAACAATTTGTAAGAAGGGAAAGCTTATTTTTGTGTGTAGTTTGGTATTGTCTATTAGACCTTTGGTAAGGAGAACATGGTAGAAGAAATCTGCTCACCTAATGACATCCAGGAAGCCAGGAGTAAAACAAGGAAGGGATGGGTCCCAGTATCCCATACAAGAGCATACCTCCAGTAACCTAACTTTTCACTGAGCCCCACCTCTGAAGCTTTATCACCTCCCAGTTGCAACATAGATTGGGCATCAGTATATGGACACATTTAGAATCCAAAATGGAGCAGGGGAGGTTTTTTCCATGATGAGCAGTTAAGGAAAGTCAAGTATGTTTGAGGCTGCATTTGTTTATGTCACTGTTTACTACCTGCTGTTCCCAGATGTTCTTCACATAGTTTCCTGTCTAGGTGAGGTGGTTTTTAACCTGAGATTTCAGATGTTTCATGTCACCTGAGGTCTCAGTGCTGCTCAGGACTGTCTCATTTCAACTCCCTTTCTCACTGGCTGTTTTCCAAAGACAAGCTGAAGATATGGTGGGTAATACCCCATGCTAGGTGCCCACACTCTTGACTTCTGTGTGCTGATGAGCTGTAGTTGTTGTTTTTGGCCTTCGACTCTAGTGTTAGTATTATTCTGAAAAAGATGTGTTATGTTACACAGGACAACCTTGATTTTGAAGGGAATTCTTTTCATTTTCAGGAAAGTTTTAGCATCTTGGACTCTGGTATATATCGGATCATCAGTAGTAGAAGAGGCAGTCAGTCCGATGAAGATTCTTGCTCCCTTCACAGTCAGACCTTCTCAGAAGATGAAAGACTTAAAGAGTTTGCCTCACCCCAGGAAGAAGAGCAGTCAGAGCAGGTCTGTGCTGCAAACAGAAATGAAGGTAATGAGTGTGTTTCTTGTTGGTCACTGATGAGGAACAGTTGCTTTCTGTGAAGATCTGCTGATCACTAAAAGACAGTGATGTGTAGGTTGTTTGTAATTTCTTGTTTGGACTAACATTTGTAAAGTGCCTAATTTGGGTCATGCATCAAACTGCTGGACAGGTTAAGACTCATCATTAGCCAAAATAATAAAGATTTTTTTGCCCTCACTAACCACATTATTTTCCACTAGGAATGAAAGATAGCTCCAGTTTGGGGAGCCATTGCCTTCCCTTTTCAATGTTCCAGCATTCCTGTGACTGAACTGTTGAGAAGAGATTAGTAGAAACTGTAAACTACCTTTGTGGCTTTTGGGGATACAGGCTTAGTAGTTGGATAAAAGGTACTTGGCTCAGTGTTTCATGTGGACCATCCATGCATCCCATAAACCCGTGTTCTGTGCTCATTTGTATCTGGGTCAGTTACGATTTTGTTATTGAATCCTTCATTTCCTTTGGTTTATTCATTTCTGAGTTTGTTTAGATTTGTAAAAAAATTCCATGTGATTAGATGTTTGTTTTTTCTTGATTCTGTTTATTAGACAATGTCCCCCATGGTCTAGTGATGTCTGAGACAGATAAGAATGAAGCTTTTCTGCCCTTCAGCATTCCACTGCCATTTCGTTCTCCATCTCCTCTGGTGTCCCTTCAGGCTGTTAAAGAAAGGTAAATGACCCAGTCGTGTCATTTAATTCCATTTCTCATTTTGCTTCAGTTGTTACATGACATACTGAGAAAGAAAAGACATTTTAAATATTCAAAAGAAGGTCTCAAGTTATTTTCTCTAATAACCTGCTAATTTCTACTTTTAATCTTGCGGTGGGGGGGTGGGGCGGGCAGAGTGTTCCTCTTCATTTGGGTTGCTGAGTATTTAAGTTGTAGATGAGCCCTTTCTCACACCCTAGACATAGCAAAATTAAATATTTTCGCCTCATCCCTGGTGTATGTCATAGTGTGTCCATGTGACAGTAGAGAACAAATTTGTCTCATCAGTTCTTTCCTTCTCCTGTGTGGATTCTAGGGATCTAACTCATCTTGTCAGGCTTCGTGGCAGGTACCTTTACCTGCTCAGCCTCTCTCTGGCTTTTTTTTTTTTTTTTTTTTTTTTTTGTGTGTGTGTGTGTGTGTGTGTATGTGAAAATTTATCTATTTGTATTGATGTATGTAAAGTTGTATGAATTTGTGTATACATGTGTATACAGGTTCTCTAAAAGAGTAGAAAGCACCTATACCCACTAAGGTATCTTGCTGGCCTACTAGTCATTTCTTGATCCTTTGTCACTTAATAGGTTAATTTGGAGGACTTTTTTTTACCCCTTCTTGAGACATGTCCTCAAGCTCTAACTTGCATGGAACTCCATATGTAGATTAGGCTTGTCTCAAACTCACTGAGATTCATCTGCCTCTGCCTCCTGAGTACATACCACCACATGTGGGAGAATTGGAGATTAAAAAAAATTATTTATATTTTAATACTTTATATATGAGTGCTCCATGTATATACCTGCATGCCAGAAGAGGGCATCAGATATCAGATCCTATTATAGATGGCTGTGAGCCACCATGTGGGTGCTAGGAATTGAATGCAGGTCCTCTGGAAGAGCAGCCAGTACTTTTAATGCTGAGCCATGTCTCCAGCCCCACATTGGAGATTTTTGAGAATTCTTTCTAGTTTGTGTATGAACCAATCTTAGCACTGAGAATGAGAGAGAAGATGTATCTTCTGCCTAGCTACTTGCTCCAGTCTTGCTGGGTACACGTTCTTCTTGTAGAAGGGTCTGTTCCTTGTTATTCAGGAAGTGGCTGATGATCACATGCTTAACTTACTTGAGCAGAAGGAGACATTACATTGAAGAGATAACTGGATTAGAGCCCTTCCCTTTAGCGTTGACTCACTGGCCTCAGGACAGTTTTATAAACACAATGAAAAATCACTTTATTCTAAGTTTCTATGTGCCTCATGTGAATTGTGGTTGATTAGAGAAATTGTTATGAGCAGTCTGTCTCAAGCTGGTTTTGTAGTACTAATGGAAACATAGAAATGTCAGGAACCATATTTTTCAGTCTTGACAGTGTTGATATATTTTCATGTTAGGTTTTTGGTATTTGACTTTCAGTGTTTCTAGCTTTGTGCGTAAAACTACTGAGAAAATTGGCACCCTTCACGCAAGCCCGGAGCTGAAGGAGACATTAGAATCCAAGGATGCTGACCAAGTACATGAAGAGGAAGTGATTGCAGATACCCGGCCTCTGGAGGAAGACTCTGAGTAAGTCTGAGTCTGAGTAAGTCTGAGTCTGGAATGCTAGGGGAACTTCCAGGGCAGAAGTTTAGACTGTGTTGTGGGAGACCATATATATATATATATATATATATATATATATATATATATATGAATGACACTGCTCACTGAAGATTGTAGCATAGCTCAGAAACTGCAAATTCACAGTTTACAGAGAATTAATTCTGTTGGGTGCAGGGTTTCACTTTCTTACCTCATCTACCTTTCTCCCTCTCTGACATCTTGTTTCTTTCCTGGAATGTTGGAGGAGTGTTATATTAAGAGGAGATGACTGAAATCCAGGTCCTGTCCTAGGTCTTCTGACTAGCTTGTAACTTTAAGTCATTAATGCTGTCTTGCCTGTCAGCTCCAGGATGTCCCATTGCTAATGAATAAAAATGGAATATTTGATGAAGATAATGGGCAGTGTAACATGTGGCACACTTGACATTTAGTAAGCAGTAGAAGTCTTGGTCTAAGAAAGTTTGGTTATCCCTAATGCTTGTGAATAGGATTACTTCTTTTTCTTTTCTAGGGAGAAAGAAATTAGCCAACTTCTTGAAGAAGACAGGCTTCAAGAACTCACAGCAGTGACAGCAGAAGCAATGTGAGTGGGGAAGGTTTATAGTGAGTGGGGTGGTCTTTGGACAGAATCAGTAGTGGTCCTGACTATTAGGCCAGGGTTAGCCTCATTTGCAGTGGATGTTCAATGATCAGTAATATACTTCAGAGTCAGTGTTGTCTGTCTTGTTGGGATAATTGTCATTTAAAGCTACATTTATTGGGGGCTGGAGAGATGGCTCAGAGGTTAAGAGCACCAACTGCTCTTCCAGAGGTCCTGAGTTAAATTCCCAGCAACCACATGGTGGCTCACAACCATCTGTAATGAGATTTGGTGCCCTCTTCTGGCATGCAGGCATACATGCTGGCAGAACACTGTATATATAATAAATCTTAAAAAAAAAAAAAAAAGCTACATTTATTCCAGATGAGTTTAATCCAGATGAGTATGCTTTATCAGTTAGGTTTGTTTAAACTGAAATAATCTATTTTTTTTTAAAAACAAATGAGACAATTTTACATTCATCTATTTTGTATAGGACCAAGTTACTGGACCCTCTGGTTTTATTTGAACCCAAGTCACTAAGAACAGTTTTACGTGAGTGGCTTTCACAGTTAGAAAAAACATTTGCCTTGAAGGACTTCACTGGCATTTCCAGTACCAGCAGTCTACCTGTGAAATTGAACCTGGATGTGCACCTCCTTAGTGAGTCAGAAGAGGGAGTGTTAGATGAAGATAGTGAAGAAGAAAAAAGGAATTCTTCAGGCACTGAAGAAACTGGTGGTCATATAGCCTGTGAATCTGTAAGCAGCCTTAGTGAACCCTTGGGTGATTTTTTTCGAGTATATTCTCCATTCACTATAGCCAACAGTCTTCAGAAAGATCTGATGGAATTGACAACGTTGTGCTTGGAACTGAATGTATTGACTTCCGTAGTGGAAAGCATAGGTGGTGGACATGTGGACCGTACTTTACAGCAGCTCTCTCCTGAGATCCTGGCTTGTCGTTTCCTAAAGAAGTATTTTTTTCTCCTGGACTTGAAAAGAGCAAGGGACAGTATCAAACTAAGTTACACCAACAACCCTTGTGTTTGGGACACTTTTGTTGAAGGACTGAAAGGTAATTATCAGGTGCCATTACCAAATGTAGAGGTGTTTTTCTGAGTCTGGGTTATTTTGTTTAACATGATTTCCAGTTGCATCTGTTTTTCCACAGACGTCATGATTTCTTTTTCATTTAGGACCACATAAAAAACCATCTTTATATGCACCCTATTTTTTTAATCCATTCATTTGCTGATAGACATACAGGCTTGTTTGTTTTCTTAGCTTTTGTGAACACTGTAGCCACAGCATGGATAAGCTGGCATCTCTGGTGTGTTGACCTGGGATCTTGAGGGTGAATACCCAGCAGTGCTGCACCTGGGTCATATGGCAGATCCAGTTCCAGCTTTGTGAGAAACCTACACATTGATTGTAATAGCGACTGTGCCTGTTTGCACTCTTGCCATAGTGAGAGAGATCTTCTTTCCCCACATCAGAACAAGCTGCTTATTTGTTTTCTTGAAGGAAGGCAGGATCTGAAACTATTCTTGGTTATGTGTCTTAAGACCATTGAAAACTACTGGGGAAACAAAACAAAAGAAACTCATGTTACATTAAAGTCATACCCCCTTGTTTTTTTTTTTTTTGAATGAATTCATTTTTATTGTTTAAAATATCAGAACTTTGAAAACAACCTGAACATTCAGCTGTACCAAGAACAAAATACAAGTAAAAACATTTGAAAACTGTCTTCAGCTTTGGAGAAACATGTCTTATAGTACCAAGCTTAACTCCTTTTTCTATAGAGCAGGACAGGTACACTGGCCCACAGCACTGGGATTAAGTTTCTGCTTCTTTATTTTGTTTTAACTACTATATCTTAAAACAACAACAAAAACAAACAAACAACCAACCCCACTCAACTCCTACCCTGGGATCATCTGTAGACTAACACACTGAAATGTCAGTGAAAATGTAGTTGTCAAATCTGAAAGCAAAGTGAGTAAGTGAAATTAGATTCCAAGACACATAGCATTGTATAACTGGTAAACAAGTCACACTCAGGTTTTACTAAACACAGATAAGTAAAAAGGGAATCAAATGAAAGTATAAATCAAAATCTAAATGTAGCAACTTTACCAAGCTCCAGAACATTGTGTCTCAGTGAACAATAATTTATCCCTAGGCCCTTTGTCCTACACTATTAAAAAAACAGTCCCTCTATCTCAGAGCAAGCCTCAAAAAGGCACAAAGATTGTCTCTTCCTTTCCCCCTTAAGTGAGAGTCATATCCTTTTTTCTTTTCTTCTTTCTTTCTTCTTCTTCTTCTCCTCCTCCTCCCCCACCTCCTCCTTCCTTCCTTTCTTCCTTCCTTCCTTCCTTTCTTTCTTTTTCTTTCTTTTTTTTTTTTTTTTTTTTGAGACAGGATTTTTCAACAGAGCACCGGCTGTCCTGGAACTTACTGTGTAGACTAGGGTGGCCTCAAACTCATGGATCTACCTTCCTCTGCCTCCTGAGTGCTAGGATCAAAGGTGTGTGCCACCACACCTGATCTTTTTTCTTTTTTTAAACTAGGAAAGGTTTTTTTACTAGATTGCCACTTGCTTCATTCACTAAGTTTGGCTGTAAATGATTTCTGGCTGCTCCCCAAAGTCCATTCTTCCTTCTTAGGATGAATATTTGCTTGTCTACTATATTTTCTGTTTTGGTTTTATTTTTACATCAGGTTTAGTTTTAAGAGATGACATGGGAATACTGGTTCTGTAAAAACTGAGCAGTTTGGCATTGGTAATAGAGATGTGGATTGTGATTTTATATATACATATATATCATATATATGCTACATATATATGGTACATGCACACACACACATATATGGTACACAGCCCTATAAACTTACTTTTTCAGACATAATAGTGTCTTATATAGTCACTATTTGTTCTTTTGTCCTCTGAAAATTTCAGTATTTGAGTCTGAAGAGGATACTTAGAAACTAAGTACTAGTGGTTGCTACTCTTGGAGAGGTCCTGAGTTTGATCCCTAGCATCCATATTCATATCAGATGGCTTACAGCTCCAGCTCCAAAGAATCTGATGCTCTCTTCTGACCTCAGAAGAGACCAGCACACAGACACACACAACTACAAATTCTAGTGAGTTTTATTTTCCGATTTTACCTGATGGTCTTGAAAAGTTGAGATTATATCCTGACAGGTTTTGTTTTTGTTTCCTGCAATGGTTAATAAATTTTGGGGCCTTGGCCTAATGGCTGACATTAGGGTGTGATGAAATCTGTTGAATGAATGTGTCCAAGAATATTTACAGCCAAGAGGTGAAGGGAAAGACTGTTTTGTTTTTCTTTTCAGAAATTGCACGTTCTAATTCTGCATACACAGAAATAGAAGAAGGAGATCTGCCCACAGGCCTACAGTTACTGGATGGTTCAATCCCTTCAGATAGTCCTTTGTTAATTGCATTTGCCACCCGGTAGGTTGTCCTGTTTCTTGTTTTTGGGAACCTAAATATCTGTAATGTTTTTATGGCTTAGTATCTAAAATTTGACTCATTTGTATATTGTGAAGGATCGTAATAGAATATTTATTTTTTGCTGGGTATGGGTCATGCCATTAATCCCAGCACTTGGGATGCAGAGGCAAGCAGATCTACCAAGTGAGTTCCAGGACAGACAGAACTGTTACATAGAGAAACCCTGTCTTGAAAAACCAAAAATAAAATAAAATAATTTTTCTTTTGTTTTGTTTTTTGAGACAGGGTTTCTTGTCTCCAGGATAGCCTTGGCTGTCCTGGAACACTCTGGAGACCAGGCTGGTCTCAAACTCACAGAGATCCGCCTGCCTCTGCCTCCCAAATGCTGGGAATAAAGGTGTATGCCACCACTGCCGGGCTGGCTTCCTTCCTTCCTTCCTTCCTTCCTTCCTTCCTTCCTTCCTTCCTTCCTTCCTTCCTTTCTTTCTTTTTTTTTTTTGATTTATTTATATTATGTATACAGTGTTCTGCCTGCATGTATGCCTGCAGGTCAGAAGAGGGCACCAGACCTCATTACAGATGATTGTGAGCCACCATGTGGTTGCTGGGAATTGAACTCAGGACCTCTGGAAGAGTAGCCAGTGGTCTTAACCTCTGAGCTATCTCTCCAGCCCTTATTTTTATTTCTAATGATTTCATAGTATAACCAAATCATATGGCATTGAAGTTGGAGACTGATGTGCTGTTGTTAAATGCAGATTGTATGATAGATTTGGGGAGTCTGCCCTTCGAGCGTTCATCAAGTTTTATCCATCCATCCTGCCTTCCGACATTGCACAGCTCTGCCGTCATCATCCCGCTCAGTTTTTGGCCTATCTGGACAGCCTGGTGAAGTCAAGGCCTGAAGATCAGTGGTGAGAAGTCCTGGGTAGTCTCTGTTTCTATAGTGTCACCAGTTGTCACATTTTCACTGCCAGCTATCAGGAGGTTGAGGCATCTGCTATGGAAGATGAGGATTTGGACCGTTTTATACCCTCTCAACATACACTTCACCTCCCCTGTACAGTATACACTGCAAATGCACATATATTACATGTCACCTCCTCTCTGAGAGAGTCTCAGGTTTTCAGTGTAAAATTAAGTCCTTCATACTGGAGAGATGGCTAGGCAGTTAGGAGCACTTGCTGCTCTTGCTGGGGATCCAGGTTCCATTCCCAGCATTCATATGACAACTTACAACAGACTGGTAACAAGTGACCTCTGAGGGTAATACATACATAAGGTGCACATACATGCAGGCAACACACATAAAAATAATCTTCAGAAAGAAAATAAATTCTTGACTCAGCAGGGCTTCAGACAAGATTCTTGTTCCCCAGCCTGTGGTAGCCCAGATTTTGGGAGTGGATCTCTCTTCCTGTTTCTTTTCTTTTAGGCTGGGCCATCATTTGTCCTTTCCATGGCAGTAAATTCCTGTTTAGTTATAGACTGGAAACTTCTTCCTTTCTCTTTGTTTGCCACACAGGCTTCCCCCTCCTTCCTCTCTCTCTCTCTCTCTCTCTCTCTCTCTCTCTCTCTCTCTCTCTCTCTTCCCCCCCATTCCCTTTCCCTACCTTCCTCTAGCGTTTTCCTTATCACCTTTCAGCTAGGTCACTCATTTAGTAGATAGACATTCTTCCTAGCGTTTCTAGCTGTTGTGGTAGAGGAGATTTTAATTTATCCTTTATTGTTTTCTTTACATCCACACACTTTGTTTTTCTCCCCACCTTGTTCTCAGGCCATCCTTCCTTGAGTTCCTTCTTCAACCAGAGTCTTTAAGACTTGACTGGCTGCTTTTGGCAGTGTCCCATGATGCTCCACCAAGCACAAGTACACTAGATGATGAAGGACATCCCAGGTAAGCAATCCTCCTCTGTGAACATTCCTTTGAAATGGAACTGTTATTTTCCATTTTAGCGTTCGGGCTCAGCTTAGGAACAGCAGCAAAAAAACTTAACCAAGTACTTGGAGTAATGAGATTGTGTATCCATGTACATCCTAGTGGTTCTGAACACTGGAGGTTACAGACCCTGTAAGAATCTCATGGTTCCTTTAAAAAAAAATAAACATCCATGTAAAAGTTTGCAAGTAGCTTCCCTACTTGCAAATAATTAAACTGGCCTCCCTGCAGCTCTTTTGGAGACCCACAGTGAACCCTGGATAGCCCATTTTAAAGAAAAAAAACTCTGTGTAATTTCATTCAAAAGATGCATCAATTAATTTGTAAATGTTCCCTGAGGATTTGAATCTAAAACAAAAAAAGATGAACACCAGTACATGCCTCAGAAACAGTCTTGTGTTCTCTTCTAAGGGAAGCCTTTTGAGAACACTGCCTCTTGTAACATGCCTGTGTTATTTGACTTACTCCTCGGCAAAACCCTAGGAAGACAGCAGTGGCTGTAGGTGATGGAATCAAGGTATTAGGATTAAATCAAATTAAATTGGTATTAGGATTAAACTCAGTACCTGCATGGTAGGCAGGCATTCTAGCAATGAGTTACACCCCTGGTCCCTATTTCTATTTTTTTTTTTTTTGTTTCATTTTGAGATGAACAAGTTATAAAAAAAGTAGCTATTTTTCATTTTTTAAAGAGCAAAACAGAAATATTTGGAAACTATAATAATGGTATATGCTTCAACTGTAGTCTTACCTATTAGATGATTACAAAGTACTTTCTAGTGTTTGTTTCTATCTAATTTGCTGTACTTTTTCATTTCATAGGCCCCATTCACACTTGCTTTCTTGGGGTTATAGTCAGTTGATCCTTCTTCTGATTAAACTTCCTGCAGACTTCACAACCAAAGAGAAAATGATTGACATCTGTAGGTCCTATGGGTAAGTGAGGACATTGACAGGTGATGGAATGGAGGTTGGGATCCAGAAAGAACCCTCTAGTTAAGGTTCTTTACTTGGTGTACTTTATTATGCAAGGATTCAATTTGATACTTACATGTAAATGTACCTTTTTAATACTAAAATTTTTACTTTCTGTGTATGGCCATTTTACCTGCATGAGTGTCTGTGCACCACAGAGGCCAGAAGAGGGTATCAGGACTTCCTGGGACTGGAGTTACAGACAGTTCTGAGCCACCATGTAGGTGCTAACTATGAAACCCAGGTCCTCTGCAAGAGCAGCCAATGAGCTTACTCTCGTGAGCCATCTCTCCAGCCCTATGTATTAAGTGATATTAACCATTATCTTTACTTGAAATTTTATTTTTGTATTGTAAGAAGAGAATGGCCCTCGTGAGTATTTTGTATTCCCTCTGCCTAGTTGCTAGAGCCAGTTCTCAGGCTGTTGCATATTATTCCACAAGGGTTTCAAATAGATAAAAGATTTTCAAGAAGGGGGAGATCAGAGTTAGTTTCCTGGTGAAGGGCTCAGGAGGAAGGGAGATTGGGAGTCAGTCCTAAAGGCGGTGGAGTGAGGTGCGTCTGTTGAGGGAAGCAGAAAGATGATGAAAAACTGACACTGCTAATGAGAGGGTTAGTCACTGGCGATTTTGGCTTCTGCTCCACTGGAAGCGCAGTACCTTTTAGAGGGACCTTTGTCTTTCTTTTCTCTTAGAGAGAATTGATGCAATGGCAACTATGTGATTTTTACTTATTCATTCATAATCAGGTTGAGATTGGCGAGGTGGCAGGTGGTGAGATCATGAGATACTCTTTTGGACTTAAATAATAAATAGTAATTTGTTTTATTCTTAATTTAATTTTGGGGAGGAGACAGGTGCATGCTATGTCATCTGTGTGGATGTCAGAGAACAGCCTTTTAGAGTTGATTTTCTTCTGCCATATGGATCTCAGGAATAGAACTTGGGTTGTCAAGGTTGGCAGCAAGTGTTGTAACCTGCTGAGCCATCTCTGACCCCCTTTTAGACTTTCTGGAGATTATTTCTAGTGTCATTCATGAAAAAGGAAAGACTGCACGAAGAGGTTGTGTGAATTGTTGCAGGATGAGGGGTTGGTGACTAGGGAGCGCACCAAGGACAAAGTACATGGAGTGAGGTTTGGAGATACATTCTCTTTTTTAATTGAATGGTAAAACCTAAAAAGTAGGGGCTAGCGATATGGTTCAGGGACAAGAGTGCTGGCTGTGCTTCCAGAGGATCCAGGTTTGATTCTCAGCACAACCATCTGTAGCTCCAATTCCAGTAGATCTGACATCTTCTAGCCTCCCTAGGCACCAGGCAAAAGCAAAGCAGTCATATACATAAAATAAAATGAAAAGCAAAACTACTTGCAAAGTACATAAAGCTTTGTTTCTTAAGTGCACTAGATCAAGCTGTTGAGTAGAAATTTACGTGATAGTGGAAATATTCTACTGCACTGCTCCCTAGCCACTAGCCACATGGGATCACCAACTTTAAGTTAGTTACAAAACCGACTTTTAGGGCCTGGAGAGATGGCTCAGTGATTAAGAACACTTGCTGTTCTTACAAAGGATCTAGGTTCAATTCCTAAGCATCTTGTTCCCAGGGATCTGATGCCCTCTTCTGGCCTTTGGGGACACCAGGCTTGTAGATTATGCACAAACATATATGTAGAGAAACATTTATACACACAATATAAAAATAAATCTTGGGCTGGGTGGTGGTGAAGCACACCTTCATTCCCAGCACTTGGAAGGCAGAGACAGGTAGATCTTTGCCAGTTTGAAACCAGTCTGGTCTACAAAGTGAGTTCCAGGACACCCAGGACTACACAGAAAAACCCTAACTTGAAAATAAAACAAAGCAATGAGTAAATGTGTACATACATAAGTAAATCTTGGAAATGGGAAGATGGCTCATGGATTAAGAGAACTTTCTAGAGGACACAGGTTCAATTCCTAGCACTCACATGGCAGCTCACAACTGTCTGTAACTCCAGTTCCAGGGGATCCAGTACCCACTTTGGACTCCTTGGGAAACATTTACACATGTGATATACAGACATACATGTAGGCATAATAACCATAGACATAACACATTTTAAAGTTTTTTGAAATAAATAAAAAGCCTTAACAACCAGGTGGTGTTGGTGGATGCCTTTAATACCAGCACTTAAGAGGGAGAGACAGGCAGATCTCTGAGTTTGAGGCCAGCCTAATCTATAGAGTGAGTTCCAGAACAGCCAGGCATGCACAGTGAACTCCTGTCTCAACAGAAACAAACACAAAAGATTATCTTAACAACTTACTTTAAGCTTTAAAGGACATGTGTTTAATATGGACAGTGCAGTTCATAGACATTCACTGTACTTAATCCTTTTATCAACTTTGTTTCCTGTAAGGTTCTGGCCTGGATACCTTACACTCTGCCTGGAGCTGGAGAGGAGGAGGGAGGCCTTCACCAACATTGTATATCTGAATGATATAAGCCTGATGGAAGGGGACAATGGTATGTAAATATAGATTGGTAACTCCTGGTTATGTTATTTTGGAAGTCTCTCTTCAATTTCCAGTAAGCAAATCTGAACATTTTAGTGGTTGTCTACATAATTCTAGATAGCTGTTAAAATTATGGGGGCTTTGCCTAGTCTTTAGTATATTGTGACATCTTTTCTATTTAACAACTGCTTACTGTTTTAAAGCACTACACTCCATGTGTTCATATGCTGTTGTAAATCAGATAACTCTTGGGATAGATAGTCTCATAATGGGTCATCTGCCTCTCATTCATGCCCACTTTAAAACTCTTTCTGTTTCAGTAGACAGAATGAGTCTTAAGGAAAAAAAGAAAAAAGAAAAAAGAGGGCTTGCAACATGGCTAAGATAGAAGAGCACATGGTGTTCTTGCAGAAGACCAGAGTTTGGTTCCCATTGCCCAGTGTTGGGTGGATCATACTTGCCTGTAATCCTAGTTCCAGGGACACCATTTTCTGGCTTCTATGGACATCAGCACACATGTTCTCACTACACACATACACATATACATACACACACACACAAAAAAAAAAAAACCCAAAAAAACAAAAACCCAAAACAAAACAAAAAAACAGTAAATTAAGTCTTGAAACAGCTGAGTGATGCAGCTTCCTCCCTGAAAGCCCTTGCACCGAACTCATACAATTTATACTGATAAGTGTTCCTGTGGGCCTGACCTATCATCGCATCCTCACTACACACTCTTACCATTATGCACTGTCGACTTTTAAGACATCCCCTGAACTCAGCTGTTTGTTTACTGTGTCATGTCATCTTCCATGTCTCCCGTGTCAGAAATGCAGTCCTCTCCCCCGACCCCTTCCCTGCTCCAAGTTTGGATATCATGCAGGCTGTGTGCATGAGCCCTCCTGCCTGTCTCATTCTTTAGCTTTTGCTTGGATGTAACTTGCACATTAGAACCTTTCTCAGATCCTCTGAAATGCACCTGCAGTTCTATAGTTCCCTATTTTTTCCATCATATATTTAACATGGTTTATCAGAGGTGATTTATTTATCTATTTAAGGCCTTTACTAACCTGATTGCTATAGGAGTGTAGATGTTGTGTCTGTTTTGTTCTTTGATATATATTCAGGAAGTTTGATGATTTTAATTCTGTGTGTTTGGAAGGTTTGTGCTGAAGTGAAGAGACTGTTTTTGAATGTGTTTATTTTGCTGTTAAGTGTTCTTATGGTTCTCACACTTCTTATATGGAGCCTGTATGCTCTGTGTTTCTGTGTGCAGGGTGGATCCCCGAGACCTTGGAGGAATGGAAGCTTCTCCTACATCTACTACAGAACAAGAGCATAAGGCCAACTCCTCAGGAGTCACTAAATGGGAGCCTCAGTGATGGCCCTGCCCCCATCAATGTGGAGAATGTGGCACTCCTGTTAGCTAAGGCCATGGGCCCAGATCGGGCCTGGTCACTGCTGCAGGAATGTGGTCTGGCCCTTGAGTTATCTGCAAAGTTTACCAGAACCTGTGACATCCTGAGGATTGCTGAGAGAAGGCAGAGGTAATGCCAGCCTGCCATACACTGTCTGTGGTGCCTGAGCATGTTACTTGCACAGACTTTAAGCGGTAGGTAGATGGGAGTACAGAGATCATGTAGTCTCAAGCCTTCACTAGCACATGAGGAGATTTATTCATCACCATGACCAAGGTACTCTTTGGGTTAGTGTGAGGGCCCACCACCATGCTTCCTCAGTTCTATATGAATGGTATTGATACTGGTCAGGCCTGGTAGCTCGGGTCTGTAGCTTGCTGCTTAGGAGGCCAAGGCTGGAGACCCATGAGTTCAAAGACATACAAGGGATTTACTGAAATCCTGTCTCTCAAATTGAAGAGAGGCTGGGCTAGTAGCTCAGTGATAGAGCACTTATTATGCATGAAGCCCTGGGTTGAATATCCAGTTTAAAGCACCAAGTAAAACTGTTACTTATTACACACACACACACACACACACACACACACACTTATTTTAGCCAATTTTTTCTTCTTCTATTTGTGGTAAAATAGATGTTGTAGAAACAACAAAAACCTAGGGAAGCATGATGGCACACATGTGTAACTTCAGCTCTGGGGAGTTTGAGACAGGAGGATCAGCGGTTCAAGACCAGCCTGAACTGTATAGCATTAACTTCCTGTCTTTAAAGAAAGGAAAGAAAGAAAAGCAAAAGAAAGGGAATCCATGTGAGAATTGCCGTCTAGAGCATTTAGTTATTTGGTGAATGCATGTTGTTACGCAGCCAGTTTCCAGTATGTTTTCTTCTGAATTGATGTGCTGTAGCTGTTAACCAGGCCTCATTCCCATATCCCTGAAACCATCATTCTACTTTCTGTTGACTTAGAGCATCCCAGATGCCTCATCTAAGTAGAATGAGAACAGCATAGGTTGAGGATGCCATAGCTAATATACCTGGGAATGTAAGTATTTCAGGTTTCAGAATCATTTGAATTTGAGAATATTTCAGAATTTTGCATTAGACCTGCTCAATTGGTTTGCAGTTTTCCAACAATTAGTGATACTGAATGAACATTCATGCTTACTGGCTTTGATATCACCCTTCGAGAAATAATTAAGTTCATTGCCCATTTTAGAATCAGGTGCTAGTTTAGTTGTGGAATTCTGCCATATCTAAATATCTAGATGCCTCCTACCACGTAGGATTTTCATATATCTTCTATTCCACATTGCTTCTTTTTTCTTAACACTGGGCATTGAACCAGAGGCCTCATCTTTGCCTGACATCATTGCAATTCCCTGAGTGATCATGTCCCCAGCCCACTCTGCTGGTTTCAGCCTGTGTCTTTGTTCACAGTGTTTTGAATCCTCTTAAGTCTGTAGAGTTTTGCTTTGCTATTAAGGATGAACTAGGACAACTGAATTTGCTTGTTTCTTTCTGTGGGATTTCAGAGCGCTGATACAAGGCATGCTTGAGAAGTGTGACCGGTTCCTATGGTCACAGCAGACCTAGTGGGAGATCTGTCGGGACATGGTGTCATTTTTGACCAAGTGGAGTCCTGCTCCAGAACCTTCAGAGGGCTTTGCCACAGAAGGGAAGGGGATCCTGAAACCGTGCCTGACCAGAGCCTGTCACGCTGCTGCAGCTGCTGTTGCTGCCCATCTCCACCTTGGCACTAGGCTCTTGTGCCTCTGTGACCTCAGAGTTTGCCAACCACAGTTGTCTCCTGGGAGAAGTTGGTCATCATTCACTGGAAGCGACATGGGATGCTCACTGCCGTGTGGTTTTCAGTGTGGACACAGTGGTGTTGATGCTGTTACTGCATCGGGGAATTGTTTCCTACTGTGGCAGATCTGTTGGGAGCAGATGCTTTGTTAGATGAGGAAAGATAATGTTATCAACTGGAGTTCAGTACTGGTCACACTTGTCTGAGGCCATCTAGAAATACTGAGTTAGGACCTAGAACAATGACATAACAGTGACATTGTTTTGTTGACATATATAATAAACTTTGGAGATTCAGAGTTTTAAATAAAATTGCCAGTCTCTGAGTTGAGCTCAATTTAAAGTATTTTTTTCCAGTATTTATTTGATATCTTCTATTCTAAACCTACATACATTGACTAATCACTGGAAATATAGTAATTTTTAAAGAGTTACCAAAAGAGTCATGCACTTTTTCCTTTTTCTTTCTTTTTTTGGAAACAGGGTCTTACTTTGTAACTGTAGCTAACCTGGAACTTGCTACACCAGGTAGACTAGGCTGGCCTTGACCTTAAGAGATCTGCCTGCCTCTGCCTTTTGAGCATTGGGATTAAAGGTATGTGTCATCACAAACACACAGACACACACACTTAAAAATTATCTTTAAGACACATGGTAAGAGAAAGTCAAGAAGTATTATAGATTATAACAAATGATTGTATTATTAAATCCAGATAACTAGATTGTCATTTTATGAGGCTTTACTTTGTTATATTGGTAATAAATGGTAAAGGCTTTGTTTGAACAGAACATGGATCTGAAACTTATTTCTGAGCAGTTTGCAGGAATGTATTGGGTAAATCCAATATAGAGTGGTGTTAGACATACTGGATAGGCCACCTCTTTCTTTATCCCCATTTATACCAAGCTAGAGAAGCATACATTCTGTCGTACTTATCCATGACCTTGGATATGATCTGGCCTGGTAGACTGAAGTGGTTGTCAGGGAAACAAGGCTCCATAGAGTTGCTTAGAATTTTGTCAAATGTGGCAGTTTGGGGTATGTCAGCTAATGCTGAGTGTGATACTGTGTTGTGGCAATGGAAGAGAGCTCTGCCTTTACTTTCAGCTCCAGTCACTACACCATGGATAAAATACAGCCCAGAGCACATCTCAAGGGAAGCAGACACCAAGAACTGTCATGGCTGCTATCATGTCTGCATCTCCCTGTCTAGGGCAAGTTACCATAATCTTTATTTCCCAACAAGAATTCCTGGCTCACATCACCTGAATTTATCTTCCAAGGCAAAGAGAAAAGAAAATCATCTTTAGCCAGGCATTGACTTTGGAGTAATCTGAGCATGAGGCAGTGTTTTCACATCTGCCATTTGCTGCAAAGTTCCAGACTGACTTGATTCGTGATTGCCTCACTTTCATTTCTGTGTCTGGATCTGACTACTGATCACTACTGAGTGATGGAGCCGCCAAGAGCTTATCCTGTGGGTCTGGCTGCTCAGCCTGGATGTAGCTCCCCACTAATGACCTCAGGGAGGTACTTTGTTTCTTTTAAGTTTTGATTTTGTGGATGAAAAGATGGAGAGCTTTACCATAGGATCTGGCCCCTACAAACTTGAGTGTTGTTCCACCAGGCCAGGAATAGTAACTAACTCTAGCATGCAGAACAAGAAAATGAGCCGTGTTAGCTGCTGATGGAGGGTTTGGAATATTCTTGTCTCTCATAGCAGTAACCAGACTCCTAGAAAATGGATTAATGGAACCAGAGACAGGGAATTGTAACACCAAAGCTAGCAATTTCCGGCATATGTGAAACTTGTCCTTATGTAAAACATTGTCATCCTTGCCTCCTCCCTCCCCTAGTTTCACTTCTGATGAGTTTAGTTGAACTCTCTGATTGTCTATCAGTGGTGTTTTCCATTAGTCATTTCCCATTTTCCCTCTTACTACTAACTCACAACCCCATTACTTCCCTCCTTGACCACTGAGGCAGTCCAGGGTCTTCGGAAGGCCATCCTTTCTGCCACCAGACAGTCTTAGCACATCAGAAGGGAAGCAGCTTCGGTCTCAGTGCTGGGAACGTCACAATTCCAGTCACTCCAGAAGCTGAGATGCTGTCCTGACCTGGACTCTGGGAACTAATTTAACCTGCTTCCACTTGTCACCCATCCGGCATCATTCCTAGATGCAGATACAGAGTTGTAGGTTTTTGGTTTTGTTTTTCAAGACAGAGTTTCTCTATGGCGCCCTGGATGTCCTGGAACTCTATGTAGATCAGTCTGGCCTCAAACTCACGGAGATCCACCTGCCTCTGCCTCCCAAGTGCTGGGATTAAAGGTATGTGTCACCACTCCCCAGCTATGTCATAGTATTTTCAACTCCTGTTTTGTTAACTTTTCATAGTAAACTGTCTTATTTCATGGGTGTGTGTAGCCTCATGGAGCTGCTTTGGGAATGCCTTGAGACTCAGTGGACCTTGGTGCCCCCAGGAACACCCATGAACTCACAGAGACAGTATCTTCTGCTTGGGGGAGTCCCTGCTCTTGCCTTATTTCTCTGTTTTCTCAGTCTTGAAACTAAATGTTTCTGTGGTAGGGCACCCACATTTCTGGTTTTCATAGTACCCACAAATTAGGTGATGCTAAATGCCACAGCAGATCTGGTGGGTAGCCAGAGTGTTTGGCCTTCTGACAAGATTCAAGGTGACCCTGATGCTTCTGGTCTTCAGATCATAATTTGAGGTGCAAGACTGAAGTGTGGTAAAAGAGCTTGGCAAGAATGTGAACTGCAGAGTGGAAGCCATGGCAGCTGAAATATGGGCCCTTTAGTGCTAAGCCTGAGGTGCATTTATATACTCCATAAGCTTCAGTAATCTGGAGTTATTTTTGTTTTAGCCTTAGTGAAAGAAGTGAGCTAGAGCAAGCCACCTATGAGGCGTACAGCGGAAACAGCTCCAGCTGGTCAGGCATGAGTCAGCCTCCCTTCTCCAGAGCCAGAGGGTACTCATGAAATGGTGTTTCAGATCTATGGTTTAGAGACTGGGTTTGAACCATAGGACAAAAGTCTCTGACAACTCACAGTGCAGGTGATTCTACATTGAGTCACAAATAAGGGGTGGAGAGACCAGTGTATCGATTGCCAGGACTCTGAGGGTTAGCTTCTCAAAGACTAAATGAAGTGGTATCTGAGGGGGAAGCCAAGAAGAGGAATGACATGACTGTCTTAGGGTTTCTAATGCTGGGAAGAGACATCATGACCGTGACAACTATTTTAAAGGAAAACATGACAACTATTATAAAGGCTTACAGTTTCAGGGGTTCAGTCCATTATCATCACAGTGGAGAGCATGACAGTAGATAGGTAGATACAATGCTGGAGAAGGAACTGAGAGTTCAGTATGTTGATCTGCAAGTAGCAGGAAAAGCACTGTGTGCCAGCCACTGAGCCTGGGCAAATGCATCTCAGACCTCAAAGCCCCACCCCCACATTAACACTCTTCCTCCAACAAGGCCACACTTCCCAATGGTGCCAGTCACTGTAGACCAAACATTCAAACACACAAGTTTATGGGGGTTATACATTTTCAAATCACCACAATGACTGATTGGGTGGGCAACTTAAGATCTGAATACAGGTCTAGAAATGACAACAAAATAAGTGGACAGGCCTCACTCGATACAGCAGGGTAGGAGCTGGCTAGGTGGACACTTTGAGATGTTTGAGCTGGTTACCAGAGATGGGAGGGGAAAAAAACTCTGGGAAAACCCTTTATCAGAGAAAGGACACACTGATAACTGTTTTGACCTTGAATGGAATTGAGGAGAGGAGTTTGGTGATGAAGTTACATTTACAGAGGAAAGAGAAGTGAAAAGAGTTAAGAGAGCCGGGCATAGTGGCACACTGTCTCAGAGTCAGGACAAAAGGATTGGGGCAGAATAAATGAGATTGGGCAGACAGTGGTGGCAGGGTGGCATTGAGAGCAAGCTCAAAGCACTGGCCTTGAGGGTAGTGTGGCCGTGAACTTGACTCCAGGAGACTGTAGTATTGAGGGGGCAGGTCCATGGTCAGATTGCTACTGCAGAATGAGGGCCCATGTCAGGTTCTAGATTTTCATGAAATGGAGGAAATGAAAACAAAGGTCAGAGAAATGATGATCTATTATGAGAAGATCTGTAGTCTGTAAGGTTAAGATATCTTTATTTAGATAAACACCAGCCAAATGCAAGCCAGAGCATGCCAGGGGCAGCAAGGCAGGCAGGCCAGAGAGAAGGAGCTCCCATGTGCCTTGCAGCCCCTTAAAAACCTATCACGAGTCATCCTGACCTCACCTTGACCAATCCCTGACAGGTGTGGTCAGGCACACCTGTAGCCAGCTTCTAGCAGGCGTGGCTTACACTGTCCCCTACAATTCCCCTTTTAGTCTAAAAGAGGATTAAAGCTTAACAGTGTAAAGTATCCAAAATTAACAATCATAAAAATGAAATACAAGAAGATACATAATCTGCTATGTCACATCCTAACTATGTCTACATCTGCTAAACCCTAAGGACATCTGAAAAGAGGTGTTCAAGCCTGAACACCTCCTTCCAATCCCAACCATAAACAATAGTAAGTTATCCCTAACTAGGCTTACACTACCCTAATAGACAATAATGGGGGAAGGGGGTGTAGCATCCTCCAAATTACTTCCTGCTGAAATGGGACAACGGTAGCCTTGTGGGGTCCTGTAGGAAGAAAATGTTAGTATAGTGAAAGTCTCTAATGGATTGTATCCAGTCCATGTTAGATGGGATTTACTTGATTGAAGATCTCACTTGAAATCCTCAACTTGATTGAAGTCAGTAGCTGAAGCTCTGGTCGGAGTGTCAGTTGAAACAGAGTAAGTTGTATCCAGTGCAGTCAAGGAGGTATGGCCCAATTTCCTTCCGGAGCATCCAGGGATTGCTGTCAGGTGGGTCTTCATTGGCTGTGTGAGACTCAAACATAAATGTTAGCAGAGAAATGTTTGCTTGTACATATATGCATACTGGAAAAGGCAACCATGGAAAAATAATGATTATGAAAGAGCCAAGAAAGACAAAGACAGTCCCCAAATTCTTCTCTCGTTCTGTATTATATCAATTGGCTTCTTGATACAATACAGAAATTCTAAAGTTTAGTTAAACAACGTGCTTGGATTTTAGAGGAGGAAAGCCAAATCCATCTCTACATCTAGCATTGATTTAGTTGAATAGGGACTAAGAAAGTAAAGAGAAATAGATTTAATACATATTTTACCATATGGCACATTCCTTTTGTTTGATGGTTATAGCTACCTTCTCTTCTTAAGCATCTACCCATGTAGTGTTCTTACACTTCTGGAGATGAGTTTTCCTGTGAAGATAAGAAGCAAAATACTTCCCTTTCCTTTGGGAGGTTTCTGTTTAGTTTATGAGATGTACCTCAATAAAATACCTGTCACTTGTCCTTGTCGAGAGGTTTGTCTTTTTCAACTCGAATCTTTGATGGTATCCAAAGTTTTTCTTCTCCTGTGGAAATAAATGCAAAACCCCTACCCCAACATAACACATGTCCAGGCTTCCATACCGAGGTTAGTGCATCTTTGAAGTGTACTGGTTGATTCAGTTCAGCAGTTTTTTCCGTAGTCCAGTGTCTTTCTGCAGCTATTTGTCCTTTTTCATTGGCACTAAAGAAGTTTAGTGTCAATAAAGCATTATGCAACCTATGTTTGGGGGGTTTTGTCTTCCCAGTCTGTCTTTTTTATGAATTTAATTCTGTCAGTTTTGGGATAGTTGTTGCTAATCGTTCCCAAAAAGTCAGCAAGAGATATTTGCCAATATTCATTATCCTTCCATAAGGAGGAAATTTCTTCATTAGTTAAAGGTACTATAATTTCTGCTGGATCTTTTCCAATCAGTTGATGAAGTCTTAATTTGCCCTTTAAAATCAAATCAGAAATCTTTTCTATATGTGTCTTTAACTTTTTATTCTGTTTATGTGGCAGAAATATCCACTCCAATATGGTGCACATTGTCTCCTACAATGATTTGTGAGTCTGGAAAAGCAAGCCTTCCAAGGCTTTATACATATGAGAAACTTTTAAAGTTGGCACACTGTGGGAGAAGGTGGATCAGTGGTTAGCACTTGTCTGAGGAGCATAAGGACTAGAGTTTGGATTCCCAGAGCCCACATAAAAGCTGGGCTGGTATGGTAGCTGCCTGTAACTCCAGTGCTCAGGGAGCAAGGACAGGGAGCTTAGTGGAGCAGGCAAGCTGCAGCTTGAGAGAGAACTGCTTCAGTAAACAGAAGTGTGGAAGATACCCATGCAGGTTAGTCTTTGTCAACTGTACACAAAGTAGAGCCAGTGAACTTGTTCCCCTGTGGTCACTGTTTCAGAGGCTGCCTCTAGCCAGGTTCCTGCCTTTGCTTCCTTTGGTGGCAGACTGTAACCAATAAGTCTATTAAGCCCTTTCTTCCCCCATTACTGGCCAAAGTGTTTATCACAGCAAAAGAAAAGGAAAATAGGACAACCCCCAATATCAATGGAGAGTCTTGAAAGCATCAACATCTACACTACTTAGTTAGGCTTACCATTGCTGTGATGTAACATCATGAAAAGCAAGTTGGTGAGGAAAGGGTTTATTTGGCATACACTTTCACATCACAGTTCAACAATGAAGGAAGTCAGGAGAGGAATTTAAATGGCAGGACCCTGGAGGCAGGAGCTGGTGCAGAGGCCATGGAGGGGTGCTGCTCATTTTCTTGTTCACTCTGCTTCCTTATAAAACCCATGACCACCAGGCCAGGGATGGTACCACCCAGGATGGGAGCAGTGCTCTCTCATCAATCACTAAGAAAATGACCTACAGCCAGATCTTCTCTCTCTCTCTCTCTGTATTTGATTTACACCCCAATAAAGTTTCCTCTCTCCGATTCCGAGTTCCTACTCCCTCCTATCTACCCCCCTATCCACTCCTCTACTGCTTTTCATCAGATATAGACAGGCCTCCAATGATTATCAGCCAGCCATGGTATATCAAGTTGTTGGGAGACTAGGCACCTTCTCTTTTATTAAGGCTGGATGAAGCAATACAGTAGGAGGAATGGGTCCCCAAAGCAGGGAAACACACAGTCAGAGACAGCCTCTGCTCTCACTGTTCGGAGTCTTACATGAAGACCAAGTTACTCAACCTGCAGCCAGATATTTTGGAGACATTTTCTCAGTTGAAGGTCCTTCCTCTCTGATGACTCTAGCTTGTGTCAAATTGACATAAAACCAACCAGAACACCACTCCACACATCATACTCATGTAAAAAATTTTTAAAGAGCCTGGTGTGGTGGCACATGCTTGTAATCCCAGAACTTGGGCAGCTGAGGCAGGAGGATCCCTTGAATGCAAGACCATCTTGAACAAGAGTGTGAGACCCTGACTCAACAATCAGCATGTGACAAGTAGAACATGTGGACAGAGGAATCTATTCACCAGTTTGGAAAGATGAGGTCATCTATTTCTTAGCTGTTGCAATATGGGACAAGCATTCAGAAAGTAAGGGTCCAAAGACATGATGAAGGAAGACCCCAGACCCAAATAGTATACAAAAGCAAAGAACACTTATTAACACCAGCATATGCTGGGTCAGTCACCTGTATATGTGTGCATATTAAAAGGAGTGTGCAAGCTCCTTTTAATCACAGCTAAGGGGCGCTTCAGGAACTTTTAGGTCATCTCAAGTATAATTGGTTAAGCAAGCAGCACTTAGTTACATTAGTGTACTTTTATTTTTTTAATTTATTTATTCTAGTTAAGGAACAAGCTTGGTTCACATGTAAGTCCCTTCTCCCTCTCCCTCCCCTCCCCCCCAGCCCTCCTCCCCCCACCCCCAGCCCAGCCCCCACCCCATTCACCCACCACTCCCCAGGCAGGGTAGGGCCCTCAACGGGGGCTCTGCAAAGTCCACCAAGTCTTCCTGTGCTGGTCCTGAGCCCTTCCCCATGTGTATATGGCCAGAGTGTAACTCTTCATGTGGGATGGGCTCTCAAAGTCCCTTCTTGCACCAGGGAATAATACTATTCCACCACCAGAGGCTCCCTGGAGTGCAGAGGCCTCCTTATTGACATCCATGTTCAGGGGTCTGGGTCAGTCTTGTACTAGCATCCCAGACAGCATCTGGGGTCGATGTGCTCTCCCTTGTTCAGGCCAACTGTTTCTATGGGTTTCTCCAATCTGGTACAGACCCCTTCGCTCTTCATTCCTCCCTCTCTTCAACTAAATTCCCGATTCAGCTCAGTGTATTTCTGTGGAATCTGTCTCTGCTTCCATCAGCCACTGGATGAGGGCTCTAGGATGGCATAAAGAGAAGTCATCAATCTCATTTTAGGGGAAGGGCTTTTAGATCATCCTCTCCACCATTGTCTGGATTGTCAGATCCTGTCATCCTTGTAGGTCTCTGGAGATCTCCCTGGTTCCAGATCTCTTCTTGGACCTATAGTGGCTCCCTCTGATATGGTATCTCTCATCCTGCTCTCTCTCCTCTATTCTTCCCCCAATTCAATATTTCTGCTCCTCCATTTCCTCTCCTCTACTCCTCTTCTCTTGCTCTTATTGTAGCAGCTCCCTCTCCCCTACCCTCATGCTCCCAATTAGCTCAGGAGTTCATGCCACTTCCCATTCCTGGGGAACATTTATCCTTTAGAGTCCTTCATGTTTCCTAGTTTCTTTGGTGAAGAGGATTATAGGCTGGTAATCCTTTGCTCTATGTCTAAAATTCATATATGAGTGAGTACATACCATGTTTGTCTTTTTGTGACTGGGTTACCTCACTCAGGATGGTTTCTTCTAGTTCCATCCATTTGCCTGCGAATTTCAAGATTCCATTGCTTTTTTCTGCTGAGTAGTACTCCATTGTATAAATGTACCACATTTTCTCTATCCATTCTTCAGTTGAGGGGCATCTAGGTTGCTTCCAGGTTCTGGCTATTACAAACAATGCTGCTATGAACATGGTTGAACATATGTCCTTGTTGTATGAACATGCACTATTTGGGTATATACCCAAGAGAGGAATGGCTGGATCTTGAGGTAGACTGATTCCCATTTTTCTGAGCAACCGCCATACTGATTTCCAGAGTGGTCTTACAAGTTCGCACTCCCACCAGCAATGGAGGAGTGTTCCTTTTTCTCCACATTCTCTCCAGCATAGATTGTCATTGGTATTTTTGATTTTAGCCATTCTGACAGGTGTGAGGTGATATCTCAGAGTTGTTTTGAATTGCATTTCTCTGATGGCCAATGATTTTGAGCACTTTGTTAAGTGTCTTTCAGCCATTTCACATTCCTCTGTTGAGAATTCTCTATTTAGTTCTGCACCCAACTTTTTAATTTCATTGTTTGGCGTCTTGGTGGCTAGCTTCTTGATCTCCTTATATATTTTGGAAATCAGTCCTCTGTCAGATGTGGGATTGGTGAAGATCTTTTCCCATTCTGTGGGTGGTCGTTTTGTCCTACTGACTGTTTCCTTTGCCTTGAAAAAGCTTCTCACTTTCAGGAGGTCCCATTTATTAATTGCAGGCCTCAATGTCTGTGCTACTTGCGTAATGTTCAGGAAGTTGTCTCCTGTGCCAATTTGTTCAAGGGTAATTCCCATTTTCTCTTCTAGAAGATTCAGTGTGGCTGGATTTATGGAGAATCTTTGATCCATTTGCAATTAAGTTTTGTGCATGGTGACAGGTATGGATCTATCTGCAATCTTATGCATGTCCGAATTCAATGTACCCGCACCATTTGTTGAAGATGTTATCTTTCTTCCATTGTATAGATTCAGAACCTTTGTCAAAAATAAGGTATCCATAGGTGTGTGGGTTAATATCAGGGTTTTCAATTCGATTCCATTGGTCTATCTGTCTATTTTTGTGGCAAAATCAAGCTGTTTTCAGAACTATGGCTCTATAGTAGAGCTTGAAGTCGGGGGTGGTGATGCCTCCAGAAGATCCTTTATTGTAGAGAGTTGTTTTGGCTATCCTGGGTTTTTCATTTTTCCATATAAAGTTGAGTATTGTTCTTTCAATGTCTGAAAAAAGTGTGTTGGGATTTTGATGGGGATTGCATTGAATCTGTATATTGCTTTTGGCAGGATTGCCATTTTTACTATGTTAATTCTACCTATCCAAGAGCATGGGAGATCTTTCCATTTTCTGGTATCTTCTTTAATTTCTTTCTTTAAAGTCTCAAAGTTCTTATTGTACAGGTCTTTCACTTTTTTGGTTAGTGTTACCCCCAGATATTTTATGTTGCTTGTGGATATTGTGAAAGGTGATGTTTCCATGATTTCTTTCTCATTGGATTTATCATCTGTATATAGTAGGGCTACTGATTTTTTTGAGTTAATTTTGTATCCTGCTACCTTGCTGAAGGTGTTTATCAGCCGTAGGAGTTCCCTGGTAGAGTTTTTCGGGTCACTAATGTAGACTATCATGTCGTCTGCAAATAGTGAAAGTTTGACTTCATCCTTTCCAATTTGTATCCCTTTGATCCCCTTTTCTTGTCTTATTGCTATAGCCAGAACTTCAAGTACAATATTGAAGAGATATGGAGAGAGTGGACAGCCTTTCTTGTTCCTGATTTTGGAAGAAACTCTCTGAGTTTCTCTCCATTTACTTTGATGTTGGCTATTGGTTTGGTATATATTGCCTTGATCATGTTTAGATATGTTCCTGTTATTCCTGTTCTCTCCAAGATCTTTATCATGAAGGGATATTGGATTTTGTCAAAAGCTTTTTCAGCATCTAGTGAGATGACCATGTGGTTTTTCTTTTTCAGGTTGTTTATATGGTGGATTACATTGATGGATTTTTGTATGTTGAACCATCCTTGCAGCCCTGGGATGAAGCCTACTTGTTCATGGTAGATGATTTTTCTGATATGTTCTTGGATTCGGTTTGCCAATATTTTATTGAGTATTTTAGCATTGATATTCATGAGGGATATCGGTCTGTAGTTCTCTTAGTCATATGTTTGTGTGACTTGGGTATCAAATTGATTGTATCCTCATAGAAAGAGTTTGGCAATATCCCATCTGCTTCTATTGTACGGAACAGTTTGAGGAGTACTGGAATTAGCTTTTGTTTGAATTTCTGGTAGAATTCTACAGTGAAGCCATCTGGCCCTGGGCTTTTTTTGGTTGGGAGGCTTTTGATGACTGCTTCTATTTCATTAGGGGTTGTAGGTTGATTTAAACTGTTTAAATGAGACCATGTTGGAAATGGAAAGGTTGGATAAACAATCAGGAACTAAAGATGTAAGTATATCCAACAGGATTCAAGAGATGGAAGAGAGAATCTCAGCTATTGAAGACTTGCTAGAGGATATACATTCATCAACCAAAGAGAACCTCAAGTCCAACAAAACCCTAACACAAAATATCCAGGAAATATGGGACACTGTAAAAAGGCCAAACCTAAGAATAATAGGTGTAGAAGAAGGTGAAGAAACACTGCTCAAAGGTACAGAAAACATATTCAACAAAATCATAGAAGAAAACTTCCCCAACCTACAGACGGATATGCCTATGAAAGTACAAGAAGCTTAGAGGACACCAAACAGACTGGACCACAAAAAGAAGTCACCCTGACACATAATAATTAAGAGCAGCAAAGGAAAAAGGCCAAGTAACATATAAAGGCAAACCAATCAGAATCACACCCGACTTCTCAATGGAAACTCTGAAAGCCAGAAGGTCTTGGATAGATACCCTACAAGCACTAAGGGAGCATGGATGTCAACCCAGACTACTGTACCCAGCAAAACTTTCAATCACTATAGATGGAGAAAACAAGATATTCCATGACAAAAACAGATTTAAACAATACATATCAACAAATCCAGCACTACAGAAGGCTCTGGAAGGAAAATTCCAACCCAATGAACATAACTACACTCACAAAAACACTGGCAGCAGTTAATCTAATTTCACCAAACACAAAAAGAAACAGGAGGGCAAAATCCACACCCAATGATATCACCAACAATAAATCCAAAACAAAGAAGAACCAATGAACAATGGACATTAATATCCCTAAATGTCAATGGTCTTAACTTATCCATAAAAAGATATAGGCTAACAGAATGGATACAAAGACAGAATCCATCCTTCTGCTGTTTACAAGAAACACACCTCAACTTCAAAGACAGGCGATACCTCAGAGTAAAAGGATGGGAAAAAATTTTCCAATCAAATGGGCTCAAGAAACAAGCTGGGGTAGCAATCCTAATATCTAACAAATTAGACTTTAAACTGAAAGCAATCAAAAGAGATAAAGAAGGGCATTTCATACTCATCACAGGAAAAGTACATCAAGATGAAGTCTCCATCCTGAACATCTATGCCCCTAATACGAAAGCACCCACTTTTTTTTTATTAGTTCTAGTTAGGGAACAAGCTTATTTCAAGTCCCTTCTCCCTCTCCATCCCCTCACCCCCAAACTTCATCCCCCACCCCCAGCCCACCCTCCACCCCATTCACCCACCACTCCCCAAGCAGGATAGGGCCCTCAAAGGGGGCTCTGCAAAGTCCACCAAGTCTTCCTATGCTGATCCTGGGCCCTTCCCCATGTGTCCAGGGCCAGAGTAAAACCCTTCATATGGGATGGGCTCTCAAAGTCCCTTCTTGCACCAGGGAAAAATACTAATCCACCACCAGAGGCTCCCTGGAGTGCAGAGGCCTCCTTATTGACATCCATGTTCAGGGGGCTGGGTCAGTCTTGTACAGGCCTCCTGGACAGCATCTGGGGTCGATGTGCTCTCCCTTGTTCAGGTCACCTGTTCCTGTGGGTTTCTCCAACCTAGTACAGACCCCTTCGTTCTTCATGCCTCCCTCTCTTCAACTAAATTCCCGATTTCGGCTCATTGTATATCTGTGGATGTCTGTCTCTGTTTCCATCAGCCACTGGATGAAGGCTCTAGGATGGCATAAGGAGAAGTCATCAATCTCATTTTAGGGGGAGGGTTTTTAGGTTATCCTCTCTACCGTTGCCTGCATTGTCAGATCCTGTCATCCTTGTAGGTCTCTGGAGATCTCCCTGGTTCCAGATCCCTTCTGGCCTATAGTGGCTCCCTCTGATATCGTATCTCTCATCCTGCTCTCTTTCCTCTATTTTTCCCCATCTCAATGTTTCTGCCCCTCCATTTCCTCTCCTCTTCTCCTCTTCTCTTGCTCTTATTGTAGCAGCTCCTTTCCCCCCCACCCTCATGCCCCCAATTAATTCGGGAGTTCATGCCACTTCCATTCCTGGGGACCATTTATGCCTTAGAGTCCTTCATGGTTCCTAGTTTCTTTGGTGAAGAGCATTATATACTGGTAATCTTTTGCACTATGTCTAAAATTCATATATCAGGAAAGCACCCACTTTTGTAAAAGAAACATTACTAAAGCTCAAATCACACATAAAAACACACACACTTATAGTAGGAGACTTCAACACCCCCCTTACACCATTGGACAGAACTACTAGACAGAAACTTAACAAAGAAACAAAGGATCTGAAAGAAGTTATGACACAACTGGGTTTAACAGATATCTATAGAACATTCCATCCAAACACAAAAGAATATACCTTCTTCTCAGCGCCACATGGAACCTTCTCAAAAATTGACCACATAGTTGGCAGCAAAGCAAACCTCCACAGGTACAAAAGAATTGAAATAACCCCCTGAATCTTGTCAGACCACCATGCATTAAAGCTAGAATTCAACAGCAATACGAATTGCAGAAAACCTACATTTTCGTGGAAAATGAATAACTCCCAATTGCACCATTACTGGGTTGAGGAAGAAATAAAAAAAGAAATTAAAGACTTCCTAGAATTTAATGAGAATGTAGACACAACATACCCGAACTTATGGGACACCCTGAAAGCAGTGCTAAGAGGGAAGTTCATAGCACTAAGTGCTCACACTGGAGGAAAGTGAGAATTGACAGAACAACTGAAAGAGAGCAAGAGAAGCAAACACACCAAGGAGGAGTAGACGAGAGGAAATAGACGCCAGGAAATAATCAACCTGAGAGCCGAAATCAACAAAGTAGAAACTAGGAAAACAGTACAAAGAATCAATGAAACAAAGAGTTGGTTCTTTGAGAAGATCAATAAGATAGACAAACCTCTAGCCAAACTAACCAAAAGGCAGAGAGAGAGCATGCTAATTAACAAAATCAGAAATGAAAAGGGAGATATAACAACGGACACTGAGGAAATCCAGAGAATCTTTAGGTCATACTTTGAAAACCTGTATTCCACAAAATTGGAAAATCTAAAGGAAATGGACAACTTTCTGGATTAATATCACTTATCAAAATTAAATCAAGATCAGCTAAATAGTTTAAATGGAACTATAACCCCTAATGAGATAGAAGCAGTAATCAAAAGCCTCCCAACCAAAGAAAGCTGAGGGCCAGATGGCTTCACTGCAGAATTCTACCAGAAATTCAAACAAGAGCTAATTCCAGTACTCCTCAAACTGTTCCACACAATAGAAGCAGATGGGATATTGCCAAATTCTACGAGGCTACAATCACTTTCATACCCAGCCACACAAAGATATGACTAAGAAAGAGAGCTACAGACCGATATCCCTCATGAACATCGATGCTAAAATACTCAATAAAATATTGGCCAACCGAATCCAAGAACATATCAGAAAAATCATCCACCATGATCAAGTAGGCTTCATCCCAGGGATGCAAGGATGGTTCAACATACGAAAATCCATCAATGTAATCCACTATATAAACAAACTGAAAAAGAAAAACCACATGATCATCTCACTAGATGCTGAAAAAGCCTTTGACAAAATCCAACATCCCTTCATGATAAAGATCTTGGAGAGAACAGGAATAACAGGAACATATCTAAACATGATCAACACAATATACACCAAACCAATAGCCAACATCAAAGTAAATGGAGAGAAACTCAAAGCGTTTCCTCTAAAATCAGGAACAAGACAAGGCTGTCCACTCTCTCCATATCTCTTCAATATTGTACTTGAAGTTCTGGCTATAGCAATAAGACAAGAAAAGGGGATCAAAGGGATACAAATTGGAAAGGATGAAGTCAAACTTTCACTATTTGCAGACGACATGATAGTCTACATTAGTGACCCGAAAAACTCTACCAGGGAACTCCTACGGCTGATAAACACCTTCAGCAAGGTAGCAGGATACAAAATTAACTCAAAAAAATCAGTAGCCCTACTATATACAGATGATAAATCCAATGAGAAAGAAATCAGGGAAACATCACCTTTCACAATATCCACAAGCAACATAAAATATCTTGGGGTAACACTAACCAAAAAAGTAAAAGATCTGTACAATAAGAACTTTGAGACTTTAAAGAAAGAAATTAAAGAAGATACCAGAAAATGGAAAGATCTCCCATGCTCTTGGATAGGTAGAATTAACATAGTAAAAATGGCAATCCTGCCAAAAGCAATCTATAGATTCAATGCAATCCCCATCAAAATCCCAACACAGTTTTTCACAGACATTGAAAGAACAATACTCAACTTTACATGGAAAAATAAAAAGCCCAGGATAGCCAAAACAACTCTTTACCATAAAGGATCTTCTGGAGGCATCACCATCCCCGCCTTTAAGCTCTACTATAGAGCCATAGTTCTGAAAACAGCTTGGTATTGGCACAAAAATAGACTGATAGACCAATGGAATCGAATTGAAAACCCTGATATCGACCCACGCACCTATGGATACCTTATTTTTGACAAAGGTGCTAAATCTATACAATGGAAAAAAGATAGCATCTTCAACAAATGGTGCTGGTACAATTGGATTCGGACATGCAGAAAATTGCAGATAGATCCATATCTGTCACCATGCACAAAACTTAAGTGCAAATGGATCTAAGATCTCAGCATAAATCCAGCCACACTGAATCTTCAAGAAGAGAAAGTGGGAACTACCCTTGAACAAATTGGCACAGGAGACCACTTCCTGAACATTACGCCAGTAGCACAGACACTGAGGTCTGCAATTAATAAATGGGACCTCCTGAAAGTGAGAAGCTTTTTCAAGGCAAAGGAAACAGTCAGTAGGATAAAACGACTACCCACAGAATGGGAAAAAATCTTCACAGATCCCACATCTGACAGAGGACTGATTTCCAAAATATATAAGGAGATCAAGAAGTTAGCCACCAAGACACCAAACAATGAAATTAAAAAGTGGGGTGCAGAACTAAATAGAGAATTCTCAACAGAGGAATGTGAAATGGCTGAAAGACACTTAACAAAGTGCTCAAAATCATTGGCCATCAGAGAAATGCAACTCAAAACAACTCTGAGATACCATCTCACGCCTGTCAGAATGGCTAAAATAAAAAATACCAATGACAATCTATGCTGGAGAGGATGTGGAGAAAAAGGAACACTCCTCCATTGCTGGTGGGAGTGCGAACTTGTAAGACCACTCTGGAAATCAGTATGGCGGTTGCTCAGAAAAATGGGAATCAGTCTACCTCAAGATCCAGCCATTCCTCTCTTGGGTATATACCCAAATAGGGCATGTACTTACAACAAGGACATATGTTCAACCATGTTCATAGCAGCATTGTTTGTAATAGCCAGAAACTGGAAGCAACCTAGATGCCCCTCTACTGAAGAATGGACTGAGAAAATGTGGCACATCTGTACAATGGAGTACTACTCAGCAGAAAAAAGCAACGGAATCTTGAAATTCGCAGGCAAGTGGATGGAACTAGAGGAAACCATCCTGAGTGAGGTAACCCAGTCACAAAAAGACAAACATGGTATGTACTCACTGATATATGAATTTTAGACATAGAGTAAAAGATTACCAGTATATAATGCTCTTCACCAAAGAAACTAGGAACCATGAAGGACTCTAAGGCATAAATGGTCCCCAGGAATGGAAGTGGCATGATCTCCCGAACTAATTGGGGGCATGAGGGTGGGGGGTAAAGGAGCTGCTACAATAAGAGCAAGAGAAGAGGAGAAGAGGAGAGGAAATGGAGGGTAGAAACATTGAGTTGGGGGAAGAATAGAGGAAAGAGAGCAGGATGAGAGATACGATATCAGAGGGAGCCACTATAGGCCCGAGAAGGGATCTGGAACCAGGGAGATCTCCAGAGACCTACAAGGATGACATGATCTGACAATGCAGGCAACGGTGGAGAGGATAACCTAAAAACCCTCCCCCTAAAATGAGATTGATGACTTCTCCTTATGCCATCCTAGAGCCTTCATCCAGTGGCTGATGGAAACAGAGACAGACATCCACAGATATACAATGAGCCGAAATCGGGAATTTAGTTGAAGAGAGGGAGGCATGAAGAACGAAGGGGTCTGTACCAGGTTGGAGAAACCCACAGGAACAGGTGACCTGAACAAGGGAGAGCACATCGACCCCAGATGCTGTCCAGGAGGCCTGTACAAGACTGATCCAGACCCCTGAACATGGATGTCAATAAGGAGGCCTCTGCACTCCAGGGAGCCTCTGGTGGTGGATTAGTATTTTTCCCTGGTGCAAGAAGGGACTTTGAGAGCCCATCCCATATGAAGGGTTTTACTCTGGCCCTGGACACATGGGGAAGGGCCCAGGACCAGCATAGGAATACTTGGTGGACTTTGCAGAGCCCCCTTTGAGGGCCCTATCCTGCTTGGGGAGTGGTGGGTGAATGGATGGGGTGGGGGTGGGGGAGGAAGTTTGGGGGTGAGGGGAGGGAGAGGGAGAAGGGACTTGAAATAAGCTTGTTCCCTAACTAGAACTAATAAAATAATAATAATAAAAAATTAAAAAATCATATCTCATGTGTGTTGTTGTTTTGCCTCATGCATATATGTCTGTGTGGCACATGACTGTCTAGTGCTTCTAGGCCAGAAGAGGGTGTTAGATGCCCTGGAACTGGAGGTACAGATGTTTTTTACCTACCATCTGTGGCTGCTAAATGAATCCAGATCCCCTGGAAGAATAGCCAGTGCTGGTAATGCTGGGCCCTTTCTCCAGCATCACACATTTTCTTAAAGGTTTGGATGGATGCTTGGCTGAAGATGAAGAAGGTTTAGTTCAGATGCATAGGATGGAGTTATTCTTTTTTTTATGTTTCTATAGCAAAGGATTTCTTTTTTATTTTTTTACTTTATCTTTTATTTGAATTAGAACCAAGATTGTTTTACATGTCAATCCCAGTTCCCACTCCCTCTCCTCCACCCCACCACCTCCTCCAACTAATACCCTACCTATCACATATCCTTTCTGATCCCCAGGGAGGGTGAGGCCTTCCATAGGGGGTCATCAGAGTCTATCATATCCTTTGGGATAGGGCCTCGGCCCACCCCAGTGTGTCTTGGCTCAGGGAGTATCACTCTATGTGGAATGGGTTCCCAAAGTCCACACCTATGCTAGGGATAAGTACTGAACTACTACAGGGGGTTCCATAGATATCCCAGGTCTCGTCACTGAAACCCACATTCCTGGGGTGTGAATCAGTCCCATGCTGGTATCCCAGCTATCAGTCTGGGGACCAAGAGCTCCCCTTTGTTCAGGTCAGCTGTTTCTGTGTGTTTCACCAGCCTTGTATGGTTCCCTGTGCATATTATTCATCCTTCTCTGCAACTGGATTCCAGGTCAGTTGTGGGTGTCTGCTTCTACTTCCACCAGCTGCTAGATGAAGGCTATAGGATGGCATATAAATCAGTCATCAATCTCATTATCAGGGGAGGTCATTTAAGGTAGCCTCTCCTCTGTTGCTTAGATTGTTAGCTGGTGTCATCTTTGTAGGTCTTCAGACATTTCCCTAGTGCCTGATTTCTCTGTAAACCTAGAATGTCTCCCTCTATTATGGTATCTCCTTTCTTGTTTTCCTCTATTCTTCCCCTGACCCAACTTTCTGCTCCTTCATGTCCTCCTCACCCCACCTCTTCTCACCTTCTCATTCTCCTAGCTCCCTCTCCACTCCACCCTCCTCCCATGCTCTCAATTTGCTCAGCAGATCTTGAATCTCTCCCCTTCTCCAGGGGACCATGTATGTCTCTCTCAGGATCCTCCTTGTTTACTAGCTTCTCTGGCAGTGGGGATTGTAGGCTGGTAATCCTTTACTCTATGTCTAAAATCCACATATGAGTGAGTACATACCATGTTTGTCTTTTTGTGATTCAGAATGGTTTCTTCTAGTTCCATCCATTTTCCTACAAATTTCAAGATCCCATTGTTTTTTTTTTTCTGCTGAGTAGTACTCCATTGTATAAATGTACCACATTGTCTCTATCCATTCTTCAGTTGAGGGGCATCTGGGTTGCTTCCAGTTTCTGGCTATTACAAATAGTGCTGCTATGAACATAGTTGAACAGATGTCCTTGTTGTATGAATGTGCATCTTTTGGGTATATGCTTAAGAATGGAATTTCTGGATCTTGTGGCAGATTGATTCCCATTTTCCTGAGAAATCGCCATACAGATTTCCAAAGTGGCTGTATGAGTTGGCACTCCTACCAGCAGTGGAGAAATGTTACCCTTTCTCCACATCCTCTCCAGCATGCACTATCATTGGTGTTTTTGATTTTAAGCCATTCTAACAGGAGTAAGATGGTATCTCAGAGTTGTTTTGATTTGCATTTCCCTGATGGATAAGGATGTTGAACACTTTCTTATGTGCCTTTCAGCCATTTTAGATTCCTCTATTGAGAATTGTCTATTTAGTTCTGTTCCCCACTTTTTAATTGGATTGTTTGGTGTTTGGGAGAGTCACTTCTTGAGTTCTTTGTATATTTTGGAGATCAGCCCTCTGTCAGATGTGGGGTTGGTGGATATCTTTTCCCAGTCTGTGGGCTGTCGTTTTGTCTTACTGACTGTGTCCTTTGCCTTACAGAAGCTTCTCAGTTTCAGGAAGTCCCATTTATCAATTGTTGATCTCAGTGTCTGTGCTACTGGTGTAATGTTCAGGAAGCAGTCTCCTGTACCAATTAATTCAAGGATATTTCCCACTTTGTCTTCTAATAGGTTAAGTGCGGCTGGGTTTATGTTGAGGTCTTTGATCCATTTGGACTTAAGTTTTATGCATGCCAATAGACATGGATCTATCTGCAGTTTTCTACATTCCAGCATCCAGTTATGCCAGCACCATTTGTTGAAGATGCTTTCTTTATTCCATCGTATAAATTTAACTTCTTTGTCAAAAACCAAGTGTTTGTAGGTGTGTGAGTTAATATCGGGGTTTTCAACTCTATTCCATTGGTCTACCTGTCTATTTTTGTGCCAATACCAAGCTGTTTTCAGGACTATTGCTCTAAAATAGAGCTTGAAGTCAGGGATAGTGATGCCTCCAGAAGTTCCTTTATTGTACAGGGTTGTTTTGACTATGGTGGGTCTTTTGTTTTTCCATATAAAGTTGAGAATTGTTCTTTCAAGGTCTATGAAGAACTGTATTGGGATTTTGATGGGGATTGCATTGAATCTGTAGATTGCTTTTGGCAAGATTGCCATTTTTTACTATGTTGATCTTACCTATCCAAGAACATGGGAGATCTTTCCATTTTGTAGTATCTTCTTTAATTTCTTTCTTTAGAGACTCAAAATTCTTACTGTACAGGTCTTTCACTTTTTTGGTTAGTTTTACTCCAAGGTATTTTATGTTGTTTGTGGCAATTGTAAAGGGTGATGTTTCTCTGATTTCTTTCCCCATGATTGTATCATCTGTATATAGTAGGGCTACAGATTTCTTTTGAGTTAATCTTGTATCCTGCCACTTTGCTGAAGGTGTTTATCAGCTGTAGGAGTTCCCTGGTAGAGTTTTTTGCGTCACTTATATAGACTATCATATCATCTGTAAATAGTGAAAGTTTGACTTTTTCCTTTCCAATTTGTATTCCCTTGATCTCCTTTTGTTGTCTTATTGCTTTAGCTAGACCTTCAAGGAGGTATGGAGAGAGTGGACTGCCTTGTCTTGTCCCCATTTTTAGAGGAATTGCATTGAGTTTTTCTCCATTTAATTTGATGTTTGATGTCGACTTGCTGTATATTGCTTTTATTATGTTAAGGTATGTTCCTGTTATCCCTGATCTCTCCAAGACCTTTATCATGAAGGGGTGTTGGATTTTGTCAAAGGCTTTTTTCAGCATCTAGTGAGATGATCATGTGTTTTTCTTTCCCTCAATCTGTTTATATGGTGGATTATATTGATGGATTTTCGTATGTTGAACCATCCTTGCATCCCTGGGACGAAGCCTACTTGATCATGGTGGATGATTTCTCTGATATGTTCTTGGATTCGATTTGCCAGTATTTTATTGAGAATTTTTGCATCAATGTTCATGAGGGATATTGGTCTGTAGTTCTCTTTCTTAGTTGTGTCTTTGTGTGGCTTGGGTATCAAGGTTATTGTGGCCTCATAGAAAGAGTTTGGCAATGACCCTTCTGCTTCTATTGTGTGGAATTCTTTGACGAGAATTGGTGTTAGCTGTTTCTTGGATTTCTGGTTGAATTCTGCACTGAAGCCATCTGGTCCTGGGCTTTTTTTAGTTGGGAGACTTTTGATGACTGCTTCTATTTCATTAGGGTTTATAGGTCTATTTAAGTTGCTTATCTGTTTGTGATTTAATTTTGGTAAGTGTAATCTGTTCAGAAAATTGTCCATTTCCTTTAGATTTTCAAATTTTGAGTAATACACGTTTTTTGAATTATGACCTGATGATTCTCCTGATTTCCTTTGTGTCTGTTGTTAAGTCCCTCTTTTCATTCCTGAGTTTATTAATTTGCATGTTCACTCTCTGCCGTTTGGTAAGTTTGGATAAAGGTTTGTTTATCTTGTTGATCTTCTCAAAGAACCAACTCTTTGTTTCATTGATTCTTTGTATTGTTCTCCTAGTTTCCACTTTATTGATTTTAGCTCTCAATTTGATTATTTCCTGGCATCTGCTCCTCAGGGGTGTATTGGCTTTTTTGTTTTCTAAAGCTTTCAGTTTTGCTGTTAATTATCTATTGTGATTATTCTCCTGTTTCTTCATGTGGGCCCTTAGCGCTATGAACATTCCTGTTAGCACTGCTTTCAAAGTATCTAATCAGTTTGGGTATGTTGTGTCCACATTCTCATTGAATTCTAGGAAATCTTTATTTTTTTATTTTTTCCTCGACCCAGGAATTGTGCAATTGGGCATTACTGAATTTCCATGAGTTTGTAGGTTTTCTGAAATTTGTGTTGTTGTTGAATTCTAACTTTAAAGCACGGTGGTCAGATAAAATACATGGGGTTATTTTAATTTTTTATACCTGTTGAGGTTTGCTATGTTGCCAAGTATGTAGTCAATTTTAGAGAAGGGTCCATGTGGCGCTGAGAAGATGGTATATTGTTTTGTATTTGGATGGAATGTTCTATAGATGTCTGTTAAGCCTAATTGGGCCATAACTTCTATTAATTCCTTTGTTTCTTTGTTAAGTTTCTGTCTGGTGTTCCTGTCCAGTGGTGAGAGTGGGGTGTTGAAGTCTCCCATTATAAGTGTTTGCAGTTTTATATGTGATTTGAGTTTTAGTAATGTTTCTTTTACAAACGTGGATGCCTTTGTATTTGGGGCATAAATGTTCAGAAGTGAGAGTTCATCCTGAAGGATTTCTCATGTGATGAGTAGGAAGTGACCTCCTTCATCTCTTTTGACTGATTTTTGTTTAAAGTCCAGTTTGTTTGGATATTAGGATTGCTACCCCCGCTTGTTTCTTGGATCCATTTGATTGGAAAATCTTTTCCCAACCTTTAACTCTTAGGTACCGTCCTTCTTTGAAGTTGAGGTGTGTTTCTTGTATGCCCCAGAGGGATGGATTCTGTCTTCTTATCCATTCTGCTAATCTGTGTCTTTTTATGGTCGAGTTAAGACCACTTATATTGAGGGATATTAATAACCATTGATTGTTCAGTCTTGTGTGTTTTGGATTTGGTGGTGGTGGTGAAATTATGTGTGGGTTTCCATCCCTTTTTTATTTAGGCTGTTTGTATAGTGGGATTATCTATTGCCTGTATTTTTCTGGTTGTAGTTAACTTCCTTGGGTTGCAGTTTTCCTTCCAGAACTTTCTGTAGGGCTGGATTGGTGGATACATATTGTTTGAATCTGGTTTTGTCATGGAATACCTTGTTTTCTCCATCAATATTGATTGGAAGCTTTGCTGGGTATAGTAGTCTGGGCTGGCATCCGTGGTCTCTTAGTGTAGGTAGAGTATCTATCTAGGAACTTCTGGCTTTCAGAGTTTCCATGGAAAAGTCAGATGTATTTCTGATAAGTTTGCCTTTATATGTTATTTGACCTTTTTCCTTTGCTGCTCTTGATATTTTCTCTTTAGCCAGGTGTTGGTGGAAGACACCTTTAATCCCAGCACTCGGGATGGCTTTAAATTTTTATACTTTTAATCCCTTGCTGTTTTCTCTATGCTTTCTCCCTGTCTTTGAATTCTTGCTACATCCTTTCCATGTCTCCCAACCTTGATGAATTCTTATTCCTCTGAAACTGTAAGTATAAAACCTTTCTTCTCTAAGTTTCCAAGTTACAGAATTTTTGTCATGCAAATAGAAAAGTACTAAGTTTTCACATCCCTCAGAACACATCCCTGTCTTTAAACAGTGTGTGCATGTAGGCGAACATGCCACTGCTGAAAATCTTGAAGGCACAGGAGGACAGAAGCCTGGATCTATCGATGTACACTTTCTTAGATGTGAAAACAGCAGGGATGCTACTGAATATCAGTGGGGTCACTCTGTCCTACACTTTCTTAGACACTATCTCTTTTACTCCAGAACAGTGACAGTCTTCGATAGTTTCACTATAGGGCAAAACTGTAGTTACACTAGGTCCTGGAACACTATGTGACTCTTCCCCTCAGGACCATGCTGTTTTCAAGTCCAAGGTGCTGGAATTTAAGATCTGTGATGGGAACTCAGGGTCATGGCCTCTCTTGGACAGATTATCTGGTGTTTTGTAACAGGGCTTTCTCTTAGGGATATGCATGGCAGGGTAACATAGGGAAAATACCTAGGTATTTGATTCCTGAAGCTGGATTGCTCTCACCATGAGCTTTTCCCAAACTAAGCCACAATCCTAGCCTACCCATAAGCCACCATTCATTTTTTAATGGGTAGGCCAATTTCCAGAAAGTTTACTTAGCGAGTTCTAAGATAGAGAGCTGGAGTAAGCAGTGTGCTGGCTGGGGACTGCTGCTGGGTCCTTGGTGCTTGACTGACTCCTACAGGCTCTTAGGCCCTCTGTGGACTCTCTACAGGCTCTTTCACTGAAATGGATTTGGACATGGATTGTTTCTTCTTTCTGTGTAACAGTACTCTTCCTAGGAGAGGTCATGCACATGATACAGATAGATTGAGTTGACTGTGGGTCTTTGACACATGAATCCCATTCCTTATGGTGAAACCTGAACCCTCTGCCCTGTATTTAAGGTTCACCAAGTGCAGAATTAGCCTGCAATTTCTAATGTATGTGCTTTTGTTTGGTTTATATTGTGTGGCTTTAAGTTACTCAAGACTTCAAATATGTAGGCAAGCACTGTACCACTGAGCCATATTCCTAGCCCCACATTCACTTTTGCATGCTGTATGTCATCTCTGAAAAGAAAATCTTGCTTATAAACACTTTTTATTAGAGATGTCTCAAAAATATATTATAGCCATATCTATCCTTGCTAGCCAGACTTTTACATTTTTCCCATTCTCTCTTCTCTCTTTCCTTTCCTCTCTCTCTCTTTCTCTCTCTATCTCTAACTCATGCTCCCTCCCTCCTTTCCTCCTTTTCTACATTCTTCACCCTTCTTCAAACATAGAGTGAGGCCTGCTGGTTAAACCCAGCAAGGCATCCCCATGCTTTACTTGAAAGTCTACTTGAACTTTGGGGGAGGGTGTCATTCTAGCTTCTAGTATCAGCCACACTATGGAGATCCCAAGTTGTGAAGAAGAGAGGCTGTTGCTCTGTGTAGAGTTCTAAATATTCATTTCATGAGCTCCCTTACTTGGATTGGCTTTCAGTGCACAGTCTTCATTCAGTGACCAATCACCATCCCAGGATCTTCCCACTGGTACCATGATCTCACTAGTCCACCTTTCCCTGATGACCCTGCAGCATCACTGAGAGTCCCTGTTGCTCTACATGCAGCTTTCCCAGTGTTCTATCAAAGGCACAGTTCATGGTTCATCCAAAGCTCTCTTTGCTGGTCCAAGAGCACTGGCTGCTTCTGTGGACTGGTTCTATCCAATCCTCTCCCTACAGTTCTCAGTCAGCACCCTCAATCATTCAGAGGTACTCTTAGGAATCTTGACATCTTCAAAATCAATTCATATTTACCAAACATATCTGGCCATTGTGTCATTCATTTTCTCCACTAATATGTCCTACTGGGTATCTGTTTCCAAGACAAATGCAGTGAAAGTTTCCTAGTATGAGCTGAGCTTCTGCATTGGAAACTGACAGTGAAAAAACCACCAGCAATTAGCTCATCCTATCTCCACTGTTCTCATCTTCTGACCATTGGTAATGTACCATCTCCTTAGCTTTCAGAATCTGCTCCACAGTATGTACACATCAGTGTCTCCTCACCATTTCTTCAAAAACCCTTCTAATTGGGTGATCATTTTCACAAATAATAACAGCCAAATATTTGTAAGGAAAAAAACAGACAGAAAGAACTGCAGCATCATTATGAACAAATGTACATCCACAAGCCATTTATCCACTCATCAAACAACCAAAAGGCCAACACCTCCCCAAGTCTCTAGAATGTTCATTGATGGCACTAAATCCTAGCATGTTTCATGGGTGGGAAATGGTGTCCACCAATTGGATCACACTCTGAAGCTATCTGGATGTTTTTCCTGACCAGTGCCTTTAATTTTTTCTACTGTTTACTGAACTGAAGACTACACTGTAATACTAGTTCATATCTAAGGGATCTTCTCTATTTGTGATCACTGCTGAAGAGGAGAAAATTCTCAGAACACACAGCTTCTCATGCACTCTGCTCCCATATTGACTCTATAGACTGAGGCTAATGGCTGCAAGTGGAGGTGTCTATGAGGCTCACATGGAACCTGGAGCTCATGTTCTCACACACCTGTGCACCCATGGACATGTAGAACAATAAATCCAATCAATGGCTGCATTTTAGCAATGTCCATTATGAACTCTGAATAAATGAATACTTCTAAGTAATCGACCACCTTTATTGCATTTCCACCATTCTGACAGCCTTCAGTTCACCACCTTTGTAGGTTACCTCTCTTCCTGGCTATGTGCATTGACTAATCAACCATTAGGAAAAACTGTCCTGTGTCCTCTGTTGCACAACAGGGTAAGCTCTCCTATGAACAAAGAGAACCCTGGTGTCCAGGGAGATTCCTGTGTAGTCTTTCGTGGGAAATGACATGGTGGGACTTTCCCCAGGGACCAAGTCTGGCAAGTGAGCCAGTTTCCCCAGTGGGGAGTCTCAGCATAAATATGTCCCTGAAGACTAAAGGCAATCATTGCTCCTCCAGAACTCAGGTGAGGGATGACTCTACGAAACGACCTGCACAAATACTTCTGCTCTTTCTTCTATGCCCACGTGGGATTTCCTTTTAAACTAACCTTTGTGTTCTAAATTTATATGGTGTGAAGTTTGTGCTGTGCTGAAGGGACATGTGGGAAATGCCTCTTAGTGAATTGCAGGCTGCTGTATGGGGAGACAATCTGCTCTGCTCTCAATGTCTCTTCCTCCATCAGTGCTGTCTTGCTGTCCTCCCAGAAAGTCTTGGTTCAGGGTTGATGGGACCAGAACTGAAGCCTTGTGATTTTCAGGAAGGTCCTGGTGCAGGTCACCTAGGCATTCCATTTGGATTCTAGTGAGCTACAGTGGGATGGACTACAAGCCTCTCCCTTGATTACAGACCCCAAGTGGGGGTACCCATCAGGGTGTGTATCTGTGAGCCTGTCTTTTCATTTCAGCAGGATGAAGCTTCTCACTGGTCTCATTTTTTGCTCCCTGGTCCTGGGGGTCAGCAGCTGGCTCTCATTTATTGATGAGGCTTATCTAGGTAAGGCTGATGGGTGAAGTATGGCTTGTGGGGTTCAGGAAACAATTTAGAAATTTTTGCCCACTTCTTTGGGATGTTATTTCTAGTTTTTTTTTTTTGGCTGGGGTTATGCAATACAAATACAAATCTCAGACTAGTGACTGTAATGGTCTGAGTACAGCAGGTGGAAGAGCAGTAGCTTGAAACCTGCTAGGCCTGAGACCAGAGCTGCCTGGTTGATGTGTCTGTTTGCTGTTATCTTTTGATCCTCCCTAAGGCATGGGCATAGTCTTTAGGTTCATATTCCTCCTGTCTTTCCCATCAGGGGCTGGGGACATGTGGCGAGCCTACTCTGACATGAAGGAGGCCAACTGGAAAAACTCAGACAAATACTTCCATGCTAGAGGGAACTATGATGCTGCCCAAAGGGGTCCTGGGGGAGTGTGGGCTGCTGAGATCCTCAGGTAAATGCAGACAGTTGGAACACTGGGCCTGGGTAGCAAGGATTGACTGTGCTAGGAGACCAGGGTCAGATGATCCCAAGACAAAGTCTTGACCATCTGTGCCCCATGCCCTGCAGGCCTCTTCTCCCCCCTACCACCACTTGCTCATACAGGTACTTCTTCCATTTATACTCTGTGGATCCTGTGCTGTGGGCAGATCCAGCACACAGCTCATGCTGGATAGGCATGCTTCCAAATGCAGACAGGGAGTGATTCCATCCCTGCCTATGTGATGATGGTTGTTCAATATAGGATGACTCAGCTGGCCTGAGCAGTGCTGGGCTTGGCAGGGTCACTGTTTCAGGTCCTCCTCCCTGGTATCCTGATTTTGTTCTATAGCCATCTATGGAAAAGTGGAGAACTGGGAGGGTGGACTATGGCCATGCAGCTCATTGTGGATCTCCTCCATGTGCTTCTCCTAGTGATGCAAGAGAGAACATTCAGATGTTCTTGGGTCGTGGACACGAGGATTCCTTGGCAGACCAGGAAGCCAACAGATGGGGCCGCAGTGGCAATGACCCCAATCACTACCGACCCAAAGGCCTGCCAGACAAATACTGAGCATCCTCATTTCAGCCTCAGGTTTCTGTGCTGTGGATTCCAGGGAGCAGACATAGGGTTCTTCACTTCTGTGTCCACTGTGGGTGTGGGGAGCCTACCGTGCTTGTGTAATAAATTCATGGGAGATGAAATTCTGTCATTGTGTTTTCAGTGGGTGGATCTGTTTGGTACAAACTGTCAGTACTACACACAGTCTGGAATAGAGAGCTTTTAGGTTTAGGTCTCTTGTTCTCAGTAGTTACATAGATAGACAGATCTGATGACTGCCCCAGTTCCTATTCAGGTGACTATTCAAGCCCCAGAGGTTACAGATACAATGTTTTCAGACCTTTCCCTATGGTGACCACCACACTCTGTGTCTACTGTGTTCCAGCACTTTCTCTTTTCTCACTGCACTAGTCTGACATTTCTCTGCTTCTATGCACAGGGACACACCTGTGTTCAGACTGCAGTGGTGAATTCTGTGGCACCTTGAATCTCTGTCATCAGAGCAACACTTTCAAATCCAATTGTTGACCAAATTTTATTCACTATAACAGAATAATTCCTTACTGTCTCAAATGCTCTCTCTCTCCCTCCCTCCCTCCCTCTCTCTCTCTCTCTCTCTCTCTCTCTCTCTCTCTCTCTCTCTGTGTGTGTTAATGCCTATGCAGTTGTATTTTTTTTGTGTTGGTATTGGTGGTCAGAGTATAGTCTCATCTTTTGCTTGACAGGGGCTGTCTGCCTTCTTTTTCATTCATGGTTTCTAAGTGGTCTGGAACTCTCCAGACTTCCAGTTTAACTAGTCTAGCAGGATAGTGAGGTCCATGGACCTGTCTCTTCCTTCCCCTTGCTGGGCTTCCTATATTTCATCTACAGATATGATTTTTTCCATTGGGTCCTAGAGGTTGAACTCAGTGTGTAATGCTTGCATTCCAAGCTCCTTACTGTAAGCTGTTCTACCTCCCTAGTCATCATGTCCTTTTGTATTTATTTTGTTTCGGAGTCTTTGGTACTCAAACCAAGGGTCTTGCTTCAGCACACTCAAACATGTTTAATAATGCCCTTCTCAGGAAGAAACAGCTTCCTCAATTCATATCTGTTAAAAAAAGGTAAGGATAGCTTCTTTAATTGGTTTGCTTTCATCTGTTACCAGGTGGCCAGCTTGAGTAGTAGTTTGTGTGTGGGATTGTTTCTGGATGAGATTAACATTCCTGAACTCAGCTAAGTAGATTCTCCTCTTCTGAGACTAGGCATCAACTAACCCAATGATCAGCTACCCAGGTCTCCAGCAAAGAGGGGGACAGACTGGGAGGGGGACAAAGGAGGGAGGGGGAGGGAGGGAGGGAGGGAGGGAAGGAGAGAGAGAGATAGAGAGAGACAGAGACAGAGACAGAGACAGAGACAGGTAGACAGAGAAAGGTTGTACTTCATGATATGGACAAATGGAGATACTTTCCCTTTTTGTTTTGAGGCAGAGTTTCTATGTGTAGCCCCGGAAATCCTGGAAATCCTTCTTTGGATAGCCTTGAACTCAGATACCTGCCTGCCTCTGGATTAAAGGTGTGGGCTACCACAACTGGTTACTTTTTGCCTTTTAATATTTGTTTTGAGACATGTTCTCATTATATAGCCCAGATGGCCTTGAACTCATGAATCTCCTACCTCAGGCTCCAAAATGTGGGGTTAGACTAATGTACAACCTTACTTGGCTGCTACTTTTCATTTTAATCATATGTTGTAGGAGGAAATATTTAAAACATCCAGTTATTTGCTTCCATGCATTCAACTGGCAAATATTTGTACAGACTTACTGTGTGCTGGGTGAGTTAGTTAGTTTACATGTCAGTTTTTAATAACCACCCTGAAAGTGAGTTGTTCCTGAAGGGGGTAATCTAAACTCAAAGGTTTCACTTCTAATAATTTACACTGGGGAGAAATTGTATAAATGTGACAAAACCTTAAGTTCTCATTAACTCTTACTATTCATACAGAGAAAAATAAAGGGACAAGACCCTCACTCAGCCCCCTGCTTTAGCAGCCATGACAGACTACAGAAAAGAGATGTAGGCCTCTGACTCAGCACATGACACAATGAAACTCCAGATGCCTTGGCCTCCTGGAGCTTAGGGTCAAAACTAAACACAAAGAAACAACAGATTCCCCTCAAGCTCCTACATACTTGGATCCTGGGAACTGTTTAGCCACAAAAGAAACTCAGGGGAGACCAAAAACTCCCCTGTAGTCTCCAGGATACAGTTCTGAAAACTATTGGTATGTATGAACAACAGGCCATTGGCAAGTAACAAGACAAAGCCATAAAAACCACAGAATGTTCCCTCTTAGCACTGATCAATAAGAATAATTGTACACAGGTATTTCATGCCTAAATATGACTTAAGAAATTCTCCTAATTGTTCCCAAAGGTCAACCAATCAGACAACAACCCATGTAATCCCGCGATTGTTTTTTTTTTCCTTTAAAAACCTAGCAGTACCCCCTAAAATGAGATTGATGACTTCTCTTTATGCCATCCTAGAGCCTTCATCCAGTGGCTGATGGAAACAGAGACAGACATCCACAGATATACAATGAGCCGAAATCGGGAATTTAGTTGAAGAGAGGGAGGCATGAAGAACGAAGGGGTCTGTACCAGGTTGGAGAAACCCACAGGAACAGGTGACCTGAACAAGGGAGAGCACATCGACCCCAGATGCTGTCCAGGAGGCCTGTACAAGACTGATCCAGACCCCTGAACATGGATGTCAATAAGGAGGCCTCTGCACTCCAGGGAGCCTCTGGTGGTGGATTAGTATTTTTCCCTGGTGCAAGAAGGGACTTTGAGAGCCCATCCCATATGAAGGGTTACACTCTGGCCCTGGACACATGGGGAAGGGCCCAGGATCAGCATAGGAAGACTTGGTGGACTTTGCAGAGCCCCCGTTGAGGGCCCTACCCTGCCTGGGGAGTGGTGGGTGGATGGGGTGGGGGGTGGGCTGGGGGATGAAGTTTGGGGGTGAGGGGAGGGAAAGGGAGAAGGGACTTGAAATAAGCTTGTTCCCTAACTAGAACTAATAAAATAAAAAATAAAATAATAAAAAAAACCTAGCAGTAGACAGGGAACTCACTACCTCTGGAGGCTGCTGTGTCTGCTTGTTAGGCAGTGTCCCTGTCATGGCTGGATGAACAATAAACCTTGCTTTTGCAGTTTGGTGGGTCTGTCTCCCTGGTGGTCTTTGGGGATCTTCACAACTTGGGCATAACAGTTCCCTTTCATGTGCTGGGCCCTAACTGTGTAAGAGTGAAGAAAGATAACCAAGAGCAGCAGCAAGCAGGCAGCTTGGGTGCATTCATTCCTCTCTGCTCTTGTCCAGATGTGACTCTCCAGTGCTGTCACCCCTGCAATCATGAAGTGTAACCTAGAATTTTGAGCCAAATAACCCTTTCCTCCTCTGAGTCTCTCTTCATCAGGTGTTATCACAGCAACAGAAGTGAAACTAGAAGACTGGATGGGCATTGTTTCAAGATACAGGGATTCCTTGTGAGAAACTATAGTGAACAAGACCTTGGCCTTTAGGAGTCTGGCCTTTTGGAACTGTGTCTACATCTTAGTTAGGGCTTCTATTGGTGTGACAAAACAGAATTACCAAAAACAAGTTGGGGAAGAAAGGTTTCATTTCAGCTTACATCTTGCAGTGTTTCATCCAGGGAAATTAGGAAAGGGAGGTAAGAAAACACAAGTAAACGATTATAAACAAGGAAACACTTTATTCAATATGCTAGCTAGATTTTTCCTTCTTCCTTCCTTCCTTCCTTCCTTCCTTCCTTCCTTCCTTCCTTCCTTTATTTTGTTCTTTCTTTCCCTTCTTCCTTCCTTACATTCCTCCCTCCTTCCTTCCCTCCCTTCTTTTATTTTCATATTGAATTCAGGGTGTCACAAGCTAGACAACCACACCTATTATTAAACTATAGTCCCAATCTATAACTGTTTATTTACCAAGAAAAATTAAGCAAGGGGAAGTCTGCCAAGACTTGTTGGAGTTAAAAAGCACTCTTCTAATTAATGTAAAAGGAACACTGTCTTGTGATAGCCCTGTTGTAACCTTAGTAATCCTAACCTAGACACTGCACTGGGGTCTACGGGTAGGACTCAGTTGAAAGCATGTTTAGCATGCATATATCCCTAGAGGGATCCCCAGAACTATGTAAACCTGGTGATGGCACACACTTACAATTCCAGTAGTGGGGAGGTAGATTCTGACAGATCATAAGTTCAGGGCCAGTCCTGGCAATATAGTGAGTTGAGAGGGGGCAGTCAGTTTTTGCTAAGGGTATGAAGCCTGGAAGGTGACTACACTTCTGTGGAAGAACACACATCCAGATTTGGATGGCACAAATGTGACTTGATGGCTTTAAGAAAGAGAGAGAACAAGGAGATGGGAGCACAGGAGGTGGGAGGTGGATTTGGGTAAGCTGGGGGTGAATAAGATCAAGTAAATTCTGTGAAATTCCCAAAGATTTAAAAAAATACTAATTTAGAAAGAGAAGAAGAGTGGGTAGGATGGGTGAGCAGATGAAGATTTCTAGAACACAAGTCTCACAGCCTGAGGTTGATCCCCAGAGCCCATGCACAGGTGGAAGGGGAGAACTGACTCCACTGGATGCCCACAGCTGTGTGGTGGTGTGTGCTGACACATACCCTGACCATCAATAAGAGTTTGGGGTCTGCAGAGATGGCTCAGTGGTTAAGGATATAGTGTGCTGCCCGGTGTTGGTGGCACACAACTTTAATCCCAGCATTTGGGAGGCAGAGGCTGAGGCAGAGGTAGTTGGATCTCTGTGAGTTCAAGGCCAGCCTGGTCTACAGAGTGGGTGCCAGGATAAGCTCCAAAGCTACACAGAGAAACACTGTCTCAAAAACAAAAAAAGCCAAACAAACAATCAAACAAAATATACTGTTCTGCTCTCCCGAAAACATGAGTTTGGTTCCCAACACCCACATGGGGAGGCTCAGAACCACTTGTAATCCCATCTCCAGAGGATCTCCTTTCCCTCTGGCCTTAGTGGGAGCCTGCACTCATGTGGGCTCTCACACACATATGATTAAATATAAAGTAAAAATAATAGCAAAGAATAAAATGAAGCTGTCTCAGTGTTAGTGAGGCAAATTTTAAGTGTATGTTTAAGGAAGTTTCCTGAGAAGAAGAGGGAAAGGTCCTTCCAATGTTGGTGACACCATGCCCACATCTCAGACAAGCACACATAAACACAAATTATGAAATAAATATATATTTTTTTGTTTTTCAGACAGGGTTTCTCTTTGTAGCTTTGGAGCCTATCCTGGCACTCGTCCTGTAGACCAGGCTGGCCTCGAACTCACAGAGATCCACCCGACTCTGCCTCCCAAGTGCTGGGATCAAAGGTATGCTCCACCAATGCCTAGCACTGAAATAAATGTATTTGTTATTTTTTAGCTTATATATGTATATATTTATATTTATATAAAAAGAGCAATAATGGCAATATGTTATGCATCAATAGCAGCAACAGCTTTTCCAGGTTCTGTAGTCCTTTGAACAAAATTGTGGAGATATTCAGCACACTCCATTTTTAAAAAAAACAAAAACAAACAAAAACAAACAAACAAACAAGCAACAACAACAACAAAAAAGTAAAAAACAAAATCCCAGAAGACAGCACAGTTCTGTTACTCTTGTGGTACTTGGCACCATTTTTTTTTAAATTAGTTTCTCAGTCATCATCTGTGAGGAAACCATTCTGAGCAACATCATTAAAAACAGCTCTAATAAAGCATGGTCACTACTATGTATCATAAAGCAGGTCCACATATGCGTGAGTACATATCATGTTAGTCTTTTTGTGATTGGGTTACCTCGCTCAGAACAGTTTCTTCGAGTTCCATCCATTTTCCTGCAAATTTCAAGATTCCATTGTTTTTTTTTCTGCTGAGTAGTACTCCATTGTGTAAATGTACCACAATTTCTCTATCCATTCTTCGGTTGAGGGGCATCTAGGCTGCTTCCAGTTTCTGGCTATTACAAATAATGCTGCTATGAACATGGTTGAACATATGTCCTTGTTATATGAATGTGCTTTTTTTTGGTATATGCCTAGGAGTGGAATTGCTGGATCTTGTGGTAGACTCATTCCCATTTTCTTGAGGAGTTGCCATATTGATTTCCACAGTGGCTGTACAAGTTGGCACCACCACCAGCAGTGGAGGAGTGTTCCTCTTTCTCTGAATCCTTTCCAGCATAAACTGTCATTGGTATTTTTGATTTTAGCCATTCTGACAGGAGTAAGATGGTGTCTCAAAGTTGTTTTGATTTGCATTTCCCTGATGGCTAAGGATGTTGAACACTTTCTCATGTGTCTTTCAGCCATTTTAGATTCCTCTATTGAGAATTGTCTATTTAGTTCTGTACCCCACTTTTTAATTGGGTTGTTTGGTGTTTGGGGGACTAGCTTCTTGAGTTCTTTGTATATTTTGGAGATCAGCCCTCTGTCAGATGTGGGGTTGGTGGATATCTTTTCCTAGTCTGTGGGTTGCCGTTTTGTCTTGCTGACTGTCTCCTTTGCCTTACAGAAGCTTCTCAGTTTCAGGAAGTCCCATTTATCAATTGTTGACCTAAGTGTCTGTGCTACTGGTGTAATGTTCAGGAAGCAGTCTCCTGTACTGATTGATTCAAGGGTATTTCCCACTTTGTCTTCTAATAGGTTCAGTGTCGCTGGATTTATGTTGAGATCTTTGATCCATTTTGACTTAAGTTTTGTGCAAGGCGGCTTGGGTCTAACTGCCAGTCTTCTACATGTCTGCACCCAGATATGCCAGCACCATTTGTTGAAGATGTTCTCTTTGTTCCATCGTATAAATTTGGATTGTTTGTCAAAAATCAGGTGTTCATAGGTGTGTGGGGTAATATCAGGGTTTTCAATTCTATTCCATTGGTCTACCAGTCTATTTTTGTGCTAATACCAAGCTGTTTTCAGGACTATAGCTCTGTAATAGAGATTGAAGTCAGGGATGGTGATGCTTCCAGAAGTTCCTTTATTGTATAGGGATGATTTGGCTATCCTGGGTCTTTTGTTTCTCCATATAAAGTTGAGAATTGTTCTTTCAAGGTCTGTGAAGAATTGTGTTGGGATTTTGATGGGGATTGCATTGAATCTGTAGATTGCTTTTGGCAAGATTGCCATTTTTACTATGTTGATCTACCTATCCAAGAGCATGGGAGATCTTTCCATTTTCTGGTATCTTCTTTAATTTCTTTCTTTAGAGACTCAAAATTCTTACTGTACAGGTCTTTCACTTTTTTGGCTAGTGTTATTCCAAGGTATTTTATGTTGTTTGTGGCAATTGTAAAGGGTGATGCTTCTCTGATTTCTTTCTCCACCAATGTGTCATCTGTATATAGTAGGGCTACAGATTTTTTTGAGTTAATTTTGTATCCTGCCACTTTGCTGAAGGTGTTTATCAGCTGTAGGAGTTCCCTGGTTGAGTTTTTCGGGTCACTTATGTAGACTATCATATCATCTGCAAATAGTGAGAGTTTGACTTCTTCCTTTCCAATTTGTATTCCCTTGATCTCCTTTTGTTGTCTTATTGTTCTAGCTAGAACTTCAAGGACAATATTGAAGAGGTATGGAGAGAGTGGACAGCCTTGTCTTGCCCCTGATTCTAGAGGAATTGCATTGAGTTTCTCTCCATTTAATTTGATGTTGGCTGTTGGCTTGCTGTATATTGCTTTTATTATGTTGAGGTATCTTCCTGTTATCCCTGATTTCTCCAGGACCTTTATCATGAAGGGATGTTGGATTTTGTCAAAGGCTTTTTCAGCATCTAGTGAGATGATCATGTGATTTTTTTCCTCAGTCTGTTTATATGGTGGATTACATTGATGGATTTTCGTATGTTGAACCATCCTTGCATCCCTGGGATGAAGCCTACTTGATCGTGTTGGATGATTTCTCTGATGTGTTCTTGGATTCGATTTGCCAATATTTTATTGAGAATTTTTGCGTCAATGTTCATGAGGGATATTGGTTTGTAGTTCTCATTCTTAGTTGTGTCTTTGTGTGGCTTGGGTATCAAGGTTATTGTGGCCTCATAGAAAGAGTTTGGTAATGATCCTTCTGCTTCAATTGTGTGGAATACTTTGAGGAGAATCGGTATTAGCTGTACTTTGAATTTCTGGTAGAATTCAGCACTGAAGCCGTCTGGTCCTGGGCTTTTTTTGGTTGGGAGACTTCTAATGACTGCTTCAATTTCTTTAGAGTTTATAGGTCTATTTAAGTTGCTTATCTGTTCTTGATTTAATTTTGGAAAGTGAAATCTGTCCAGAAAATTGTCCATTTCCTTTAGATTTTCAAATTTTGAGGAATACAGGTTTTCAAAGTATGACCTGATGATTCTCTGGATTTCCACTGTGTCTGTTGTTATGACCCCCTTTTCATTCCTGATTTTATTAATTTGCATGTTCACTCTTTGTTGTTTGGTAAGTTTGGATAAAGGTTTGTCTATCTTGTTGATTTTCTCGAAGAACCAACTTTTGTTATATTTATTCTTTGTATTGTTCTCCTAGTTTCCATTTTATTGATTTCAGCCCTCAATTTGATTATTTCCTGGCATCTGCTCCTCCAGGGTGTATTGGCTTCTTTGTTTTCTAAAGCTTTCAGTTGTGCTGTTAATTCTCTAGTGTGATTATACTCCTGTTTTTTCATGTGGGCACTTAGTGCTATGAACTTTCCTCTTAGCACTGCTTTCAGAGTATCCCATAGGTTTGGAAATGTGTCCTCATTCTCATTGAATTCTAAAAAATCTTTAACTTCTTTTTTTATTTCTTCCTGGACCCATGAATTGTGCAATTGGGTGTTACTTAATTTCCATGAGATTGTAGGTTTTCTGTAGTTCTTGTTGTTGAATTCTAATTTTAAAGCATGGTGGTCTGATAAGACACAGGGAGTTATTTCAATTTTTTTGTACTTGTTGAGGTTTGCTATGTTGCCAAGTATGTGGTCGCTTTTAGAGAAGGTTCCATGTGGCACTGAGAAGAAGGAAAATTGTTTTGTGTTTGGGTGGAATGTTCTATAGATATCTGTTAAGTCCAGTTGGGCCATAACTTCTATTAGTTCTTTTGTTTCTTTGTTAAGTTTCTGTCTGGTGTTCCTGTCCAGTGGTGACAGTGGGGTGTTGAAATTTCCCACTATAAGCGTGTGCGGTTTTATGTGTGATTTGAGTTTTAGTAATGTTTCTTTTACAAACGTGGATGCCTTTGTATTTGGGGCATAAATGTTCAGAATTGAGACTTCGTCCTGATGGATTTCTCCTGTGATGAGTAGGAAATGACCTTCTTCATCTCTTTTGACTGATTTTAGTTTAAAGTCCAGTTTGTTGGATATTAGGATTGCTACCCCCGCTTGTTTCTTGGGTCCATTTGATTGGAAGATCTTTCCCCAACCTTTAATTCTTAGGTACCGTCTGTCTTTGAGGTTGAGGTGAGTTTCTTGTAAGCAGCAAAAGGAAGGATTCTGTCTTCTTATCCATTCTGCTAATCTGTGTCTTTTCATAGGGGAGTTAAGACCATTAATGTTGATGGATATTAATGACCATTGATTATTGTTCATTCTTGTTTGTTTTTGATTTGGTGATGGTGGCAAGATTATGTGTGGGATTCTATCCCTTTTTTTCGTTTAACTGTTGGAAAATTGGGATTATCTATTGCCTATGTTTTTCTGGTTGTAGTTAACTTCCCTGGGTTGCAGTTTACCTTCCAGTACTTTGTGTAGGGCTGGATTGGTGGATATGTATTGTTTGAATCTGGTTTTATCATGGAATATCTTGTTTTCTCTGTCTATAATGATTGAAAGCTTTGCTGGGTATGGTAGTCTGGGCTGGCATCCATGGTCTCTTAGTGTAGGTAGAATATCGATCCAGGACCTTCTGGCTTTCAGAGTTTCCAGGGAAAAGTCAGGGGTGATTCTGATAGGTTTGCCTTTATAGGTTACTTGACCTTTTTCCTTTGCTGCTCTTAATATTTTCTCTTTGCTGTGTATGCTTGGTGTTTTGATTATGTGGTGAGGTGACCTTTTTTTTGGTCCAGTCTATTTGGTGTTCTGTAGGCTTCTTGTATTTTCATTGGCATGTCTTTCTATAGGTTGGGAAAATTTTCTTCTATGATTTTGTTGAATATGTTTTCTGTACCTTTGAGCAGTGTTTCTTCACCTTCTTCTACACCTATTATTCTTAGGTTTGGCCTTTTTACGGTGTCCCATATTTCCTGGATATTTTGTGTTAGGGATTTGTTGGACTTAAGATTTTATTTGGTTGATGAATCTATTTCCACTAGTGTGTCTTCAACTCCTCAGATTCTCTCTTCCATCTCTTGTATTCTGTTGGTTATGCTTATATCTGTAGTTCCTGATCGTTTACCCAGCTTTTCTATTTCCAGCATTGCCTCAGATTGTGCTTTCTTTATTGTCTCCATTTCAGTTTTTAGGTCTTGAACTGTTTCTTGTATTTTTTGGTTTGTTTTGCCTTCAATTTCTTTAAGTGATTTTCTCATGTCTTCTTTGAGTTCCTCTATCATTTTCCTAAAGATGTTTTTAAGGTCATTCTCTTCTGGTTCATCTGCATCGTGATGTTGAGGTCTTACTGGTGTATGTTTCCTAGTCTCCAGTGGTGTCATACTGGGTTTTCTGTTGTTGGATGTGCTTTTACCTTGCCCTCTTCTCATCCTTTCTTCTGGTGGGTGTAGCAAGTGTTTCTTGTTCTCCCGATGGGTGTGAGACCACGTTTCCCTTCTGGTAGATGCAAACAGATCCAATACTCTGATGTCGGTTCTCTTCTCGTGGATGGAGGTGTCACTGTTAACCGGGTGTCGGCGATGTCCGGGCATGCCGGGTCCCACCGGGAGGGCAGTTGGAGGCAGAGCTGTCACTGGGCCTCGGGGTGTCCGATCCCGCTGCCGAACTCCGTGTGGCATCACTTGTGTCAGATGACTCTGAGCAGCAACGATGAACCGAAACTGGAAACAGTTCCTGACCTACCTGGGCCGGCGGATGGAGGCCGGGCTGCCTCTGGGTGATCAGTGTTTGGAGCCCACTGCTGCCGCCGAACTGGGTCTGGTAGCAGGTCGCTTGCCTCAGATGACTCTGCGCAGCGATGACAAACCGTAACTGGAAACAGTTCCTGGCCTACCTGGGCCAGGGGATGGGGGCCAGGCTGCCTCTGGGGGCTGCCTCTGGGTGATCTGTGTTAGGGACCCACCACCGCGGCCGAACTGGGTCTCCCAGGCAGGTTGCTTGCCTCAGATGACTCTGCCGAAATAAAAGTATTTTTAAGTGCAAAGATTAAGTGTGTTTTCTGTTGCTGTATATAATATTACCTGGAACTTTATAAAATATAGAAGTGTATTTGGCACATGATGCTATAGGCTGGGAAGTGCAAGGGTGGCATCTGTGCCTAATGAAGGTCTTGTATCTCATCCCCTCTGAGAAGAGAACACCACACAGAGAGACAGATCAAGGCTGGTAGCTTCAGTCCCTTCCTCTTCAAACAAAGACAGGAAAGCCATCATGGGGTCCCATCTTTATGACTTTTCTGATTCCTTCTTACCTCCTAACCTCCAAAACACACTGCCATCTGAGACTTGGGAATTAAATTTCTAACATGTGAACTGTAGGGGAGAATCCACAGCACAGAGGTGTCTGCCTCTGTCGGGATTCTGTCAGGGAAGAATCCAGTCAGACATGGTGGCAATAGCAGTGTTCCCTGAGGGGTGACAATGCTGATACATTGCCGGCTATGGACAGGTAAAATGCTAAACCCTACCACAGGCTATCTTATCTTTGGCATGTTATCAATAGAGTAGTGATAGAGGAAGGACAGAGAAGTATGTCACTGGGGGTGGGCTTTGAGTGTTTAAGGTCTCATTCAACTTCTTGTTTGCTCTCTGCTTCCTGCTGGGGTTTGATCCTCCTCCCCCCACTGCCATGCCTTCCTCTTGCTGCCATGTCTCCCCAGAATGATGCAATTTTTAACTTTTAAAGATTTATTCTTTGTCTTTCACATCATGCCTGCAAATCCACCCCTCAAAAAAAAAAAAAAAAGAAAAAACCCAAGATAAAATTATAACGAAAAAAGGAGCAAAAATCTAGTCATGGAAGTTGTAATGTGACACAGTGACTCACACAATAAATTCCTTTATCCATACATTTTCACATGCAGGTGTTCATTGCAAAGACCATTGGTCTGGTTCAATGTCCCTGGTCTCTGCAAACCATTGACACTAGAACATCATGGGGCATCCTGTTGCTGCCCTGTGTTTTGGAGATCCTGCGACTGTGGGTCTTAAGGACCCCCCCCACTCCCATTCTCCAACAGGTCACTGACGGGGTGGATGTTGGGGTGGGCCAACATATAACCCTGGTTTTGGGCTGGGTAAGGGAGGGTTGGTGAGCCCACTAGCTCTCCTCTGTCTTCACTACCAGGGTGAGCTATCCTGCATTGTCCTGGCTAGTTCACCCCTTGCAGCAATGAGCAAGAAGTGGAGCCAATTCTCCTGCTTTCAAGACCTCAGGGTCTGTTCTCCCACACATGCATTCAGGTCCAGCTCTACTCTGTGGCCCAGGTGAGGTGCAGGGGCCACTCTCCTGAGTGCTGCAGCTGATGAGGGGCAAGGGCAGCTTTTCTGCTATTGTGACCTCCGGGCAAACTCCCCCCCCCAGACCTTGGTGTTTATGGATGTTAGATGGGGGCATCTTTCTGCCACCTATGTCACCATATGTTAGATAAGTAATGGGGACAGATCTCACACACACAGAGCATTGGGGCTGGCTCATACCTCTGCAATAGCAATGATGGATTCTTAATCCTCTAGCGTTTTAAGTAAAAATAGATTTTTCTTCAATAAGTTTCTTTAAGATATTTGTTATGGCACCAGAATGTAACTATGAATTTGCATCTCTCAGAACACATTCCTGTCTCATAACAGGCTTCCAGACCTTAGCATAACTCTCTGCATGATGGAAACACCATTCAGGCCATAAAAACTCAGCACACTGGCAGTGTCACCTAACAAATTAAAAACAAATACCTAATCCATGAAAGTGTATAGTTCTGAGAAAGTCTGTAAATGCCCTAACCTTGCTTTTTGGTTTCTGTAGTTCTGCCTCTAGCTAACTGTTAAGGTTACATCATGATATTTGTGCTGAGAAAGGCTTGGAGCTTCAATGGGATCCCAAAAACCAAGTGTACAGGCTAGCTAATAAAGCCTTATTTTCTTGGTTTTTGGCTTTTGGTTATTCATGAGTCAGATTCTTACTATCAAGACAGGGTCTCACTATATATCTCTGGATCTCACTAAGAAGATCAGGTTGTTCACAACCTTACTGAGATCCACCTGGTCTTCCTTCCAAATGCTAATAATGAAAGTGTGCACCAACACACCCTTCATTAATAAATACTTTTTGTTGGCTTAAACCTGTGTCTGGTAGTCTTCCCTGGTAGGCACCCCACAACATTCTTTAAGCAATGCACATGTGAAGGTGAACATTTGGTGGAGGAACTTGTGAAGTAGCAGGAGAACAGAAGCATGGATTCCTTGATACACAATTTCCTAGGTTGTGAATCACAGTGGGATTGTGAATGAATATAAATGGGCCCACTACATCCCATGCCTTACTTTCTTCATTATCTCATCTTTCCCAGGACATTGAATGTCTCCTACAGTATCAATTTAGGGCATAGATGAAGTCATTACAGGTTTAGGAACCCAAGGAAGCAAGTGGCCCATCACCTCAGGACCATGCTGTTTTCAAATCCACATGGCTGGCTTTTAAGTTCTATGATGGGAACTCAGGGTCATGGCCTCTCCTGGACAGGTTCTCTGGTGTTTTGTAACATGGATTTCTCTTGTTGATAAGCATGGCAGGGAACCACAGGGACAATGTCCAATTTTTGTTGCCTGAAGCCGGATTGCTCTGACTCATGGCCTTCTTCCAAACTAAGCCACACATCCTTTAATTCCCATCTTTCCAAGGGGTGGCCCAATTTCCAGAATGTATCCCTGTGGAGTTCTGAAGTGGAGTGCTAGAGTAGTCATAGCATTGGCTAAGGACTGCTATGTCCTGGGGTTTGGTCCTTGACTGACTCCTACAGAATGTCTTTAGATTCTCTATAGGCTCTTTAAGATAAGTGAACTTGGGCACAGATTGTTTCTTCTGCCTGGGCAACAACATGCTTCCTTGGATGGGTCATAATCATGACAGAAGAAATGAGTTGACTATGATTCTGTCACACATGAATCCCACTCCCCATTGTCCTGTCTTTAACAATCCTTGAGGGCAGAGTTTGCCTGCAGGAACTTATGTATGTGCTTTTTTTCCCATATGGTTGTAAATTACTCAGGACCTCACATATGTGAGGCAAACACTATAGCGCTGAGCCATGTCCTCAGCACAACACCCACATTTGCATGCTGCATGTCATCTTTGAATATAAATTCTTGCTTATAAACACTTCATGTTTGAGATATTTCAAAAATATATTACATCTGTATCTACACATGGCAGCCAACATTTCTCTTTTATTCATACATTGACATTTCTCTCCAAACATCTTTGAAGTAAACAGAGCCATGTTGGGGAAAACCAGCAAGGTTTTCTTGATTCACCTTAAAATCCACTTGGTCTTTGGGGGAGTGTGTCATTCTTGCTTCTGAATATCAGCCACCCAATGGAGGCCTCAAGTTGTGAAGAAGAAAGGCTGTTGCCTCTGTGTAGAGTTCTAAATATTCATTTCACTAGCTTCCTCACATGGATTGGCTTCAAATGCACAGCCTTCATTCAGTGACCAATCACCATCCCAGGATCTTCCCACTGGTACCATGATCTCACTAGTCCACCTTTCCCTGATAACCCTTCCACCATCACTGACAGTCCCTGTTGCTCTACATGCAGCTTTCCCAGTGTTCTATCAAAGGCACAGTTCATGGTTCATCCAAAGCTCTCTTTGCTGGTCCAAGAGCACTGGCTGCTTCTGTGGACTGGTTCTATCCAATCCTCTCCCTACAGTTCTGAGTCAGCACCCTCAATCATTCAGAGGTACTCTTAGGATTCTTGACACCTTCAAAATCAATTCATATTTACCAAACATATCTGGCCATTGTGTCATTCATTTTCTCCACTAATATGTCCTACTGGGTATCTGTTTCCAAGACAAATGCAGTGAAAGTTTCCTAGTATGAGCTGAGCTTCTGCATTGGAAACTGACAGTGAAAAAACCACCAGCAATTAGCTCATCCTATCTCCACTGTTCTCATCTTCTGACCATTGGTAATGTACCATCTCCTTAGCTTTCAGAATCTGCTCCACAGTATGTACACATCAGTGTTTCCTCACCCATTTCTTCAAAACTCTTCTAATTTGGTGATCATTTTCACAAATAATAACAGCCAAATATTTGTAAGGAAAAAAACAGACAGAAAGAAAGAACTGCAGCATCATTATGAACAAATGTACATCCACAAGCCATTTATCCACTCATCAAACAACCAAAAGGCCAACACCTCCCCAAGTCTCTAGAATATTCATTGATGGCACTAAATCCTAGCATGTTTCATGGGTGGGAAATGGTGTCCACCAATTGGATCACACTCTGAAGCTATCTGGATGTTTTTCCTGACCAGTGCCTTTAATTTTTTCTACTGTTTACTGAACTGAAGACTACACTGTAATACTAGTTCATATCTAAGGGATCTTCTCTATTTGTGATCACTGCTGAAGAGGAGAAAATTCTCAGAACACACAGCTTCTCATGCACTCTGCTCCCATATTGACTCTATAGACTGAGGCTAATGGCTGCAATTGGGGGTGTCTATGAGGCTCACATGGAACCTGGAGCTCATGTTCTCACACACCTGTGCACCCATGGACATGTAGAACAATAAATCCAATCAATGGCTGCATTTTAGCAATGTCCATTATGAACTCTGAATAAATGAATACTTCTAAGTAATCGACCACCTTTATTGCATTTCCACCATTCTGACAGCCTTCAGTTCACCACCTTTGTAGGTTACCTCTCTTCCTGACTATGTGCATTGACTAATCAACCATTAGGAAAAACTGTCCTGTGTCCTCTGTTGCACAACAGGGTAAGCTCTCCTATGAACAAAGAGAACCCTGGTGTCCAGGGAGATTCCTGTGTAGTCTTTCGTGGGAAATGACATGGTGGGACTTTCCCCAGGGACCAAGTCTGGCAAGTGAGCCAGTTTCCCCAGTGGGGAGTCTCAGCATAAATATGTCCCTGAAGACTAAAGGCAATCATTGCTCCTCCAGAACTCAGGTGAGGGATGACTCTACGAAACGACCTGCACAAATACTTCTGCTCTTTCTTCTATGCCCACGTGGGATTTCCTTTTAAACTAACCTTTGTGTTCTAAATTTATATGGTGTGAAGTTTGTGCTGTGCTGAAGGGACATGTGGGAAATGCCTCTTAGTGAATTGCAGGCTGCTGTATGGGGAGACAATCTGCTCTGCTCTCAATGTCTCTTCCTCCATCAGTGCTGTCTTGCTGTCCTCCCAGAAAGTCTTGGTTCAGGGTTGATGGGACCAGAACTGAAGCCTTGTGATTTTCAGGAAGGTCCTGGTGCAGGTCACCTAGGCATTCCATTTGGATTCTAGTGAGCTACAGTGGGATGGACTACAAGCCTCTCCCTTGATTACAGACCCCAAGTGGGGGTACCCATCTGGATGTGTATCTGTGAGCCTGTCTTTTCATTTCAGCAGAATGAAGCTTCTCCCTGGTCTCATTTTTTGCTCCCTGGTCCTGGGGGTCAGCAGCTGGCTCTCATTTATTGGTGAGGCTTATCTAGGTAAGGCTGATGGGTGAAGTATGGCTTGTGGGGTTCAGGAAACAATTTAGAAATTTTTGCCCACTTCCTAGGAATGTTATTTCTTGGGTTTTGTTTTTTGGCTGGGGTGGGGGGTGGGTGGTTATGCAATACAAATACAAATCTCAGACTAGTGACTGTAATGGTCTGAGTACAGCAGGTGGCAGAGCAGTAGCTTGAAACTTGCTAAGCCTGAAATCAGCTGCCTGGTTGATGTGTCTGTTTGTTGTTATCTTTTGCATCCTCCCTAAGGCATGGGCATAGTCTTTAGGTTCATATTCCTCCTGTCTTTCCCATCAGGGGCTGGGGACATGTGGCGAGCCTACTCTGACATGAAGGAAGCCAACTGGAAAAACTCAGACAAATACTTCCATGCTAGAGGGAACTATGATGCTGCCCAAAGGGGTCCTGGGGGAGTGTGGGCTGCTGAGATCCTCAGGTAAATGCAGACAGTTGGATCACTGGGCCTGGGTAGCAGGGGTTGAATGTGCTAGCAGACCAGGGTCAGATGAGCCCAAGACAAGGTCTTGACACCCAGAGGGCCTCCCCCCTTGCTCATACAGGTACTTCTTCCATTCATACTCTGTGGATCCTGTGCTGTGGGCAGATCCAGCACACAGCTCATGCTGGATAGGCATGCTTCCAAATGCAGACAGGGAGTGATTCCAGCCCTGTCTATGTGGTGATGGTTGTTCAGTATAGGATGGCTCACCAGGCCTATGCTGTGCTAGGTCTGGCAGGGTCAGGTCCTCCTCCCTGATATCCTGATTTTGTTCTATAGCCATCTATGGAAAAGTGGAGAACTGGGAGGGTGGACTATGGCCATGCAGATCATTGTGGATCTCCTCCATGTGCTTCTCCTAGTGATGCAAGAGAGAACATTCAGATGTTCATGGGTCGTGGACACGAGGATTCCTTGGCAGACCAGGAAGCCAACAGATGGGGCCGCAGTGGCAATGACCCCAATCACTACCGACCCAAAGGCCTGCCAGACAAATACTGAGCATCCTCATTTCAGCCTCAGGTTTCTGTGCTGTGGATTCCAGGGAGCAGACATAGGGTTCTTCACTTCTGTGTCCACTGTGGGTGTGGGGAGCCTACCGTGCTTGTGTAATAAATTCATGGGAGATGAAATTCTGTCATTGTGTTTTCAGTGGGTGGATCTGTTTGGTACAAACTGTCAGTACTACACACAGTCTGGAATAGAGAGCTTTTAGGTTTAGGTCTCTTGTTCTCAGTAGTTACATAGATAGACAGATCTGATGACTGCCCCAGTTCCTATTCAGGTGACTATTCAAGCCCCAGAGGTTACAGATACAATGTTTTCAGACCTTTCCCTATGGTGACCACCACACTCTGTGTCTACTGTGTTCCAGCACTTTCTCTTTTCTCACTGCACTAGTCTGACATTTCTCTGCTTCTGTGCACAGGGACACACCTGTGTTCAGACTGCAGTGGTGAATTCTGTGGCACCTTGAATCTCTGTCATCAGAGCAATACTTTCAAATCCAATTGTTGACCAACTGTTATCCACTATAACACAATTCCTCACTGTCTCAAATGCACTCTCTCTCTCTCTCTCCTTCTCTCTCTCTCTCTCTCTCTCTCTCTCTCTCTCTCTCTCTCTCTCTCTGTGTGTGTGTTACTGCTTTGCAGTTGTACTTTTTGTGTTGGTATTGGTGGTCAGAGGATAGTCACATGTTTTGCTCCTTCTGGGGCTGTGTGCCTTCTTTTGCATTCATGGTTTCTTCTTTTTAATTTGAATTGCAAACAAGAATGAATTACATGACAGTCCCAGCTCCCTTCTCCCTCCCTTCCTCCCCTACAACCCCCCCAATTAAAACCCTACCTATCGCATATACTTTCTTCTAATCTATACCTGACTCAACCTTTCTGCTCCCTCATGACCTCCACATCCTTCCTCTTCTTCCCTTCTCATTCTCGTAGCTCCCTCCCCTTCATTCATGGTTTCTAAGTGGTCTGGAATTCTGCAGACTTCCAGTTCAGCTAGTCTGGCTGGACAGTGAGCCCTTGCCCTGTAGACCAGGCTGTCTCGAACTCACAGAGATCCATCTGCTTCTGCCTCCTGAGTGCTGGGATCAAAGACATGCTCCACCAATGCCTAGCACTGAAAGAAATGTATTTTTAAGTGCAAAGATTAAGTGTGTTTTCTGTTGCTGTATATAATATTACCTGGAACTTTATAAAATATAGAAGTGTATTTGGCACATGATGCTATAGGCTGGGAAGTGCAAGGGTGGCATCTGTGCCTAATGAAGGTCTTGTATCTCATCCCCTCTGAGAAGAGAACACCACACAGAGAGACAGATCAAGGCTGGTAGCTTCAGTCCCTTCCTCTTCAAACAAAGACAGGAAAGCCATCATGGGGTCCCATCTTTATGACTTTTCTGATTCCTTCTTACCTCCTAACCTCCAAAACACACTGCCATCTGAGACTTGGGAATTAAATTTCTAACATGTGAACTGTAGGGGAGAATCCACAGCACAGAGGTGTCTGCCTCTGTCGGGATTCTGTCAGGGAAGAATCCAGTCAGACATGGTGGCAATAGCAGTGTTCCCTGAGGGGTGACAATGCTGATACATTGCCGGCTATGGACAGGTAAAATGCTAAACCCTACCACAGGCTATCTTATCTTTGGCATGTTATCAATAGAGTAGTGATAGAGGAAGGACAGAGAAGTATGTCACTGGGGGTGGGCTTTGAGTGTTTAAGGTCTCATTCAACTTCTTGTTTGCTCTCTGCTTCCTGCTGGGGTTTGATCCTCCTCCCCCCACTGCCATGCCTTCCTCTTGCTGCCATGTCTCCCCAGAATGATGCAATTTTTTTGTTTTCTTTTTTTGTTTTTATTTTTTTTACTAATTCAAGTTAGGGAACAAGCTTGTTTCACATGTAAATACCTTCTCCCTCTCCCTCACCTCACACCATCCCTCCTCCCCCACCCCCAACCTACCCTGCACCCCATTCACTCACCACTCCCCTGGCAGGGTAGGGCCCTCAACAGGGACTCTGCAAAGTCCACCAAATCTTCCTGTGCTGGGCGTGGGCCCTTCCCCATGTGTCCAGGGCCATAGTATCCCTTCACTTGGGATGGGCTCTCAAAGTCCCTTCTTGCACCAGGGAAAAATGCTAATCCATTTCCAGAGGCTCCCTGAAGTGCAGAGGCCTCCTTATTGGCATCCATGTTCAGGGGGCTGGATCACTCTTGTACAGGCCTCCCATATAGCATCTGGGGTCGATGTGCTCTCCCTTGTTCAGGCCAACTGTTTTTGTGGGTATCTCCAACCTGGTACAGACCCCTTCGATCTTCATTCCTCCCTCTCTTCAACTAGGTTCCAGATTTTAGCTAAGTGTATTTCTGTGGATGTCTGTCTCTGCTTCCATCAGCCACTGGATGAGGGCTCTAGGATGGCATAAAGAGTAGTCATCAATCTCATTTTAGGGGAAGGGCTTTTAGGTTATCCTCTCTTCCATTGCCTGGATTGTCAGATCATGTCATCCTTGTAGGTCTCTGGAGATCTCCCTAGTTCCAGATCTCTTCTCGGACCTATAGTGGCTCCCTCTAATATGGTATCTCTCATCCTGCTCTCTCTCCTCTATTCTTCCCCCAACTCAATATCTCTGCTCCTCCATTTCCAATCCTCTACTCCTCTTCTCGTACTCTTATTGTGGCAGCACCGTCTCCCCTACCCTCATGCTCCCAATTAGCTCAGGAGTTCATGCCACTTCCCATTCCTGGGGTCTATTTATCCCTTAGAGTGCTTCATGTTTCCTAGTTTCTTTGGTGCTGAGGATTATAGGCTGGTAATCCATTGCTCTATGTCTAAAATTCATGTATCAGTGAGTACATACCATGTTTGTCTTTTTGTGACTGGGTTACCTCACTTAGGATGGTTTCTTTTAGTTCCATCCATTTGCCTGCGAATTTCAAGATTCCATTGCTTTTTTCTGCTGAGTAGTACTCCATTGTATAAATGTACCAAATTTTCTCTATCCATTCTTCAGTTGAGGGGCATCTAGGTTGCTTCCAGGTTCTGGCTATTACAAACAATGATGCTATGAACATGGTTGAACATATGTCCTTGTTGTATGAACATGCACTATTTGGGTATACACCTAAGAGAGGAATGGCTGGATCTTGAGGTAGATTGATTCCCATTTTTCTGAGCAACCGCCATACTGATTTCCAGAGTGATCTTACAAATTCACACTCCCACCAGCAACAGAGGAGTGTTCCTTCTTCTCCACATCCTCTCCAGCAGAGATTGTCATTGGTATTTTTGATTTTAGCCATTCTGACAGGTGTGAGGTGGTATCTCAGAGTTGTTTTGAGTTGCATTTCTCTGTTGGTGAATGATTTTGAGCACTTTCTTAAGTGTCTTTCAGCCATTTCAGATTCCTCTGTTGAAAATTCTATTTAGTTCTGCACCCCACTTTTTAATTTCATTATTTGGTGTTTTGGTGGCTAGCTTCTTGAGCTCCTTGTATATTTTGGAAATCAGCCCTCTGTCAGATGTAGGGTCGGTGAAGATCTTTTCCCATTCAATGGGTTGTAGTTTTGTCTTGCTGACTGTGTCCTTTGCCTTACAGAAGCTTCTCAGTTTCAGGAGGTCCCATTTATTAATTGCAGACCTCAGTGTCTGTGCTACTGGCATGATATTCAGGAAGCGGTCTCTTGTGCAAATTTGTTCAAGGGTAATTCCCACTTTCTCTTCTAGAAGATTCAGTGTGGCTGGATTTATGCTGAGATCTTTGATCCATTTGCACTTAAGTTTTGTGCATGGTGACAGATATGGATCTATCTGCAATCTTCTGCATTTCCGAATCCAATTGTACCAGCACCATTTGTTTAAGATGATATTTTTTTCCATTGTATAGATTTAGTACCTTTTCAAAAATAAGGTGTTCTTAGGTGCATGGGTCAATATCAGGGTTTTCAATTCGATTCCATTGGTCTATCTGTCTATTTTTGTGCCAATACCAAGCTGTTTTCAGAACTTTGGCTCTATAGTAGAGCTTGAAGTCGGAGGTGGTGATGCCTCCAGAAGATCCTTTATTGTAAAGAGTTGTTTTGGCTATCCTGGGTTTTTTATTTTTCCATATAAAGTTGAGTATTGTTCTTTCACTGTCTGTGAAAAACTGTGTTGGGGTTTTGATGGGGATTGCATTGAATCTGTAGATTGCTTTTGGAAGGATTGCCATTTTTTTCCATGTTAATTTTATCTATCCAAGAGCATGGGAGATCTTTCCATTTTCTGGTATCTTCTTTAATTTCTTTCTTTAAAGTCTCAAAGTTCTTATTGTACGGGTCTTTCCCTTTTTTGGTTAGTGTTACCCCAAGATATTTATTTTGCTTGTGGATATTGTAAAAGGTGATGTTTCCCTGTTTTCTCATTGGATTTATCATCTGTATATAGTAGGGCAACTGATTTTTTTGAGTTAATTTTGTATCCTACTACCTTGCTGAAGGTGTTTATCAGCCGTAGGAGTTCTCTGGTAGAGCTTTTTGGGTCACTGGTGTAGACTATCATGTCTTCTGCAAATAGTGAAAGTTTGACTTCATCCTTTCCAATTTATCCCTTTGATCCCATTTTCTTGTCATATTGTTCTAGCCAGAACTTCAAGTACAATATTGAAGAGATATGGAGAGAGTGGACAGCCTTGTCTTGTTCCTGATTTTAGAGGAAACGCTTTGAGTTTCTCTCCATTTAGTTTGATGTTGGCTATTGATTTGGTTTATATTGTGTTTATCATGTTTAGATATCTTCCTGTTATCCCTGATTTCTCCAGGACCTTTATCATGAAGGGATGTTGGATTTTGTCAAAGGCTTTTTCAGCATCTAGTGAGATGATCATGTGAATTTTTTCCTCAGTCTGTTTATATGGTGGATTACATTGATGGATTTTCGTATGTTGAACCATCCTTGCATCCCTGGGATGAAGCCTACTTGATCGTGTTGGATGATTTCTCTGATGTGTTCTTGGATTCGATTTGCCAATATTTTATTGAGAATTTTTGCGTCAATGTTCATGTGGGATATTGGTTTGTAGTTCTCTTTCTTAGTTGTGTCTTTGTGTGGCTTGGGTATGAAAGTGATTGTAGCCTTGTAGAAAGAGTTTGGCAATATCCCATCTGCTTCTATTGTGTGAAACAGTTTGAGGAGTACTGTAATTATCTCTTGTTTGAATTTCTGGTAGAATTCTGCAGTGAAGCTATCTGGCCCTGGGCTTTTTTTTTTTTTTTTGGTTGGAAGGCTTTTGATGGCTGCTTCTATTTCATTAGGGGTTATAGGTCAATTTAAACTGTTTATCCGATCTTGATTTAATTTTGATAAGCGATATTTATCCATAAAGCTGTCCATTTCCTTTAGATTTTCGAATTTTGTGGAGTACAGGTTTTCAAAGTATGACCTGAAGATTCTCTGAATTTCCTCAGTGTCCGTTGTTATATCCCCCTTTTCATTTCTGATTTTGTTAATTAGCATGCTCTCTCTCTGCCTTTTGGTTAGTTTGGCTAGAAGTTTGTCTATCTTGTTGATCTTCTGAAAGAACCAACTCTGTTTCATCGATTCTATGTAATGTTTTCCTAGTTTCTACTTTGTTGATTTCGGCTCTCAGGTTGATTATTTCCTGGCATCTACTCCTCCTTGGTGTGTTTGCTTCTTCTTGCTCTAAAGCTTTCAGTTGTTCTGTCAGTTGTCTAATGTGACTTTGCTCCAGTTTCTTTATGTGGGCACTTAGCGCTATGAACTTCCCTCTTAGCACTGCTTTCAGAGTGTCCCATAAGTTTGGGTATGTGTGTCTACATTCTCATTAAATTCTAGGAAGTCTTTAATTTCTTTTTTTATTTCTTCCTCAACCCAGTAATGGTGCAATTTGGTGTTATTCATTTTCCATGTGAATGTTGGTTTTCTACAATTCTTATTGCTGTTGAATTCTAACTTTAAAGCATGGTGATCTGATAAGATACAGGGGGTTATTTCAATTCTTTTGTAATTGTGGAGGTTTGCTTTGCTGCTGACTATGTGGTCAATTTTTGAGAACATTCCATGTGGCACTGAGAAGAAGATAAATTCTTTTGTATTTGGATGGAATGTTTATAGATATGTTAAACCCAGTTGGGTCATAACTTCAGTCAGATCCTTTGTTTCTTTGTTAAGTTTCTGTCTGGTGGTCTCGTCTAGTGGTGTAAGGGAGTTGTTGAAGTCTCCTACTATAAGTGTGTGGTTTTATGTATGGTTTGAGCTTTAGTTATGTTTCTTTTACAAATGTGGATGCCTACGTATTTGGGGCATAGATGTTCAGGATTGAGACTTCATCTTGAGGGACTTTTCCTGTGATGAGTATGAAATGCCTTTCTTCATCTCTTTTGATTGCTTTTAGTTTAAAGTCTAATTGGTTAGATATTAGGATTGCTACACCAGCTTGTTTCTTGAGCCCATTTGATTGAAAAATTTTTTCCCATCCTTTTACTCTGAGGTATCGCCTGTCTTTGAAATTGAAGTGTGTTTCTTGTAAACAGCAGAAGGATGGATTCTGTCTTCGTATCCATTCTGTTAGCCTATATCTTTTTATGGGTAAGTTAAGACCATTGACATTTAGGGATATTAATGTCCATTGTCCAGTGGTTCTTCTTTTGGATTTATTGTTGGTAGTGTCATTGAGTGTGGATTTTGCCCTCCTGTTTTTGTGTTTGGTAAAATTAGATTATCTATTGCCAGTGTTTTTGTGAGTGTAGTTATGTTCGTTGGGTTGCAGTTTTCCTTTTGGACACTTCTGTAGTGCTGGAATTGTGGATACGTAATGTTTAAATCTGTTTTTGTCACGGAATATCTTGATTTCTCCATCTATAGTGATTGAAAGTTTTGCTGGGTACACTAGTCTGGGTTGACATCCATGCTCCTTTTGTGCTTGTAGGATATCTATCCACGACCTTCTGGCTTTCAGAGTTTCCATTGAGAAGTCAGGTGTGATTCTGATTGGTTTGCCTTTATATGTTACTTGGTCTTTTACCTTTGCTGCTCTTAATGTTTTCCCTTTATTCTGTAGATTTGGTGTTTTGATTATTTTGTGTCGGGGGGACTCTTTTTGTGGTCCAGTCCGTTTGGTGTCATGTAAGCTTCTTGTACTTTCATAGGCATATCCTTCTATAGGTTGGGGAAGTTTTCTTCTATGATTTTGTTGAATATGTTTTCTGTACCTTTGAGCAGTGTTTCTTCACCTTCTTCTACACCTATTATTCTTAGGTTTGGTCTTTTCATGGTGTCCCATATTTCCTGGATATTGTGTTAGGGATTTGTTGGACTTGAGATTTGCTTTGGTTGATGAATGTATATCCTCTAGCGAGTCTTCAATAGCTGAGATTCTCTCTTCCATCTCTTGAATTCTATTAGTTATACTCACATCTTTAGTTCCTGATCGTTTATCCAGCCTTTCCATTTCCAGCATCACCTCATTCTGTGTTTTCTTTATTGTGTCTATTTCAGCTTTCATGCTTTGAACTGTTTCAAGAACTTCCTTCACTTGTTTGGATGTTTTTTCTTGGGTTTCTTTAGATTCTTTAAGAGATTTGTTTATTTCTTGAATTTTTTGGTTTGTCTTTTCCTCCATTTCGTGTAATTTTTTGCTTGCTTTTTCTTCTATTTCTTTAAGGGATTTTCTTGTTTCCTCTTTAAAGGTCTCTATCATCTTGCTGAGATAATTTTTGAGGTCCAGCTCATCTTCATGCTCTGTGTTGGGCTTTGCAGATCTCGCTGGAATGGAGTCCCTAGATTCTAGTGGTGTCATATTGGTCTTTCTGTTGTTGAGTGAAATCTTATTCTGTCTTCTTCCCATATCTTCTTTTAGTGGGTGCAGGTGGGGTCTCTCTATCTCCTCTTGTGACCCAGTGGTGTGTGGGGGCGAGGAATTCAATGTGCGCAGCCCTGGATGGCCTTGCCTCTCCTGGTAGTTTCCTCACTCCTTGTGGACCGGATGACGGAAAGAGATGGAAGAGTGGGTCGTTTCCAGATTCAGGGAGCTCCTCCTTGTCTGTGCGTGTCTACCCCATGCAGGTGGGCGCAGGCCCTGAGTGGCCGGGGTGAGTGATGGTTTGGATGGGGGTTGGATAAGGACAGAGGCTCACTCACCTCATTCCTGGGTCTGTCAGTGGAAAGGATGGAAGAGTGGGGTGCTACCAAATTCAGGGAGCAGGGAGCTCCTCCCTGCCTGGGTGTGTCTACTTCAAGCCGGCAGTCGGGGGGGGGATGGTTGTGGTGAGTGATGTTTTGGCCAGGAGTTGTGTAAGGGCAGAGACTCACTCAGCTAGTTCCTGGGTCGGTCTTCGGAAAGGGCTAAATCTGTTTTTTTATGAAATATTTCAACCCATTCTTTCAGAATGCTTTATTACTGTATGTGATTATTGGCTAATACTTTCTTCAGGTCCAGACTTTCAAAACTTAAAATAGCTTTTACAGCCAAGAAAATGGCATTCAAGTATCAATTGCCAAATCTCACATTACAAGTTGAACATCGCTTATTATGGCTTGCATGCACAGAGGATGGGAATTGGTCAACAAAATTCCTCATGAAAATGCTTAATATAAATTGACAGCTCAGACAAAAATTGTCTTTAAATGCTTAAAAACAAAAAGTGTTTAACTAGGTATTATTTATGATTTAATAAATCCACTGAGGGTCAAAATGCATAGCTGGCAACAGTCAGAGAGCCAGGCAGCCAGGCAGGGCTGATGCACACTTTTAATCCCAGGACTTGGTAGACAGAGGCAGAGGTATCTCTGTTAGTTCAAGGCTACACTTAGCTACATGAAATTGGTCAAATCTAAAAAAGAAAACAGCTCACACAAAGGTGATCTCCGAACTTGGAATACCTTATCTTTAATCTCAGTACTAGGGAAGTAGATACAGGAGTGATGTGGCAGCAGGGAGAGAGGAATATAAGGCAGGAGGAGACAGAGGATTGCAGTCAGAGGCTCGGAAAGCAGTGCAGTCTGCATTGTACTCTGAGGATTCGTGGAGACAGGATCAACAATTTCAGTCTTGGTAGAGGTTAGAGATAGTGGCTGCTTTGCTTTTCAGCTTGAATCCCAATATCTGCCTCTGGGTTTTTATTATTCATATTACACCTAGTCTCAAATACCACATATTATCTTCCATTCAAGTACAAGGGGGAAGCCTACTAAGATATGAAGATTATACAATGTGTATTCTCTGGTTGAGCTCCAGCATTTTGGAGGAGGAGAAGAGGGAAGAGACAGGGAGGTTTCCAAGGAGGGAGGGGAAGACAGTGGGAGAGGAAGACAGGGAGGGGAAGACAGAGGGAGGGAAAGTCAGAGAAGGAAGAAGAGGAGGAAAAAAAATCTTAATATTAACTCTACAATCTACCACTGCACTAGCAGATACATTCAGACATAACACAAAAAAACTTCAAAATGTTATCATGTAACTCAGAACTGATGAAAACAGCTCCTATTTAACACATAATTGTGAAGTTTCATGCATACACATGTAAAATGAGTTTGGTTAACTGAATTTAAAACAAATCCAGTGTAACTACAACCAGACCAAGACAGACACTGAAATCATATTCTCTTCACTCCATGGCAACTCTGTCCTAAGAAACTGCCATATTTAATTACATGATTCAGACCATCACCACTTTTGTCTCTGTAACAAATTTTAATCTTCTGAAACTGAAATTCTATCAGTTAAATAAGAAACCCACATTCCCTGTCAGTCATTAATCTACTTTACATCCCAAAGACTTCCTTTCCATCCCAATGTTTTTGATTGATTGACTGATTTCTTGATTGATTGATTTAGAGACAGGGTCTCTCACTATGTAGGCCTGGCTGTCCTAGAACATGCTATATAGACCAGACTGACCTCAAACTGTGATTTCTCTCTTGACTTGTAATCTCTGCTGGGATTAAAGGAGTATGACACCACTAGTCATTTCATTCTTGAAAACTGGCACATATTTTTGCATGTAATAAAGAGTTTCATGGGAACATTTCATATTTGCACATAAAATTACTCATCATTTTCTAAAATTTTACCATTCATTGACATTTTTCTTTAAGTAGTTACATAGATGTTTTCCAATTCTTCAGTACAATGATTCAAAGATAAATTTATAAGAAAAGGCACTAAGAGAGGTATTTAATTTCAAGTGTCCTGGGTTCAAATCTCTCAGACAAAATGACTTGTTTGAGCAACATTAGCATACATGATTTATTTGAATATGTTTAGTAGTTACAGAACTTTCACATACTATTGGGGGGTTGAAATTTTCTTGGTGTCCTAGAATTGTCTGTATAATATCCCACCTATGACCTGAATTGAGGCAATAATTTAGGGAGCTCTGTACAAATTGAAAACTTGCTTTCTATTTCCCATGATTTCTACTACTCATCATTATCTACCTGGTTCTAATAGTTGTAAGAATTAGAGATCCATTGTGAACACATTGTTACTTCTGTAAAAATTGTTTTCTTCTGTGCTCAAATCTCCAAAATATGAAAGATAATATCACTGAGGCTCAGCCTTGGTTATCTGTGTGCATGTCATCTATTTGTTCACATTGTCATCCTGCCCCCATGGCTGTAGTGCTGACCTACACAGTCTAGGAGGGAAAAACTTTAGTTCATTTGAGCTGTGTTAACTATGATTATTTTACTAAATTGCTGTGATAACCATGCATTTATACCAATTGAATTAATGAGTGTTTTCATACTAAATCCAACAATATGGAAAATAGGTTAGGAGACAATATTTAGGAGGAATTAGATGAATACACAAAATCATTCTTGTCCATTGTAGAGATTTTATACTTAACATGATATTTGTTCTTATTCTTTAAAAAATACCATCAAAACCACATTTTGAATGATATAAAATCTAATTGGGGGTAACAAATATGATATATAATTGGAGGTTTTATTTATATGAATGAAGAGTGTTTGCAATATGTTGGATTATGATATCTATTACAGGGAGCTATTTCCGGTTCTGGGTAAGTGGCCCTGCTCGGAGGCATCTGACGCCAGGGTTTGCTCTCCGGATCTGAGATCGGCAGTGGGACCTGGCACACCCTGACACTGCAGAGGCCCCAGTGGCAGTTCTGCCTCCATCCAACAGCCCAGGTAGGCCAGGGGCTGTCTCTGGTTCCGGTTCAGCAGGATCCAACACACCTGGACACTGCCAAGGCCCCAGTGGCAGTTCTGCCTCCATCCACGGCAAGAGGACATCTGTCAGAGTATTGGAACTGTTTGCATCTACCAGAAGGGAACCTTGGTTCCATACCCACCAGGAGAGGAAGAGACTCCTGCTACACCCACCAGAAGAAAGGATGAGAAGAGGTCAAGGTAAAAGCACATTCAACAGCAGAAAACCCAATATGACACCACCGGAGACTAGGAACCATACACCAGCAAGACCTGAACATCACAATGCAGATGAAGCAGAAGAGAGTGCCCTTAAAAATATCTTCATGAATATGATAGAGGACCTCAAAGAGGACAGGAGAAAATCCCTTAAGAAATGGAAGAAAAAACAAACCAAACAATACACGATATCAACAAATCTCCCAAGGAAACAGTTCAAGACCAAAAAACTGAAATAGAGACAATAAAGAAAGCACAATCTGAGGGAAATCTGGAAATAGAAAAGCTGGGTAAACGATCAGGAACAACAGATGTAAGCATAACCAACAGAATACAAAGATGGAATAGAGAATCTCAGGAGTTGAAGACACACTAGCAGAAATAGAATCATCAACCAAAGAAAATCCTAACACAAATTCCTAAGTCCAACAAGTTCCTAACACAAAATATCCAGGAAATATGGGATACCATGAAAGGACCAAACCTAAGAATAATAGGTATAGAAGAAGGTGAAGAAATCCAACTCAAAGGCGCAGAAAATACATTCAACAAAATCATAGAAGAAAACTTTCCCAACATAAAGACATGCCAATAAAAATACAAGAAGCCTACAGAACACCAAATAGACTGAACCAAAATAAAAGGTCTCCTTGCCACATAATAATCAAAACACCAAACATACAGAACAAAGAGAAAATATTAAGAGCAGCAAAGGAAAAAGGTCAAGTAACTTATAAAGGCAAATCTATTAGAATTACACCTGACTTTCCCATGGAAACTCTGAAAGCCAGAAGGTCCTGGATAGATATTCTACCTACACTAAGAGACCATGGATGCCAGCCCAGACTACTATACCCAGCAAAGCTTTCAATCAATATAGATGGAGAAAATAAGATATTCCATGCAAAACCCGATTCAACAATACATATCCATCAATCCAGCCCTACAGAAAGTTCTGGAAGGAAATCTGCAACCGAAAGAAGTTAACTACAACCGGAAAATATAGGCAATAGATAATCCCACTTTACCAACAGCCAAAAGGAAAAAGGAATAGAATCCCACACATAATTCACCACCATCCCTAAATCAAAAACAAACAAGAATGAACAATCAATGGTCATTAATATCCATCAACATTAATGGTCTTAACTCCCCTATAAAAAGACACAGATTAGCAGAATGGATAAGAAGACAGCATCCATCCTTCTGCTGCATACAAGAAACACACCTCAACTTCAAAGACAGACGGTACCTAAGAATTAAAGGTTGGGAAAAGATTTTCCAATCAAATGGACCCAAGAAACAAGTGGGGGTAGCAATCCTAATATCCAACAAACTGGATTTTAAACAAAAATCAGTCAAAAGAGATGAAGGAGGTCACTTCCTACTCATCACAGGAGAAATCCATCGGGATGAAGTCTCACTTCTGAACATTTATGCCCCAAATACAAAGGCATCCACGTTTGTAAAAGAAACATTGCTAAAACTCAAATAACACATAAAGCTGCACACACTTATAGTGGGAGACTTCAACACCTCACTCTCACTACTGGACAGGAACACCAGACAGAAACTTAACAAAGAAACAAAGGAACTAATTGAAGTTATGGCCCAATTGGACTTAACAGATATCTATAGAACATTTCATCAAAAAATCTGTAGCCCTACTGTATACAGATAATAAACTCAATGAGAAAGAAATCATGGAAACATCACCTTTCACAATATCCACAAGCAACATAAAATACCTGGGGGTAACAAACACTAACCAAAAAAGTGAAAAACCTGTACAATAAGAACTTTGAGTCTTTAAAGAAAGAAATTAAAGAAGATACCAGAAAATGGAAAGGTCTCCCATGTTCTTAGATAGGTAGAATCAACATAGGAAAAATGGCAATTTGCCCAAAGTAATCTACAGAGTCAACACAATCCCCATCAAAATCCCAACACAGTTTTTCACAGACCTTGAAAGAACAATACTCAACTTTATATGGAAAAACAAAAAACCCAGGATAGCCAAAACAATGCTGTACAATGCTGATCTTCTAGAGACATCACCATCCCTGACTTCAAGCTCTATTATAGAGCCATTGTTCTGAAAACAGCTTGGTATTGGCAAAAAAATAGACAGATAGACCAATGGAATCAAATTGAAAACCCTGATACTAACCCACACACCTATGAACACCTTATTTTTGAGAAGGATGCTAAATCTATACAATGGAAGAAAGATAGCATCTTCAACAATTGGTGCTGCCTCAATTGGATTCAGACATGCAGAAGATTGCAGATAGATCCATATCTGTCACCATGCACAAAACTTAAGTGTAAATGGTTCAAAGACCTCAACATAAATCCAGCCACATGGAATCTTCTAGAAAAGTTGGTGGGAGATAGCCTTGAACCAATTGGCACAGGAGATCGCTTCCTGAACATTACACCAGTAGCACAGACATTGAGATCTGCAATTAATAAATGGGACCTCCTGAAACTGAGAAGCTTCTGTAAGGCAAAGGACACAGTCAGCAAGACAAAACTACAACCCATTGAATGGGAAAAGATCTTCACCAACCTCATTTGACAGAGGGAAGATTTCCAAAATATACAAGGAACTCAAGAAGCTAGCCACCAAAACACCAAACAATGAAATTAAAAAGTGGGACACAGAACTAAATAGAGAATTCACAACAGAGCAATCTGAAATGGCTGAAAGACACTTAAGAAAGTGCCCCAAATCCTTAGCCATCAGAGAAATGCAACTCAAAACAACTCTGAGATACCATCTGACACCAGCCAGAATGGCTGAAATCAAAAACACAAATGACAATCTCTGCTGGAGAGGATGTGGAGAAAAAGGAACACTCCTCCATTGCTGGTGGGAGTGCAAACTTGTAACACCACTTTGGAAATCAGTATGGCGGTTGGAAATTGGAATCAGAAAAATTGGAATCAGTCTACCTCGAGATCCAGCAATTCCTCTCTTGGGCATTTACCGAAATAATGCACGTCCATACATCAAGGACATATGTTCAACCATGTTCATAGCATCATTGTTTGTAATAGCCAGAACCTGGAAGCAACCTAGATGCCCCTCAACTGAAGAATGGATAGAGAAAATGTGGTACATTTATACAATGGAGTACTACTCAGCAGAAAAAAGCAATGGAATCTTGAAGGGTACAAGGAGCTGCCAGAATGAGAGGAGGAGAAGAGGAGGGGAGAGGAGGAAATGGAGGACCAGAAATGTTGGGGGAAGAATAGAGGAGAGAGAGCAGGATGAGAGATACCATATCAGAGGGAGCCATTATAGGTCTGAGGAGAGATCTGGCACTAGGGAGATTTCCAGAGATCTACAAGGATGACATGAACTGACAATCTAGGCAATGGTGGAGAGGATAACCTAAATTCCCTTCCCCTATAATGAGACTGATGACTACTTTTTATGCCATCCTAGCACCCTCATCCAGTGGCTGATGGAAGTAGAGACAAACATCCACAGATATACACTGAACTGAACCTAGTTCCAGAGAGGGAGCAATGAAGATCAAAGGGATGGGTACCAGGCTGGTGAAACCCACAGAATCAGCTGGCCTGAACAAGTAGGAGCATGTGGACCCCAGACTGCTGTCTGGGAGGCCAGCACAGGACTGAATCAGACCCCTGAACATGGATGTCAAAGAGGAGGCCTCTGCACTCTAGGGTGCCCCTTGTAGTGGATTAGTATTTTCCATAGTGTAAGAAGGGATTTTGAGAGCCCATCCTATATGAAGAGATGCACTCTCGGCCTGGACACATGGGGGAGGGTCTAGGCCCAGCCCAGGAAGATGCAGTGGACTTTGGGGTGCTCCGTCAAGGGCCCTACCCTGCCTGGGGAGTGGAGGGTGGATGGGGTTGGGGACTGGGGAGGAAGGTTGGGGGGGGAGGAGAGGGAGAAGGGATTGACATGTGAAACAAGCTTGTTCCTAATTTGAACTAATAAACAAAATTAAAAAAAGAATTTTGTACTGTAAGAGATTATGAACTTGAACTGTTGTTGTATTCGTACCATTACTAGCTATGAAAGCCCACAAACTCAGTTTTAGGCACAATTCTTCATCTGGAAAATAAATTTGAACTCATTAAAAAAGACTCCTTGATCCTTTCTCAGACTTTCAAAAATCATAGTTTATATACTTTTTTTCTTTATAATGATTCTGATGTGGTTCAAATCAGAATGTGTTGTCCAGCGGTCTTGATCAAAGAATAAAACATATTTTACCAATCACCAATATCTGGTTCCAAAATGTTCACTTGGGTAACAAAATAATGTATTGCCTAATTTATGTACAGGTGAGTTTTGCTACTTTGACTGTGAGGTCATTGATAGCACTGCAAAGGAAGCTTCCTTGCCAGTACAGCTAGTGACAGCACAGATCATTGACTTCCACATGGCTTCAGGGAGCATCATGGACTATGGACACCAACATGGCATGGAGATACAGCACAGTCTGTGGAGGTATTTTGAGGAGGCTCAATCCAGTAAACGAACCACTCTCCATCTCCATTAGTGTGAGCTTCTGCAGCTCTGGTTTCACTTCTCTCTGGCCTGGGCAAGGAGCTCTGCTCTGCCATCTGCCACCACCTCCTCCTCTTCCTCTCCCTCCTCCTCCTCCTCTTCCTCCTCCTCCTTCTAATTTCATGAGACTGCTTTTAAAAAGCATCTTCCCATAAGACCTGATTTTTTTTAGTTGTTTCGGAGATACTGTGCTCTCTAAGACTCACCCTCTGCTCCCTCATCTCCCCTCTGAGCCTCCATGGGTCTCTAAGTCTCCATGTTCTATGGATGCCAATAGCCACTGTCATCTTGAAATTATCTCTATTTGAAATTCTTAAAACTTTTTATTTTCTCCTATCTTTTCAATTAAAATTGTTTTTAAATGTGTCACTCTGCAATGCAGGTTGTAATTATATCCTCAGGCACTGAATTGCAGGATTAATAGTCTATATCTCCATGGCCATAGTGGCCATAGTTTAGCAATACATAGATTAACATTGATTATGAGAGTAGCAAAGTATCTGCTTTCCTAACTACTTGTATATCTGGTGACAGGCAATATTTTGAAACCCTGGCTTACAGACCAATAGAGCTGTCCAAGTATTACAGGAACTTTCACTGGTAGAGCCCCAAATGAGTTAAGTGTCATGGCTGCTGAAAAGAATGTTCTTTTGCCTATAATCATATGTGGAAAATTTAAAGACTTGGTGCCTTTTTCTATTTTAAACTAGTGAACCTCACTTTTTTCTCCATAGTGGTCATGTCTCACCTCTTCTTTACATTATCAGTGGGATCACAGAAAACAAGTCACTACTGTGAGCAATTTGTCTTTAGAATACATTGCACTTCTGCTCTCCAGAATCCTGACTCCCTAGGAAACTTTCAAGACAGGCTTGTGCAGTGCAGTGGCCCACAGACCTTTATTTCCTCCTGCTGCTTCTCAGCCTTAGTTCCTAGAATCCTTATCTAGCAGGAACTGAGCTTTCCTGGCTCATTGTCACTCAAATGCTCTTGAAGACTTGAGTATCATAAGTACTAATTAAATTACTGAGGGCACACCATCACAAATCCTTTTGTTTCTACCTAGGATTGCATTGTGGAAGGCATGAGCAGTGTTTCCTCCAAGCTGGGGTGCTCCCTAATTGCTTTGATGATATCAGGAGAAGCCTGTGTGGTAATTGCTGGGTTTATGCTTATGCACAACCCTCTGATGGGTGCACAATCACTCATAGCTAGAATTCTCTAGTGTTCCTCTCAATAAACAGGCTGTTTGTAAGATCTTCTCCTTAAGTTAATTGCTATTCAAGGACTCCTTGACTTTGTTTTCAAGGGGCACAGACATCCCTAGTCCCTACTCTATCACTTTACTACAATAGTAAGGGGATCCTAGGCCGGGTATGTTCACTAAATTTATTGAGCTGAATCACCACATATAGTGTTTTATTTACTCTAATTTGTTTAGTAAGAGCTTTGTCACACACACACACACACACACACACACACACACACACACACACACACACACACTGTAGACAGTAGAATGACAGGATGGCAGGAAAGCAGAGAATGTTTCTGGTTTCCCCATCCTTTCTTTTCTGTCTTAGAACAGGAGCACCATCTACAGATATAGGGATATAACTCCTCTACCCCAAGAGCAGTTCCAAGTTTTAATTTCTCTAGGGCTAAATATTGAGGTCAGCAATAAAGTTCCCAGGGAAACATACATCAAAATGAAGAAGGACCTGGTAAAGATGGCAGCAGACCTCCAAAAACAAGGCCTCACAGAAGCATTTGTGGTGTTCTACAAATTTTTAACTTGAGAACTCTTGCCATTAGAAAAAGATCCAAAATCCTGAACATGTGTCTTGATTGTCTATGTGCCTGACCTAAATTCTCCAGAGCAACAGGGAGCTACTCATAGAAATGTCACAGATCCTGACCCTGGGTGGAAGGGGAGCTGCTGCTGCCTCAGCATCACAGTACAGAGGAAATGGATCAGGACAGGGCTTCAAGTCATGCATAAGATACAGGTGCCACTCCCCACGTGTTTTCTTCCCCTCTTTTCTGACATTAGGACTGTTCTAACTCTCCATTTCATTTTGTCTTGCAATAAATAAAGACAATAAATAGGGTCACTGAAAGAGCTGAGACCCTGAAGAACAAATTCCTGACGCAGTACAGCAAGGAGTATGCAGGATACTTGGCAGATAAGTCAAGTGTGTGAGCATGAAGACAGGAGGTTTCTATGTCACCTAGTCAGCCTGTGTCCTGGGAGTGTGTTGTGTGGTTTCAGTGGAATCTGTGTTCAATGGATATGTTCCACACTCACTTGAACACAATCCATCTATATCCATACAAGCCAACACACACACACACACACACACACACACACACACACACACACACACACACACACAGGGCAGGGAGGAGATTGAGAATTAGTTGTTACTGAAGACAGATATATAGCAACAGAGTAAGGTGTTTGTGGTTGTTTCCCATATTATGAGGATTATGAAAGCAAGCATGGACCCTATGCTGATATGTCAGATCTGAACACTACACTTTGTCCATCTCTTTGCTGAAAATGCATTTTCCTCTGAGAATTGAAGTGTTAGCCTAACACAGGTTTCTCTTTCTGTAGAAGGAAAGAGAAGAGGAGGAGGCAAAAACATTGCATTCTGGGAGGATATAAGAAACACCATCAAAAACTTCCCAAACTTTGCCAAATAGAGTTCTCTTCTGGATAGACTGGTGGATGGAGGTGTTCAACGTAGAAGTGGAGAAGTGGGCTCAGCCTGGCATTGACATCTGAAAGGCTGAAGAATCTTCAGACCGAAGCATTCCTATTAAACCATTAGTGGTGCGTGGCCCACAGGAAGCCTTTGAAGAGATCACCCCAACATATCATCAGACACACATTGTGGGGAGACTAAGATGGTGGAAAGCCCAGGTAAGTCACCACAGGTGCATGACTTGGAAAGACTTATGTATATGTGGTCCCCATTGCATCTGGGTCAGACACATACATTTGAGATTGCACCTCACCAATAAATTAAGGCGGTGCTGGTGGACAGGAGTCTGAAGTCTGGAGCATTGAGCAGCACAGAGAAAGATTCATCCCCTTTTCCCTGTCCTCATCTTTGGCTTCCATGCATCCAGTTTGCTGTGGCAACAGATCCTAGTGTGACCAGTGTTGTCTCTTTCCTTCCTGCCACACTGACTTCTTGTAAAAGAAGCCTTTAACTTAGTTTAAGTCAGATCAGTTTCTTCAAAACTTGTTGGCTTCAGTTCCTCATATTTTCAGAGCTCTGTGGAGATTACAGGAAGCACATTAAGAAAATCCTGAATTATCTCCCATTGTAAGGAATACTATGTGCATTATTACTTTCTAAAAGTTGGACTCTCAGTTAATCTCATGACATAATGGAGAGTTGTTATGGCAAGAAAATTTTGGTTGTATGAGATTATGTTTTCAGCATTAGGTAGACCTTCTTAGGAAATCCTCAGTAGATCATGGAGATAATAACACTGACTGAAGTGCTAGCTGTGACAGTGTTGGAACCTGTGATGGACTCCCCAGAAAGCAGCGGACAACTGGATATGGTTGGCTACCTCTACATTCAAAGTTCTCTTCAGGTGAGTGTGATGGAAAAAAATCACTAAAGGACATAAACGTTTAGGTTGTGATAAAGAAAGGGAGAGCTCTCTGATCATGGAATACTTGACCAGAAGAAGCTCAAACCCATGAGCAGCTGTGCCAACATTTGCGCATACCCCTTTGCCTTGAGAAGACTGGGAACCAGACAGCCTCTTGACCTATGGGTAAAAAAGCTTTTAGATCACCAGCTGTGCTCAAAGACCACAGATGTGCCAATTAATTTTACCTAACCAGTTGACAGATACTGCCTTCTTCAAGGCCCTTCTTTTCATGATAACCTTGTATGGAAACTTTGTGTCTTAAGTAATCTTTGTAACCATGAGAACCTTGAAAACTGAGAGTTGTGGTCTCAGGACTCCCCGTCCCAATTTTTCCTTTAAAATCTTCTCTTTTTGGCTGGTTTGCATCTCCTTTCCTCTGCATGGGAAGGGATATGAGCTGGCCAGCTTGAACAATAAAAAGGAACCCTTTGCTTTTGCATCAGAAGTGTTGACTCTTTGAGTTATTCTCTGGGATTCTACAAACCTGGCATAACAGTGAGATGGGACAGGGAGACAGGAGAAGACCTGGTTTCTTGCAGCATAGCTAGCTGTGCAGACAGAGAGCACAGAGAGATTCTGTTGGGCCAAAAGTGTCAGGCAAGGCCAGCACTCCAGGAAGTCTGCTCATGTCTGCAGATGTGCTGAAGCACCTGTGCGTCCTTGCTCACACATGAACCTGTAGATTCTGAAAGATTCACAGATCATGGCCATTTGAATACATACTCACATAAGGGATTTAAAAAGAGAAATCCACAAATATTGCAGCAAAAAGTTTTAAAAAATCTCAGCTCATTAGTTTATTTCCTTTATTTTTTATTTGTATCATCTGGCTTTATAGCCTGAATAGGCATGAGTTGAGATCCTGTCACTAAGAAAATCCTGAAAATCCAAGTGTGCATCACTGGGGCTGGATTCTCAGAAGTTTCTAAAATATTGGTTGATTCTTGTCTTGTCTGGAATGAGTCAAAAATCTCATCTTGAATGAGAACCTCAAGCCAAACTGCAATGCCCTTCTCAAATAGGCACAGGTGAGAGTCAGCCTTTCCCAGCTCTGAGCCTGTGCATTCAGCAATCCACACATTTCCAGATGCAGGTGAGAGCATCAGTCTTTCCCAGCCTTGAGCCTGTGTACTCTGCATAATATAACACAGGAGCAGCAGTAAGCTGTTCTGTTCCAATTGGAATGTAGAAATAATCAGGAAAGAGTGAGTGGCCCAGCTAAGTTGAGAAACCTGTCCATGGGATTTTCCTGAACTTAGTGCACCATCTTCACTCATATTGGCAGTTTTGGGCTGCAACTTATCTAGGCTGTATGTGCATATGGATTGCCCTGCAGTTCTGGGGTCTGAAGGATCTCCCCAATACCTACAACATGCCCTACTGGGGATTATCTATGATGGTAAGACATTGAGAATGTCTCTACATGTTCCCATGCTGTCTGAAACCTTAAAATGTGATAGAGTTTCACATGGCCCCACATGGCTGAACAAGACAACATCAGGCTCTCTTCAAGGTGGAAGCTCTGGAATGCTAGTAGTTTGGCTCAGTTTATGTGTGAAAGGCCTATACCATGGAATAGACCTGAGAGTGCAGAGACCATCAGTCATGGACATCTGAACCATCTGGGCAAAGACTTGTATGTCCCAGGAGAGACACATGTGAAGTTTTCCTTTTCTCTGTCTTTTTGTCCTGTTGAGCTACCAGTGGGCTTCATGTTCCCACCTGAGTTGAGAGGGAACTTAGCCCACAGAGTCTGTGAACACACAAAGAATTTACTTTACAATCAATTCACAGTCACACCCACAACTATGTTGTTCCATCCACTCAAGCTGACAGTGAATCCATGCTCACAAATACCACTCAACTGTGGCCAGAGCTTCGAGAAGAAACTCCCTGCCTGCTTTGTGGTTCCATTATGGGGAGGGGACTCCTGGAGAGAATCCCAATGACTTTGTGATTTTCCTCCAGGCCACCAGGCTGAGCTCTGCTCAGGGACACCAGGCCCTGTATCCTCAGACTTCTCTCTCTTTTCCATTGCAAGTGAGAACTTCAAAGGCCTCCACCCTGTGGTCCTTCCACAAGATTTGTTTGATCAGTTCCCCCACTCAACATGGAAGAACACAAAGAAAGGAATAGAAAAACGCAGAGTCTTATGCAGTGCCCTGCTAAAGATATGAAAACTCCTTCCAGTTCAGAAACTGTTTTTCCCCTTGGCTTCCCATGACTCCCAGAAAACATATCCAGAGGCTATGTCCATGCATATCACGCCACAGAAGGAATCATGGGTGACAAGTGCTGTCCACCTTGGATTTGATGATGTTGTATTTGGTTGCATTGTAGAGTCCCTTGAAATGAAACTTTTGCCTTAGTGCTATAGGTAGAAATATTCTTTCTAGTTGTGGCTAATGTCTATAAGCCCAGTCATTGGCGAACTGAGACTGGAAACTTTCTACAAGTTAAAACCAAGCTCATATACAGAGTGAGACACTGAAGTAAAAGCAGAAGGGATCACAGGCAGAAAGGCAGGAAAAAGGCATGGAGATAGGCACATTGAGTAATTCTAGAGGAGAAGGACTCAATTCCTTTTGTGGCCTTTCTGAGCATTTACTCTGTGGTACACCTGGTAATACAAATTACCTTCCTCAAGACAGTCAAGCAGACTTACTGGCTGCCTCCAGTGAAGACCATAGACGGAAGATGTGCTAAGAGGGACACTTAATTTTCATCTAATCATCCTTGCTTTTATACGGTACCCCAGCAAAGCACTGGAGCAGTCAAGGTGGTGAAACACTGAGGTGAGGGAGAAGGATGAGAGTCTTCCACGGGGGTGAGGACTTCCCTTACTTATAAGAGAGTGGGGTTAACAGGGACAGGGAGTTGAAACAAGCTGTTTTCTCTTGGCAGGTAAAGGAAGATAACCAGATTGTGCTAATGAGTTTTAGGTCATGGGAGCCAAAGGCTGTAAGGTTTAGAGAAGCCATAGAAAGCTGAGCTTACTGGCACAGTCCTAGAATCCTTCCATTCAGGACATGAGAATGCTGGATGAAGATTTTGACACCAAGCTGTGCTACAAGGGAAGACCGAGGCTCAAAAAAAATGTGTGCTGAATTTATGGCTATTGCAGAGTCTCACAGGACTGCCATATTTAGACATACGTCTAGGCTGTCGATCCCAGGGAAAGTAGAATGATGAGGCCACTCTTTGCAGAACGGGGTCAACAGAGACTTCAAATGTACAGGAACTGGGAAATGGTTTGATCAAGTTTTTGTCCAGTTGGTTTTGTTTTCTTGATTTTACCATTTTTCACTTCATTTCCTTTTACAAATGCTTTGTATTTTAAAATATAGCTTACTTATAAGTATACATCCATGAACAGTGTAGTTTAATGATTCTTTGAGGAAACATCTATGTGCATACACCATTTAGAGAAGGAAACAGGAACCTTCCAAGATCCTGGTGCACTTTTGCAACTTCCCTTTCCTGAGATTCATTCCCCTTTTGTTATAACCATCTTTTCCTTGATTTCATTAGAGTTCATTTCCTGAGTGTGCCTCCCTCCATGCTATCAGTATTTCAGAACTGCTTGTGACATGAAATGCAGTGGTTAGATATTTGACTTTTACATCTGGCTTGCTTCCCTTAATATCTACAATGCTCATCCCACTCTGGCATTCAATTATCTAAGGTGTGTTTATACCCGGTGAGCCACTGATAGAGGGTAGGGAAGAGGCATAAGATAATGCAACAGTAGTAGATACAGTACCACAAAATAAGGCCAGATGGGGCTCCTCTTCACATAGGGAGAAATCACACAGGTCCCAGTGGCAGGATTGAAGGCAGGGAGCTGAAGACCTAGAGACTGTTGAACTGATGTTTGAAGAAGTCCTGGGAACTTTTGGTGAAGATGGAATCAGAGTGACCTGTTGGCAGGAGGGAAGCAAAAGTAGGTAAGAAACAGAAGAACAAAACTTAATATTTAGATATCAGGTATAACTCGACATGGGAGAATAAAGGATCTTGTCCTCAGTGAGGGACCATCAAGAAGTAATTGTTCAAAGTTCAGCTTCCTTGGACCTTTATGGATCAGAAGGACAAAAGAGATCATTCCCTCCTCCTTCTCCACTTAGCAGACAGGAGGTTTGTCCTGGCATGACTTGGTGAATCACGTTGGGAGCCAGTTGTTGAAACTCCTTGGCTCTGTCTTCCTTTGTGGATCAGGCCTGAGGTTCACTGGGACCTCTTGGGTTCTTTTGTCTTCTCAGACACATCCAATCCAGGTAGGCTTCCTATTGATTGTGAACGAACTTACACATGTTTGCTACCAGAAGATGCTGCCAAAATCAAATGCAGCAGCGTGTTCACCCAATTATAAACAGTGAGTATGTAGGATTCAGCTTCTATGGCTCAGAACACTTTTAAAACTAAGTAATATCCAGAGGGTCTTAACTGAATGCTGTAAAAGCCTCCCTCTAAGGTTCACATTCCAATTAACCCAGCTGCTCTTAAAAGGTTGCTGATACCACTGCTGGGTTTCTAAGACAAACCACAAAGAAATGACCACAAGAGCGAGAGGTTAAAGAAATTCCACATCATACACTGCATATGATTGTCATCTGATTTGCAGTGTCATTTTAGTCTGACTTCTTCAGTAGATCTAGTGTTGGGAAAGCAATGAAATAATTCAATATTTCTAATAATTTTTCTATTTTGGATGTTTTCCTACAGGGACAAGTGGTTTTTGGTTTTAGAACAACACCCCTCTACTTACTAAAAATGGTTGGCCTGAAAAGATCCAACTTTTGCTTGATTCATCTTCCTTCCATTTATACTGTTCTTTTGCATCATTAGGTCAATATTCAAAAAGGGATCCAGAGAGTTATAGACAGAGATGGAGATACGTATAAAGGGGTAAGAAGGGGGAGAGGAAGGAGGAGGAGAAGAGAAAGAGGATGATAAGAAAGAGAGGATGGAGGGCAATTAGGACTATGAAAAGTAAGACAAGATCTCACAGAAAGACAATAGTGACAGTGATGACCAAGAACAGGAAAAATAGTTCCATATGTTCTCTAAGGGAGAACAAGATGTGCAGACAAGAGAAGAGACAGGAGAGGAGGGGAGAAGAAAAAAGACAAAGTAGGAGAGAGGTAATGAAAAGGAGAGGAGAGAAGAGGCAGAGAAAGGAAAAGAAGAGAGAAAAGAGAGAAAGATGGAGAGCAGAAAGAGGAAGCAGACTTGAGGGGATATCTGCTCGACTGTAAATCTGATTTTTCTCATTTCAGAACTGTAATTTTCACACTGACAACTTTTGTGTTAAAGGAAATATCATTTTCCACTGGAAAGGGTTCAATTCCCAAAATCAGCAATCAACTTTCTTTTTCAGTTATCAGTTTTAAACTTTAAACTTGAAGACTTATACAGGACGCTGAATAAGGTTTGTCATTAAAATATATTTCATAATATTTTACAAGTTAGTAGCTTTCATAAGGTTAAAATTTTAAGCCTTATCCTTAAAAAACTTGAGACTTAAAAATTTGAGATGAAGATTCAATTAAAGTCCCCCTGCCATCAAAATAAAACACTAAATCATAAATACAATCCATAGATAGAGAGGAAACCCTTCTGATCATTTTTATAGTGCACCATTACATAATATCAGTTTCTTGTATAACTCAGGTTATTCTAATAGCTAAAGTTGAGCAAAGACAAAGAGGCTAGAAAATTATCTTTAAGTCATTTACTGCTAACACGATTAGACCCAAGGAATATATAAAACTTATTTATCAAATATATATTGTTTGTTTTTTAAATTTAGAAGCCTGGTGTTGAAGATAATAAACACAAGATATTTACATATACTCTAGGTTAGTTGTTGTTAACCTAAGTATCTCTTTAAAACCTTAGGAATTTACCATCATATAAAAAATCTATCCAAATATTTTGGAGACTTGCTGTTGCTTCTTTAGACTTAAATGGCACTGTCTTAGTTGGCTTATACCATTTATTGTGCTGTCATATGAAGTTGTTACTGTATGAGAGAATTTGAAAACCAGGCATGCCAATCTGTGGTTATTGGTCTATACTGAGGACAAGCCATTTCTTGTCCAATGAGGAGAAAAAGAGGACATAAAACAGGAGGGAATTTCTATTGGTTAAATTGGTTAATTTTTTTGGTTAAAGAAGGATCTGAAAAGGAGTACAGGGTCTAGAAAGGCTTGGAGAAGCTGAGTGACATTTAGGAGGGAGCTGATGACAGAGAATGGGGTCACGTGGTATAGGAGTTGTTTCTGGGGGAGAGGAGGCCTGGGAAGGCTTAAGGAAGAGACAGATCTGATAGCTTCAAGGGGAAGAGGGGAGGAAACTTCAGGATAGAGCTTAGAGCAGCAGCTGGAGAACAGCAGACAGAAGATAAGAGATACTGTGGTAGGCCAGGAGGGCTCAGAGATGTGGCAGGACTATAGAAGTTCCTTGGGGGGAGGAAGCAAGCCAATGGATCCAGGGAACCTCAGGGACACAAGTGTAACTGTAGCTCCCATGGAGAGGTAAGAGAAAGAGCTGAATGCGGTGGATAAAGTGTTTAGTTTCCTGGCAAACTGAACCTGGCCATGTGAAGAAAGGGGGAAAGGAGAGGGAAGCGGGAGAGATAGAAATCAGGAGTTTCGGCTAAGAGGGCAAGAGGCCAAAAGGTAAAAAGGGCCACTGTCCAAAAGTGGGGGTTGTATAGGGAAGAGCTTCTGTGGAAGAGTAAGGCCAGCCTTGGGTTGGAGAGTTCAAGGGTGCTGGAGGAATAAGACAAGGTGACTCTGTAGCAGGTATAGACTGAGGAGTGCTGGGAGAACCTGGCGGCCAGTATCCATCTGATCTGTTAATAGGCACAGCAGCACTTTGTCTCAGGATTGAGACCTAACATTTACAGTAGTGGGGGTTTCGTGATAGTCTTTAGGGTTGTTTCTGTGGAGTTGTGCCATTTTCAGATGAGGATGCTTTGACCTTTTCCTTTCTTATTTGGATCCATTGTTCCTTCAGGACTTTAATCAACTATTGAACAAGAATGGTCATCCTTGGTTTGTTGATTGTAGTAGAAAGGATTCAAGCTTTTCTCTATATGGTAGGTGTTGGCCATGGGTTTGTTGCATATTGCCTTGGTTATGTTAACTATCTGTATGCCTTGGACTGTTATCTTCAGTAGAGGCTAGATTTTGTCCAAAGCCCAAATATGTGATAATAAGAGCATGTGGTTTCTGTCCTTGAATCTATTCATGCATCTCCAGTCAAACAGTTTTGCCAGACATGGCAGCACCATTGCAGGCATGAACTCACAGCAGGTGCATCTATATTTATTAGCCTGCAGAAAATCAATCCAGGCAACATCCCAGCCTGCTTTGAGGCAGGGTTCATGAAGTTTCATACCAGCTGAGGAGCTACTAGCAACTGATGGCTTCTGGGGAAGGTAGAGTCACATTTCATCAGAGGTGTGGCCTCATGCTCCAGTGAAGCTGTCCATATCCACATACAGACAAGTGGCACTAACTAAGGTGGCTCATTTTTTCCCAAAGTGTATATGAATTGGAGAGGTAAAAATTTGGGTGTGTAAGGTTAAGAATTGAAGAGGCAATGCGGGGTTTAATTTCATCAACAGATATTATCTCAATTTTACCTTTAAATACTTCCTTAAAAGGGAGTGCATCTGGTGGTCCATGCCCATGAATCTATTACTTGGGAAAAAACTAAGCAGGTGAATTGGCAATAGGGAAGTTTCAGCTACATACTGAGTTCCAGGGCAGGCTGTGCTGTAGAGCAAGACCCTATCTGAAAAGAACACAAAGGAATTATTCAATGGTCTGATAGTTCTAAGTTTGGGAGTAAGCATATCACCTACTCTATACTGCAGACATATTAATGCACTAATTCTGAGTCTCCATCAAGAGGAGACCATACAAACCTTTGTTTTTACATCTCCTTGAGAAAAGTCACAAGTCAGACAAAAATACAGTGTCATCCAAAGTGGGACCTCCAGCTTTACTCTAGGATTACAACAGCCCTTTGAAGTTAATTCAGATTTCTTGTAAGCCTGCTGAAGAGATGAGAGCAAAGTTGACCTTGGGAGTCAGAAAGTGTTGACTTCAGTGTGGATCCTGAGAGCTAGAGAGAGACAAGAGCAGGGGTGATCCTAGAGCCAGAGAGAGATAAGTGCAGGGATGATCCTGGAGCCTGAGAGAGATAAGAGTAGGAGGGATCCCTCCTAGGCATATACCCCAAAGAAGCACATTCATACAACAAAGACATCTGTTCAACGGTGTTCATAGCAGCACTATTTGCAATAGCCAGAAACTGGAAGCAGCCTAGATGCCTCTCAACCAAAGAATGGATAGAGAAAATGTGGTACATTTACACAATGGAGTACTACTCAGCAGAAAAAAAAAAACAATGGAATCTTGAAATTTGCAGGAAAATGGATGGAACTCGAAGAAACCATTCTGAGCGAGGTAACCCAATCACAAAAAGACAAATATGATATGTACTCACTCATATGTGGATTTTAGACATAGAGTAAGGGATTACCAGCCTACAATCCATATCGGCAGAGAAACTAATAAACAAGGAGGACCCTAAAAAAGACAAACTTTGTACCCTGGAGAAGGGGAAAGGGTCCCGATTCCTTGAGCAAATTGAGAGCATGGGAAGAGAGGGGAGAGAGCTATGAGAATGAGAAGGGAAGAAGAGGAAGAATGCAGAGGTCATGAGGGAGCAGAAAGGTTGAGTCAGGTATAGATTAGAAGAAAAGATATATGTTAGGTAGGGTTTTAGTTGGGGGGGGGGGTAGAAGGGGAGGAAGGGAGGGAGAAGGGAACTGGGATTGTCATGTAATTCAATATTGTTTGTAATTCAAATAAAAAATGAAAATCTAAGAGAAAAAAGAATATCTATCCAGGTTCTTCTGTCCAGTGTAACTCTGATGGGTTTGCCTTGATGTGTTGCCTTTTTCCTTTGCTGCTCTTAATATTCTTTCTTATTCTGTGTGTTTGATGTTAATTATTATGTGATGAGGGGACTTTCTTTTGTGGTCCACTCTATTTGGTGTTCTGTAGGCTTCTTGTACTTTCATTGGCATGTCCTTAACAAATAATCATTGGGCTGGACATATGCCTCAGTGGTTAAGGGCACATACTGACTGTACTTGCAGAGCATTGGAGTACTATTCTTAGCACCCATGTTGGGCAGTCATTGTTTATTCTGACTTTGACCCAAAAGACCCAATTCAGATGCACACATTCAAATGAACCTTTAAAGTTGAACTTTTCATTAACATTCATTGCAGTCTCCAGAAATTAATCAGTCCCTGTTGACTGTGTACATAACACACACACTGTGTGTACACACACACACACACACACACACACACACACACACACACACACACATACACTCTCTCACACATGCACACATACATTAGATGTATAGACATTTACAAACCACCTATAAATCTTATGTATGTGTGTGACATTGAAAACTTCAAATGTGTGAGTCCTGCCAATATTTTATTTGTTAATTTGGATTTAGTTCTTCATTGCTATGAATTAGTCCTTCAATTAGAGAAGGAATTTCATCTATATATTAAAGTATGGGGGAGTATCAAACTTATGACAAGCTTTGGAGCCTAAATGCATTCACAGGCCTCTTAGGAGATGGAGACATCAATAGACAAAGAAGCTGAAATGTGGTTTCTTTGAAATTACAGCTGCAAGTTCTGGAAAATTCTGCATAACTCTATTCTTTGTTTACTTTGCTGCAATGAGATAACACATTTTTCTCTGGTAGCTCAGTATGATTCAAGATATTCCTAGCAAGTGGAGATCACTCCCAACCCACTGAGGGAGTACACATGGCACATAGACATACATCTAGGCAAGACAAAACTACACAGGCACACAAGAGATAGAGACAGCATAGAGAGCAAGCACCGTGGGCTACAAAATGGCATCATCTTCCAAGTAATCGCCATTGCAGTCTTAATCCCACAAAATCTATGGATGCCTCCACTGCTTGCAAAAGACCTGGTCTGTTACCACTCAATCATATACTGGACAGAGATTCCCAGAACCCTACCCAACCCTCCTAAAACAGTGACTCCTTGTGGAAACGGGGAAGGGCAATCTTCTCCAGTTTTCTACACACAAGTCAGCCATCCAGGATCTAATGCACAGTTCCAATCTAATAGTCACACTGATAGCCCTAGTTAAACTCAATTGATGACAAAGAAAAAGATGTGGATGTGATAAAGGATCTAATGAAGAGGTTGGGGTGATGGGGTGGAAGGAGAACAGCACCAACTAGACGGTGAGAGTTACCACAGTGCATGATACATAGGTATGAAATTACAAATGCATAAACTAAATAAAAATTATAAGGAAGAAGCATGGCCTGAGGTGAGAGGAACTAAATTGAGTTTTGGGAGACTTACGTTAAAGGCCATGAATAACTGCTGAAGACATCCACCCTTACACTGTTCTCCAGTTTCTCGTTTTTTCAGTGAGAAAACACGACTTCTATTTAAATTCAGGGAGATATTTGCAACCTCTTAGTGAATAGTATCTACATCCATTAATATCATCATAAAATATGGAACGTATTTGAAAGATCAAGTATGAGCTAGCAGCCTAAAGCCAATGCAAGGCAAGCCAACCAGAACAATGTAGTATGCACACAGACTTAACCAAGACATGAGTTGCCAGAATCCTCTGCAGTGTAGTCAACAGAACACTAAACATAGCTGTGGATGAAGGGAAAGTGCCAGACACTGCAACATAGCTGCTCACATTTCCACTTCAACTGGCCTTGTAACATCTTTGTTCTTTGTATAAATGGAGGAACACAAGAAATGGCTGTTTAGGGCCACATAGATCCAAACGGCAGTGGCACCACTCAACCGAAATCCTTCCTGACTATGCCATCTAAACACTCATGCATAGATGTATAGGAATTTAGGAAACACCATGCTGGAGAGAGCTATCGGTGGCTAGGAGTTTTCTGTACAAGCATGAGGCCCTGAGTTCAGATGCACAGATTGACATAAAAGGCTGGGCATGGATGCATGAGGCTGTTGCCCCAGCATGAGAAAGAGGAAACAGGTAGATCCTGAATTCTTACTGGGCTCTTAGCTTGGTTAAGATGGTGAACTTCAAGTTTGGTGAGAGACTGTCTCAAGGGATTAAGATGGAGGACAATAGAGAGGGACCCCACATCTTCCTCTGACTTCTTCATGAATTCATAAGAATACAATGTGCACACAAACACACCTATAAAACGGTGCCCTGGACACTAAGACAAAACTGAAAGAACTGAAGACAAGGTTCAGAGATGTACTCACATCTTCTCTTGTTTAAAGTCTTCTAAGCCACTATCTCATGGGTTATAGATTTCTGAAAAAAAATTGTGTGTTGTATATGCAGTTGAAGTTTCCTTAATTTTTGAGATTTCTTCAGATAGATTTTAGCCATTGACAACTCATCAGCACTACTAATATCAACAGTCATTTCTTCAAATAGATCCAGCACATTGTTTCAAATCATTCTTCCTGGTTATCAAGAAGGTCATCAAACAAATTCTGGGGACTCATCAATTTTCCCCGGACTCTCCTTGACTCAAACTTCTAAAGCATTTGGGGATTTCCTGTCTCGTCTCCTTTGATGCTATAAAATCAAAGGGTGGTTTCAGCATGGCAGCAACTTTTTCAGTGGCAATTCCAAACACAAATATCCCGGTCACGAATGCTGTAACATTCCGGTGACTAATTGTACATTCACGCATGTTCCCACATGCAATTTCATTTAAAAATGACACTTACCATTGTTGACATCGTGCTGGACTTCATGCTTGGCATCTTCTTCCTCAGCCATTTCATGGGGAATGTCCCCTGAAGACCCTTTCACTGCTGCTTCAGTTACCACCTCAACCTGTGAAGCAGTCATGGACAACATGTTCCAGTCACGAGGTATTGGCTTTCAGAGAACACAGCTCAACTCCTCATATTCAAGAGAGAGCACTCACTACACTTGTAGAGGGCAAAGGGAAAATTAGCCCATGGCATGCAAAAGGCTCCTCTTCCCATGTGAATCTGTAACTTCTCTGAGCTCATCTTCCCTCCTCAGGTAAGACAATCAGCCATAGGCCACATTCACAACCACAGTAACACCTGATGTGTACAAACTGACCAAATTCTTGCTTTCTGCTCACATACCTCACCACCATTTCCATTTCCTAATGATGCATGGGCATATATATATGAAACAAATTACTGCTCATACGCTTACTGTTGTAACATGCCAGTGTTTTATCATATGTAATAGAAAAATAAATAGCTGAGAAACACATACAATGTTCAATTTTTATCAGGGATATGCAAATAAAAACTACTTTATGTATTCATCTTACACTTGTCAGAATGGCCAAAATTCAACAAAACAAATAATGGCCCAAATCCACAAAACAAATGACAGCTCATGCTGGCCAAGATGTTGGGTAAGGGGATTGTACATCCATTGTGGGTAAGAGGGCAAACTTGTATAGTTACTGTGTAAATAGGTGTGGTGATTCCTCAGGAAGGTGGGAATCTATCTCAACATCCAGCTATGCAACTCTTGGGCATATACCAAAGGATTCTACGTCCTACTAAGGAGACACTTGTTCAAATTTGTTCACTGCTGCTCTATTTGTTATAGCGAGAAATTGAGAACAGCCTACTTGTCTGTCAATGTATGAATAGACAAAAATGTGATACATTTACATAGAGCAATATTATTACTCTGCTCATTAACAATATGACATTTGTAGGCAAATGGATGGAGCTAGAATAAATCATCTTGACTGAGGTAACTCAGAACCATAAAGGCAACTATGGTATCTATCCACTTATATGTGGATATTGGTTATTAAGTCTTTCCTAAGCAGGTTAGGTATAGAGAAATGGACTGTGGAGCTGGCGGTGTAATGATCTCCTAAGGAAGGGGAAATAGAAAATATATTTATGAATGAATGGGAGGGTGGAGACTGCATTGGGGTACTCAAATGGAGAAATAGAGGGAAGACGGGGTGGTGGAGGGAATACACAGAAGTATAGCTAAAACTAAGTTGCCTTTGATGGGGTCATTTGGAAACTTACCAAAACAGAAACTTCTTAAACTACATGCAATACAGCTCAATGGAATCACTAAATAATGGGGGAAACAAAGCCCCAAGCTGACATCTCTTACCACCAAATGAAACCTCCAGTGCTGGGAATCAGTTACATTTAATTGGTGCCTACTTAGGGCCATCACCCTTACTGATTAGTGTTCATGGAAATGGAAGGTACAAGGCATGCCAATAAAGGAGAAAGGTAAATGCCAAGCCAGCTACAAAACTTGTGTTCTATGATGACAACCTTCCTCCAAGATATCCTGGTACAAATGTGGTACAAAGCTTGTGGGAGTAACCAGCTACTATCTGATTGCAATTAAGTCCCAGTCCAAGAAAAGGAACCCAAGCCAGACACTGCTCAGTTGGATACTAACCAGAGACTAGATAGGCCAGGGACTTGGGAAAAAATAGTACTGTTCTCCTAAAGGTACTTGGCAATAAAATGATTACTAATGACATTTTACCACACTCTTTGATCAGTATCTTGTTCAGCCATCATCAGATATGCTTCCTCATGCTAGTGCAGGAAAAATGAAAAAAAATGCAGAGACCCGTAACTGGACAATATGCAGGGAGTGAGAGAGACTTTGGAACTCTCAGTTATGTACATGGGATGTCTCCATCAAATCCCTTCCCTCAAGGATCAGGAAATGAAAAAACTGAAAAGAATGAAAAATTACTTACTCTACCCTTTCTTACCTAAGGAAAGAATGTGGAGCATAAAATGAAAGAAGACTTATGATGGCAAATAGTCCTTAATTCTTCACCTATTGCGGTTGGTGTCTGTAAAAGGGTTACTCTGCCAAGTACAAAAATGGTAGCAGTTAAATTGATTTTGATTGTGATAGGAAAACACTTATCATTATACTTCATTCTTAATAATATTTCAAAGTTTCAGGCATTTTTTTGTCAGAACATTTTGCCATACCCTTCACATTTATGAATTACGTAAAAAGATAAAAGCTGTTTACACTGTTTATCATTGAAGGAGGAGAGGATAAACTGAAATGGTATTGAGACAATAGCAATATAGAATATATTGACATGTGGTAAATGTCCTAATATTAGAAGGATTCCTTTTTCTAGTTCAGAGTTTTTCTTAGGCTCCAAATTGTAAGATTTACTACCTCAGTTCACCAGGATGCTATGAAAATTTCACCACCTAAAATATGCACATAAACAATAAGGCAGTACATAATTTGCTTCTCTATGTTGGAGTGATTAGAATCCCAAATGAAAACCACTGTGTACTTTATCAAGGATCCTGAACTAAAGAGTCAGCCCAAGGTGAGACACTAAGGAATACCAAGACATGCGCTGTTCTATTGCTGTGCTTCTTCTATCCAATAACGAAATCCTTATGTAGCTGAGTTTTGTCATAATGACCCTGCATCTCTATTCTTATTGCCAACCCACACAGAAGACAAACTCTTTTTTTTTCTCTCTTTTTATTATTATTAATTCAAGTTAGGGAACAGGCTTGTTTCACATGTAATTCCCCTCTCCCTCCCCTTACCCCCATTCCTTCTCCCCCACCTCCAACCTACCCCCCACCCCATCCACCCACCACTCCCCAGGCAGGGTAGGGCCCCCAACCGGGGCTCCACCAAGTCCACCAAATCTTCCTGTGCTGGGCCTGGGTCCCTCCCCATGTGTTCAGAGACAGAGTGCATCCCTTCAAGTGGGATGGGCTCTCAAAGTCCCCCACATACACCAGGGCAAAAAGCCAGTCCACCTCCGGAGGCTCCCAGGAGTGCAGGGGCCTCCCTGATGGCATCCATGATCAGGGGGCTGGATTAGAAGACAAACTCTTATTTTGTACTTTCGTAAACATACTGATGAGATGTGATAGGGCTTAGCTGTAAATTGTCATTAACATAATTTAAGTTCAGAGAATTCTGCTGTGTCTTCCATCTGAGGAATAGTTTGAAAATACCCTGAACAGTTCAGGCACAAACTAGAGTATCTTGAGTAATGTTAATTAATATGGAAAACACTGGGTAGGTGTGCTGGGTTGTTTTATTCCAAAGTGACATAAGCTAAAGTCATCTGAAAGAATGGTGCCTTAATTGGATAAAAGCTTCCATAAATTCTGGATGTAATTAGTGATTGATGGGCGAGTCCCAACCCATTGTGGGTATCATCCATGGGCATATGGTTCTGGGTTCCATAAGAATGCAGACTGAGCGCTGGGCGTTGGTGGCACACGCCTTTAATCCCAGCACGAGGAAAGCAGAGACAGTTGGATCTCTGTGAGTTTGAGGCCAGCCTGGTCTGCCAAGGGAGTGCCAGGAGAAGCTCCAAAGCTACACAGAGAAACCCTGTCTTGAAAAACCAAAAAAAAAAAAGAGTGCAGACTGAGCAAGTGATGATGAGCAATCCAGTAAGCAGCACCCCTCCAACACCTCTACATTGGAGCTTGACTCAGGTACCTGCCCTATTTGAATTCCTGTCCCGTCTTCCTTTGATGATAAACTGGGATGTGGATGTATAGGACAAATAAATCCTTTCCTCCTCAAGTTGATTTGGTGTTTCATCACAGCAATAGTAACAAGAGTAGAACAACAAGCCAATCACTTCCTGTTATCTTCCTCTCTGAGAAAGGTGATAGAGATATGTCACAACCATAGATTGTACTATATAGGATGATGAAAAGGAACCTTTGCATACAGATTACTACTATCAAAGAAGGAAAGCATCTCTACCTTCTTTCTGCAAATATTTGGATCCATGGGATAATTTAGTATATCCACAAACCCGTTTCATGGCAGAAAAAAGTGTCTTCTCCAAAGTAACTTACTGTGATGCTCTTCTAGGATACCGGAAGGCTTCAAATACATGGTAAGATTCAGATGCCTAGCAATGTGTGTGGGGAAATCTTAAGAGTCTTGACTTACAGAGAACAGTACTGTTATAATGGGAACAACTTTGAATTTACAAACACATGTGCATGTGGACTCTACCCAGCTTTCAAAACTCCATGACTATTAAGATAAACACTCAGGGATCATAATCATTAGGGTGTAGTCTGATAGCCATACTTAATCAAAATTGGAGTGAAGGACATGCTTAATGGCACCAAATCCCCATGAACAAATGATGGCAAGGTTTTGCTCATGCCTGCCACATCCATGCAACATATATGAGACTAATGCTTCCTTGTAACTAGGGAATCTCTTGGATTTTTTCACAGCTCTCAGAGGACAACAACAGTATTTTCTGTGAAAAAAAAACATTTTGAGACTGAAACAGACCATTAGGAAAATGAGAACCCAGCACCAATTCTATCCAGTGCCTGTGGGATCTACTTGGAATGAAATGGATTTGAAGAAAAGTCATTGGACATGCTACAATTTCAACTTCAATTCCTGCTTAATATGCTATACTAAAAAAACAACATTATACAGTGGATAAAATATCACAATTAATCAATAATTGCACTAAAGTTTATAATTTACAAAGAATTATATGAAGCCTATTGTGTCATAAAAGATCATATGACTATCAAAATGAGATTCTAAATAAGACATCAATTATTATCATAGGGGATATATACCTGATTCTACATCATTTTTGTATTACTCGTTTCATATCATTTTCTAACTTGACATGGGTGTTGTTGATATCTTTGTGTTTATGGCCATAATATTTCAGACTTAAGTTATATTTTAGAATGCAACTCAAGTTTTAAAAGGTCGAAGTACATACCTCTGGTATTGATTATGGGTGTGCACACTTGCCCCCTTGGTTTACTAATAATGTTATTGCCAAAAGCTTCTCATTAATAAGGGCAAGAATTAGAGGGGTAATTCCATCCTGTAATGATATTAAGTAGTAATTCACAATACTTCATACTCCAAAACAGAACTAAAAACTACATAGCTAGCCCTGTGGACATAAAATTTCCCATAGACTGCAAGCAGAAGGAATTTTCTCCTGCTAATTCTCCTGTTGGCACTGTAATGCTTTGACCCTGCCTACAGTCCCAAGACCTCTAGTTCTTTTCAAAACTTGAAACACTTTTGTTCCATGAAGCTCTGTTCCTCTCACAGCATTTATCATGACATATTGGAGTGATTTAAGTGTTTTCTCCCTTTTAAGATGAAAATCTTTATAGAGGTATTTTTAATTGAAATACAATAAAATCATTGCCCACTCCCTTTCTTCCTCTAGACAGCCCCCACCCCTCACTACAGTTACTCTCCCTAGGACTTTTCCCAGGCCCCTTCAAGTTGGTATCCTCTTTATCTTTGATTGTCTTTCTTACATACATCTATATATGCGTATGTGTGCATGTATATACAGATATATAAACAGAACCTACTGTGTCCATTTTGTAGTGTTTATATGGTTGTTAGGATGACCAGCTTGCATTGGATACCAATAAGGGGTTCACCTCTGTCTGAGGCAAATTCTCATTCTCCCAGCAATCAGCACTTGCCTGGAAATTCATTGTCTAGGGATGCAACACCATGAAATCATTCCCTCTCTACATTAACATCTCCATTGATATCAGTATAACTCCTGTCTTTTATGCAGCCATGTCTAGGACAGACTGTTTCACCGAAGACTTTCTGGTTATACTCACTATTACATTCTTTCCATGCCCTTTTACTCAATGTGCTCTGAGTCACAGAGCAAGACCTGTGATGGAGCTGTATAAGATGAAAGCTTCTTGAGAGCTTATCTCAAAGGAATCAACCCCAAAAATGGATACCAAAGGTTTTCAGTATTTTGTTGAATGGGTGTGCTAAATTTTCTTCTCTATATCAGAATTTAGTTCTGCATCCCAAAAGATATTTGTTTGCCAGATGTACCATTTTACAACCAATGTAAATTAATTAATTTAATTTAATTAAATTAATTAAAAGAAATATGAAAAAACTGTGAAATTGTTCATTTTCGAAAAACCAAAATGTCTTCATTTAAAAAATTCCTGTTTGACCACCATTTGTGGAGCAGACACTAGCATCTACAGAACTTGTTTCAGAAGACCCAAGATAGCAATGTTAGCCCCTTGTTCCTAAAACTTCACCAAAGAAATAGATTCAAAATGGCCAAGACCTCATATAAACTTTGATCAATTGAAACTGTTTCCATCATATTATACGATGAAAACTGCCTTAGCCTTAGAAAGCCCAATACATGTTTTTAAAAATTATTCAATTTAATTTTTGATAATTTCATACATAGGTAGAGTATTTACAATATTTCAACCTCTCCTTGTTCTCTCTCTTCTCTCTTCCAGTTCCTCTCATCCCTCTCAATTTGATGATCTCTACTTTAATCATTATTGTTATACACACAAAGATATGTATGTATATATGTATAACTTTCTGAATCCATTTAGTTTTGCTTATGTTGTATATGTGCTAATGGCAGATCATTTGGGAATGGGTAATCTATCAGAGTTTGTCTCCACAGAAAACATATTCTTCTTTCATCACCTATTGTTTTTTCAGTGGTAGAACCTTGTTAGTTCCCCACCAATTTTGGCAAGTCACTTGGTGTTATTATGTGTGGGTCTTATTTAGGCCAAATAAGATTGAGATTTCCTGAGTTCAATATCCTCGCTATATCTAGAGAACATTATCTTTCAATAAGCTTATGGTCCTTTGTTTCTTAGAGGTCTTTGACCCTTCTTCCATGATGTTTCCAGAGTCTTAGGGATGTGGTTTGCACCAGCTGGGGATGGCCAGTAAGCAACAGAATTGTATGCTCACATTATGGGAGGCAACAAAGTGCAGTGGTAATACCTTATATTATTTGGGGGAATCTCTTAGATGCCACTCATCATTAATTACAGGGGCAGTTTCCCTTTCCTGACTTTATTTTGTTAAACACTCTATTGCTTTGTGGGGAGACCATTTCATCCAGTTCTTAATTCCACTTAGAATTCCAATCTATGATTTTAATTTCACTGATATAACAATTCTATGTGTATGGTAGACTTCTGATATTACTTTTGAAAGGTGAGGTCTCAGTATATAGTGCAGGGTAATCTAGAAGTCATGATTGTTGGAGCTCCATGCTCCCTGAATCTGTTAGCACCCCACTCTTCCATCTCTTTCTGCCAACTGATCCACAATGAGTGAGGAAACTACCAGGAGAGGCAAGGCCATCCAGTGCTGCGCACATTGAATTCCTGGCTCCCACGCACCACTGGATCACAAGAGGAGATAGAGAGACCCCACCAGCACCCACTAAAAGAAGATATTGGAAGAAGACAGAATAAGATTTCACTCAACAACAGAAAGACCAATATGACACCACTAGAATCTAGGGCTCCACTCCAGCAAGATCTGCAAAGCCCAACACAGAACATGAAGATGAGATGGACCTCAAAAATTATCTCAGCAAGATGATAGAGACCTTTAAAGAGGAAACAAGAAAATCCCTTAAAGAAATAGAAGAAAAAGCAAGCAAAAAATTACACGAAATGGAGGAAAAGACAAACCAAAAAATTCAAGAAATAAACAAATCTCTTAAAGAATCTAAAGAAACCCAAGAAAAAACATCCAAACAAGTGAAGGAAGTTCTTGAAACAGTTCAAAGCATGAAAGCTGAAATAGACAAAATAAAGAAAACACAGAATGAGGTGATGCTGGAAATGGAAAGGCTGGATAAACGATCAGGAACTAAAGATGTGAGTATAACCAATAGAATTTAAGAGATGGAAGAGAGAATCTCAGCTATTGAAGACTTGCTAGAGGATATACATTCATCAACCAAAGCAAACCTCAAGTCCAACAAATCCCTAACACAATATCCAGGAAATATGGGACACCGTAAAAAGACCAAACCTAAGAATAATAGGTGTAGAAGAAGGTGAAGAAACAGTGCTCAAAAGGTACAGAAAACATATTCAACAAAATCATAGAAGAAAACTTCCCCAACCTATGGAAGGATATGCCTATGAAGCTTACAGGACACCAAACAAATTGTGCCACAGAAAGAAGTCCCCCCCAACACATAATAAAACACCAAATCTACAGGATAAAGAGAAAATATTAAGAGCAGCAAAGGAAAAAGGCTAAGTAACATATAAAGGCAAACCAATCAGAATCACATCCGACTTCTCAATGGAAACTCTGAAAGCCAGAAGGTCTTGGATAGAAACACTATAAGCACTAAGGGAGCATGGATGTCAACCCAGACTACTGTACCCAGCAAAACTTTCAATCACTATAGATGGAGAAAACAAGATATTCCATGACAAAAATGATTTAAACAATACATATCCACAAATCCAACACTACAGAAGGTTCTGGAAGGAAAACTGCAACCCAACGAACATAACTACACTCACAAAAACACTGTCAATAGATAATCTAATTTTACCTTTGTTCACACCACAACCTCTTCTAGAACATTGTTCTCTCACTTATTCACATGGCTTCTTGTCTCAGCTCCTAGTTGATAATGTCACATCGGACAAGCCATACTTGAGGACCCATACCATCTGTTTGTAGTGCTGGTGGGGTGTATCATGACCTGATCCTCTACTTAGTCCTGTTGTCTTTCCACTCATGAAGATGAAAGGAAAGCAGGAACCACATTCATCTAACTCATCTAAACATGATGTTCCAGATCATGGCATGGGATCAATAAAAATTTCTTCAAAGAAATTAAGAGAAAAACTAAGAAAGTCCAAAGACATGCTCAGTGTCATTTCAGTGGTAGCAAACTCTAGTGTCAGGGAGTAAAGGTCACCGTAGGACTCAACCCAGCTGAATGGTTGGTCTCCTCTCTGCAGCAATTCTTGCTGCTTCTAGAGCTGCAGAGAAGGTTTGTGAATACTCTTTGAGATTCAGGAGCTCCATAAGCTTTCTGAGTTTCATTTAATTCCTCATCCAAACTAGAAGGCATGTTTCAATATAGATAAAATGGCTAGATAGACATCAATTGACTTCAAATGAGCAATGAAAATAGTCATATCCAGGTGTTGTAGCATACATTTGTAATCCCAATACTTGAGAAGCAGAAGGAGATGGTCAGGTTTGAGCCTGGCTTCAGTTATTAGCAAGTGTGAAACCATATTTTAATGCCAGTATTTCTGTGGCAAAACACTCTGACCAAGGCAACATAGAGAAGAAATGGTTTGTTTGGCTTACACTTCCACATCACAGTCCATCACTGAAGAAAGTCAGGTCAAGAACTCAAACAGAGTAGAGACCTAGAGGCAGAAGCTGATGCAGAAGCCATGGAGGTGTGCTGTTTACTAGTTTATGCCTCATGGCTTACTCAGCCTGATTTCTTATAGAACCCAAGACCATCACCCCAGGGATGGCACCTCCCACAATGAGATCACCCTTCCACCATCAATCATTAAGGAAACGCCTACAGCCAGATCTTATAGAGGTATTTTCTTAATTGAGACTCCCTCTTCTCCAATGACTCTATCTTGTATCTAGTTGACACAATAACCAGCCAGCACACCTCTGCTTGAGTTCAGAGAAACATCACAAGAAAACTGTGTCTGGGATGCAACCCGTTCCTGTTGCCTTTGACATCTTTGTTCAGGGGGAAAACCCACTGTCCTAAGCCTTTTCTGGCTGGACAAACCACACACTCCAGAGGGTCTGATCACTTTCCTCCTTAGATAGGAACTCTTGAAGGGGTTAAACTCTCCTACTCTAACAACTGAGTGTAGGTTTCAGTTCTCTGAGAAAGGCAAAACAGTGTCTCTCCAACAAAGGGACTTTGTCCACAATACCCTTGCACTCAGGGATGAGAGAGAACAAACATAGGCCTAAGTCAGATCAGCCTCACTATGCATCAAGGACAAATCCATCAGCCCCCTTTGGAGCCACATCTGAACTTGCTCAAGCTTGTACAAATGTTCCAAAAATGATAAGACTAAATCTCAGCCAATTAAAAGTATACTAATGTGCCTTTCAGCCGACCGACCCAGGAAAGAGGTGAGTGAGCCTCTGCCCTTACCCAACCTCAGCATTAACCATCACTCACCCAGACCACCCACCCCTCAGCCTGCGGCTGCCTGCTAGGGGTAGACATGCCCAGGCAGGGAGGAGCTCCCCGCTCCCTGAATCTGGTAGCACCCCACTCTTCCATCTCTTTCCGCCAACCTACCCAGGAACGAGGTGAGTGAGCCTCTGCCCTTACCCAACCCCCATCCAAACCATCATTCACCCGACCTCCCCAGGCCTGCTCCTGCCTGCTTGGAGTATGCACAAACAGACAAGGAGGAGCTCCATGAATCTTGACACTCCCCACTCTTCCATCTCTTTCTGCCAACAGATTTACAACAAGTGAGGAGACTACCAGGAGAGGCAAGACCATCCCGAGTTGCAGACATTGAATTCCTGGACCCCACACACAACTGGGTCACAAGAGGAGATAGAGAGACCCCAGCTGCACCCACTAGTAGAAGATATGGGAAGAAGACAGAATAAGATTTCACTCAACAACAGAAAGACCAATATGACACCAGAAACTAGGGACTCCACTCCAGCAAGATCTGAAAGGCCCAAACAGAGAATGAAGATGAGATGGACCTCAAAAATTATCTCAGCAAGATGACAGAGACCTTTAAAGAGGAAACAAGAAAATCCCTTGAAGAAATAGAAGAAAAAGCAAACAAAATGTTACATGAAATGGAGGAAACGACAAACCAAAAAATTCAAGAAATAAACAAATCTCTTAAAGAATCTAAAGAAACCCAAGAAAAAACATCCAAACAAGTGAAGGAAGTTCTTGAAACAGTTCAAAGCATGAAAGCTGAAATAGACACAATAAAGAAAACACAGAATGAGGTGATGCTGGAAATGGAAAGGCTGGATAAACGATCAGGAACTAAAGATGTGAGTATAACTAATAGAATTCAAGAGATGGAAGAGAGAATCTCAGCTATTGAAGACTCGCTAGAGGATATACATTCATCAACCAAAGCAAATCTCAAGTCCAACAAATCCCTAACACAATATCCAGGAAATATGGGACACCATGAAAAGACCAAACCTAAGAATAATAGGTGTAGAAGAAGGTGAAGAAACACTGCTCAAAGGTACAGAAAACATATTCAACAAAATCATAGAAGAAAACTTCCCCAACCTATGGAAGGATATGCCTATGAAAGTACAAGAAGCTTACAGGACACCAAACAGACTGGACCACAAAAAGAAGTCCCCCTGACACATAATAATCAAAACACCAAATCTACAGAATAAAGGGAAAACATTAAGAGCAGCAAAGGTAAAAGGCCAAGTAACATATAAAGGCAAACCAATCAGAATCACACCTGACTTCTCAATGGAAACTCTGAAAGCCAGAAGGTCTTGGATAGATATCCTACAAGCACAAAAGGAGCATGGATGTCAACCCGGACTACTGTACCCAGCAAAACTTTCAATCACTATAGATGGAGAAAACAAGATATTCCATGACAAAAACAGATTTAAACAATACATATCCACAAATCCAACACTACAGAAGGTTCTGCAAGGAAAACTGCAACCCAATGAACATAACTACACTCACAAAAACACTGGCAATAGATAATCTAATTTTACCAAACACAAAAAGAAACAGGAGGGCGAAATCCACAATGACACCACCAACAATAAATCCAAAACAAAGAAGAACCAAGGAACAATGAACATTAATATCCCTAAATGTCAATGGTCTTAACTTACCCATAAAAAGATATAGGCTAACAGAATGGATACAAAGACAGAATCTATCCTTCTGCTGTTTACAAGAAACACACCTCAATTTCAAAGACAGGCGATACCTCAGAGTAAAAGGATGGGAAAAGGTTTTCCAATCAAATGGGCTCAAGAAACAAGCCGGTGTAGCAATCCTAATATCTAACTAATTAGACTTTAAACTAAAAGCAATCAAAAGAGGTGAAGAAGGGCATTTCATACTCTTCACAGGAAAAGTCCATCAAGATGAAGTCTCATTCCTGAACATCTATGCACCAAATATGAAAGCACCCACATTTGTAAAAGAAACATTACTAAAGCTCATACCACACATAAAACCACACACACTTATAGTAGGAGACCTCAACACCAGCCTTACACCACTAGATAGGACCACCAGACAGAAACTTAACAAGGAAACAAAGGATCTGACAGAAGTTATGACCCAACTGGGATTAACAGATATCTACAGAACATCACATCCAAACACAAAAGAATTTATCTTCTTCTCAGTGCTACATGGAACCTTCTCAAAATTAACCACATAGTTGGCAGCAAAGCAAACCTCCACAGTTATAAAACAATTGAAATAACCCCCTGTATCTTATCAGACCACCATGAATTAAAGATAGAATTCAACAGCAATAAGAATTGTAGAAAACCTACATTCACGTGGAAAATGAATAACACCCAATTGCTCCATTCCTGGGTTGAGGAAGAAATAAAAAAAGAAATTAAAGACTTCCTAGAATTTGATGAGAATGTAGACACAACATATCCAAACTTATGGAACATCTGAAAGCAGTGCTAAGAGGGAAGTTCATAGCACTAAGTGCCCACATGAAGAAACTGGAGGAAAGTCACATTAGAGAATTGACAGAACAACTGAAAGCTTTAGAGCAAAAAGAAGCAAACACACCAAGGAGGAGTAGACGCCAGGAAATAATCAACCTGAGAGCCGAAATCAACAAAGTAGAAACTAGGAAAACAGTACAAAGAATCAATGAAACAAAGAGTTGGTTCTTTGAGAAGATCAACAAGATAGACAAATCTCTAGCCAAACTAACCAAAAGGCAGAGGGAGAGCATGCTAATAAACAAAATCAGAAACGAAAAGGGAGATATAACAACGGACACTGAGGAAATCCAGACAATCTTCAGGTCATACTTTGAAAACCTGTACTCCACAAATTCAAAAATCTAAAGGAAATGGACAGCTTTCTGGATAAATATCACTTACCAAAATTAAATCAAGATCAGATAAACAGTTTAAATCGACCAATAACCCCTAATGAAATAGAAGCAGTCATCAAAAGCCTCTCAACTAAAAAAAGCTCAGGGCCAGATGGCTTCACTGCAGACTTCTACCAGAAATTAAAACAAGAGCTAATTCTAGTACTCCTCAAACTGTTCTGCACAATAGAAGCAGCTGGAATATTGCCAAACTCTTTCTATGAGGCTACAATCACTTTGAAACCCAAGCCACACAAAAATATGACTAAGAAAGAGAACTACAGACCGAATTCCCTCATGAACATTGATGCTAAAATACTCAATAAAATATTGGCCAACCGAATCCAAGAACACATCAGAAAAATCATCTACCATGATCAAGTAGGCTTCATCCCAGAGATGCAAGGATGTTTCAACATATGAAAATCCATCAATGTAATCCACCATATAAACAATTTGAAAAAGAACCACATGATCATCTCACTAGAAGCTGAAAAAGCCTTTGACAAAATCCAGCATCCCTTCATGATAAAGATCTTGGAGAGAACAGGAATAACAGGAACCTATTTAAACATGATAAACACAATATACACCAAACCAATAGCCAACATCAAACTAAATGGAGAGAAACTCAAAGAGTTTCTTCCAAAATCAGGAACAAGACAAGGCTGTCCACTCTCTCCATATCTCTTCAATATTGTACTTGAAGTTCTGGCTATAGCAATAAGACAAGAAAAGGGGATCAAAGGGATACAAATTGGAAAGGATGAAGTCAAACTTTCACTATTTGCAGACGACATGATAGTCTACATTAGTGACCCGAAAAACTCTACCAGGGAACTCCTACGGCTGATAAACACCTTCAGCAAGGTAGCAGGATACAAAATTAACTCAAAAAAATCAGTAGCCCTACTATATACAGATGATAAATCCAATGAGAAAGAAATCAGGGAAACATCACCTTTCACAATATCCACAAGCAACATAAAATATCTTGGGGTAACACTAACCAAAAAAGTGAAAGACCTGTACAATAAGAACTTTGAGACTTTAAAGAAAGAAATTAAAGAAGATACCAGAAAGTGGAAAGATCTCCAATGCTCTTGGATAGGCAGAATTAATATAGTAAAAATGGCAATCCTGCCAAAAGCAATCTACAGATTTAATGCAATCCCCATCAAAACCCCAACACAGTTTTTCACAGACAGTGAAAGAACAATACTCAACTTTATATGGAAAAATAAAAAACCCAGGATAGCCAAAACAACTCTTTACAATAAAGGATCTTCTGGTGGCATCACCACCCCCGACTTCAAGCTCTACTATAGAGCCATAGTTTTGAAATCAGCTTGGTATTGGCATAAAAATAGACAGATAGACCAATGGAATTGAATTGAAAACCCTGATTTGACCCACGCACCTATGAATACCTTGTTTTTGACAAAGGTGCTAAGTCTTTACAATGGAAAAAAGATAGCATCTTCAACTAATGCTGCTGTCACAATTGGATTCGGACATGCAGACGATTGCAGATAGATCCACGCCTGTCACCATGCACAAAACTTAAGTGTAAATGGATCAAAGATCTCACCATAAATCCAGCTACACTGAATCTTCTAGAAGAGAAAGTGGGAATTACCCTTGAACAAGTTTGCACAAGAGACCGCTTCCTGAATATCATGCCAGTAGCAAAGACATTGATGTCTGCAATTAATAAATGGCACCTACGGGAACTGAGAAGCTTTTTCAAGGCAAAGGAAATAGTCAGTAGGACAAAATGACCACCCACAGAATGGAAAAAGATCTTCACCAATCCCACATCTGACAGAGGACTGATTTCCAAAATATATAAGGAGATCAAGAAGCTAGCCACCAAAACACCAAACAATGAAATTAAAAAGTGGAGTGCAGAACTAAATAGAGAATTTTCAACAGAGGAATCTGAAATGGCTGAAAGACACTTAAGAAAGTGCTCAAAATCATTGGCCATCAGAGAAATGCAACTCAAAACAACTCTGAGATACCACCCCACATCTTTCAGAATGGCTAAAATCAAAAACACCAATGACAATCTATGCTGGAGAGGATGTGGAGAAAAAGGAACACTCCTCTATTGCTGGTTGAGTGCGAACTTGTAAGATCACTCTGGAAATCAGTATGGCGGTTGCTCAGAAAAATGGGAATCAGTGTACCTCAAGATCCAGCCATTCCTCTCTTGGGTATATACCCAAATAGGGCATGTACTTACAACAAGGACATATATTCAACCATGTTCATAGCAGCATTGTTTGTAATAGCCAGAACCTGGAAGCAACCTAGATGCCCCCCTAATGAAGAAAGGACTGAAAAAATGTGGTACATTTATACAATGGAGTACTACTCAGCAGAAAAAAGCAATGGATTCTTGAAATTGGCAGGCAAATAGATGGAACAAGAAGAAACCATCCTGAGTGAGGTAACCCAGTCACAAAAAGACAAACATGGTATGTACTCACTCATATGTGAATTTTAGACATAGAGCAAAGGATTACCAGCCTATAATCCTCTTCACCAAAGAAACTAGGAAACTTGAAGGACTCTAAGGGATAAATGGACCCCAGGAATGGGAAGTGGCATGAACTCCTGAGCTCAAATTATTGTTCTAGGCAAAATATAAATCAGAAATAAAGCAACACCTTATCTATAAGTGAAAATTCAATAATACCTTTATGCACTAGCTTTAGAACAGTATAATCACTCAGTAGCATGCACTTAGGAGAAACACTGGATGCTGTTTGCAATGTGCACTGCATGTCTAACACAAGCAGGATTAACCTGACAAATCTAACATATTTTCTAATCAGAGTATTATTATTTATATTGATATTTTTTGAGGTGTTAGATACTGTACTCACAGACTTGAACGTAGGAGGCAATACTCAGTTACTAAGCTATAGCCTAATATAGAGAAATAATTTTAAAATGCCAATTAAATTCATAAAAGCATTTACACATCCTGAAGCTATTTGAAAATGCCCCATTAAACAAGAATCACAGGCTCAAACAGTTATATAGGCAAAGCAGTTGATATGAGTGTGGTGATAATTATTTATGATATATTAAAGTTGCCTGAGGATTCAGAAAGCAAAGCAGTCAAGCCAGTAGAGGTTTCAGAAAGCCAAGTCAGCCACAAGCTATAGAGGTCAGGCAGTGGTGGCACACACCTTTAATCCCAGGACTCAGGATTAAGAGGTAGACGGATCTTTGTTAATTGAAGGCCACACTGGCAACATGAAATTGATTTAGTGCTAAAAGAAACAGCCTGCACACACAAAGGTCATCTCAGCACAGGGTATCACGTGCCTTTAATCCCAGTACTGGGGAGGTGGAGAAGGAGTGATATGGCTGGCCAGAGAAAGGAATGAAAGGAGGAGAAGACAGGGACTGAGAACTTTTGCCTCTGAGGATTTGTTGCGACAGGATTGCCACTTCAGCCGGGTAGAGGTAAGATCTACTGGCTTGGCTGTTTTACTTTCTGAATCCTCAGGTAAGCTTTAATAAAATATTAATATAACACCACATTGAGTGTGTCCTTGGTTCCTGGAGGAAACAGACAGGATAAATGGAGTTACGCCATAGTCCTTTGGCTCATCTACTCATTTTTTAAAAACTTTGGTGCATGCTTACCAGTGGATTTGTACAAAACACATATTGTAGTACAATCAACCATATTTTCTTCAAAGTAAATCAGTCCCCAATACAGTTTGAATGTGAAATGTCACTGTAATATAGATAATAAAATGCTCTATGTGGGGATTACATGGTGACAGGAAACCTGCTGCAGCATTGGTTTTGTACTAATGCTCAAGAATGTGACGTGGACACTGGTCCCCACGAAGATATCAGAAACCTATGAGCCTGGGGTGTAGAAAGCATAGCTGGGCTCTCTCACTCCTGTTGTCCTCAATGGATCCAGGGAAAATAGTTTTCTCCTATGTCTCATCAATCACTTTCTTCATGCCCAACCCTCATCCTTACCTTCTAAGCCCTCTTACTGGTTTTCCTATTGGAATGATCTTTATCAAACTTCTTCTTGCTGAGGAACCCATATTCTGTTCACATACAGCTGTATGCAATTTGTTATGGGGCACACACTGCTTCCTTTGTCTCTCCTCATCAGTTGGGTCCCTAAAACAACGGGAGTTGTTTTGCCCACTCTTTGTGCATTCCAAAAATCTGAAGGGGTTTCTTTTATTATCATTATTAACACATGAGAGAATCCTTAAAGTGGAGAACATCTCTTTGTCTACCTATCATGAGGATAAACTGTTTAAATATAGTTCATTTTCATGAACATGAACATAACATACAGACCAAACACCAAGAAGCAAGGTCCAAGAAGCAACCCAAGGGTTGCCAGTTGAAAAAAGATCAGCTGGCTATGTAACAATCATTGCCAGGCAACATTGGAAAAGACAAGCATGCCCGTTCTTCCTCATGGGTCACAGACCCTGTAGCAAATGGTCTCAATGCACTTGTGCAGTGCGGGCCTCATGCTCTTGTTTGGCCTTATTTGATACTTAACCTTGCAAGGTTTTTCTTCAAATTTAAAGGACACCTTTACTCCCCTCAGTAATTATCTTATTTGGCAGTTGCTTTGTTTGATGGGGTGAAATTCGTCTTTCTAAATTTTGACTTGGGGTTTCCACTGTAAAGTCATTATATTTATATGAGGTGCCTTTGTAGACATATTGAGTCCCCTTGACTGTTGAAAATGCAGTATTTGTCTATGCGATATGTTCTGATTATGGATCCCCTTACTACTACCACATCCTCTGCACCACCTCACCAACCCAAGTCTATACTCTTTTTCTCTCTCACTGGAAAAAAGAAATACAAAGATAATAATAATAATAATAATAATAATAATAATAATAATAATAATAATATAAAAGGAAACATGCAAACCAGAATAGTGCAAAACAACCACAGCAAAAAAAGGTCAAAGAAACAGCACAAGCAACAAATAGGCTCAGGGAGATACAATTTGCACACAGAGAAACCAAATAACACACAAAATTGAAAACCATGATATATAAGCAAAATGCTAGAAGGATGAAAATAAAGACCATATGAAGGATAATGAGACAAAAACACCATTTAGTTCACTTTGTGTTGGCCATCTGCTGCTGTCCATGGGGCCTCTACTGCTGACAGTAGAGCTTGCCCTCAAGTGGGGAATAATGACCACTGACGTTGAAAGTTATAAATAACCAACGTTGATTCCCTTCATTTTGTTGTGGTGATGTGGGATCTTTTTCTCCGGATGAGAAGTTTCTGGGGAAATGGGAGGACAGGAGGGAGAGAGAACTGGGATTTGGATATAAAATAAGATTGTTTTTAATTTTAATGAAAATTAATTTTAAAAAGAGAGATAATGAAATAAAAATGAAAAAGAAGTAAAAATTTAAGAATATTTAACATCATTAGCCATTAAGAAATTAAAATTAAAAACTACAATGAAATTATTATCTCCCTTCATTGAGAATGGCATTTATTAAGAATACAAATAAGGTAAGTGCTGGAGAGAATACAGATAAAAAACCAGACTCCCTTGTATACTGCTGGTGAGAATGGAATCTACTCCAGAATGTGTTAGTATGGATAATCCTGAAAAAAAGCTAAAAGTAAATCTACCTCATGACTCAGGTATACCACTCCTGAGTATTTGTCTAAAAAACAAAATTACAGAGATACTTGCACTTCAATGTTTATTGCAATTTTTACTGCAATGTTTATTGCCAATCAACTGCAGAATGGAAAAATAAACTGTGACTAATATACATTTCTGCATGAAGATGGAATTATATCATTCTAAAAAATGGATACAACGGGAGGTAATTTATTAAACAAATTAAGTCATTCTCAAGAGGGCAAACACTGCATGTTTTCTCTCACTTATGGGTCCCAGACTTAATAGATGCATAAAATCTGTATGTGGAATGGTGTGAAAGGAGGAGCAAAAATGTTTGGGGACAAAGAAGAGTGATGGAAAACCTGAGGTATGAGAAATGTGAGGGCAGTGAGGGATGGGGGGATGAATGCAAAGTACACTACATACTTGCATACTTGTTTACATTAGTAAACCTTTATAATAAAATTAATTATTAAAGTATCCCATGTGTTTCTGCTTGTCAATCCTGTACAGGACTGGTACCAGCCTTCTAGAAGGAACTCATTCATTTCTTCACTCCTTCCTTCAAAATACAGTTTTATTGTAGTGTTTAGGAGGTGTTCTAAATTTAATATTCTTCTAATGTTTTAAAATGTGTAAATGCATGACTACAGTTAAAAGTCATCTAAAGAGAAGATCAAGCTAAATGGGCACATGATGTAACACTAGAGTAGCTGGAGAGATGGCTTGGTGATTAAGAATGCTTCTTGTTTTTCCAGAAAACCTGAGAGTTTCCCAGCACCTAAGGTGGACACTTAACAACCACCTGGAACTCCAGATCAAGGAGATACAACACCTTCCTCTGACCTCAACAGACACACAAGTAAAACATTCACAGACACACACATACACATAAGTAAAATAAATCTGAAGGAACACTAGAAAAATCATGTGGTACCAGAATTTACTATAAACTGTGTGATTGTCCTTATGATACTCACTTAATAAAGATGCCATCCTAAAATGAAACAACACAAAATTCTTTTCTATAGCATATAAATGTAGCTTTTCACATGACACATCATGCTCCATCCCAAAGACGACAAGAATAAATCTATTCCAGCTGTCAATTCATGCTCATAAGAAAAATTTCACCTGGGTTTAACTAAACTCTGTCCGGATTTAGGTAAGCAACAGCAACAACAACATTAACGATGTGTCTCCAACTTCTAATCTTTTGAGTTGGGAATCACATAAACTGTATGCGCGAACTACTTATAGAGACTGATGAGAAGACAGTACTGAGAAGGCTACTGCAAAATGGGAAAGATAAAATATTCTGAGGTGTAGTAATGACTCCTTTAACTTTCCTCAAATACACAAACCAAGTCATCCAGATGAACCTGAAATTCATAGGACTGTAATTCTAGCCCATGCAAAAACTAGACCACTTAACCCAAGCCGCCTGGTAATAATTTTGTAAAGACAACATTTAACATTGTGAAGTGAACTGTAGTAGGGAGAGATTTGTAAGCACTTATGCGCTGACCACGCCCAATTGGGCATGGCCACAGGTACATATGGGGCGTGTGGAACAAAGATCTAAGGAGAGGAGACTCATCCTCTTTTTGGTGTTCCGGTCAGGTTTCAGAGTGCTGCTGAGACTGGAATCCCAAAGCGCATTCTGGTTATCGCTTTCTCATGTAAGTGATCTCCCTTTAATAAATAACCAACTATATCCTTATCCTGTGACTGGTTCATTACAGTGACCTCTGGCGTCAGAAGTGTTGGAAATTCCCAACCTTCTTGGCTAGGCAAGTGCTCACTGCTGCTGGGACATCCCAGCTCAGCTGCCTTCCCTTAAGACTGCCCTGAACCATGCCTCCTGTTGCTGTCAATCAATTGCGCCTGCTATCACTCTGCCATAGTAGTCTCCCCTATTTGGCTGAAGCGCCCCAACCTGAGATTTCTAGCTCAGCCTTGAGCCACATCCAGCCACCCAATGCGTAGGTAGAGAGCGAGCTCCAGCTCTGTACCCGGCCACCCGCCCGGTACTGCTCCCTGCGATTTGCACAGGGCTCGTTTTAATCCTCCCTTTAACCAAATTCTGCCAGGTCTAAATTTGTGTGAAAGCCACTTAGAATTTTTCAGATTCCATTTCGAATTAAACAACAATCCACGGCTGAATTCTGCTTGGCAGTACACCTCCACCACCTTCTGGCCAAACATAGTTACTGCAAGTTGAAATCCACACGACAGCCTCAAAACTGGGAGATTGCATTTTAACCTAATACTAATAAATAAGATTAACTGCTCTATGCCAGTGGCGGTTAATCTTATGATTCCTATGTGGATGAGATTTTAGAAGAGGATTATGAGCTACCCAAAATATACACCTATATTTAATACTGGTGAGTAGCTTCATAATCCATATAATATCCTTAAAGAAAGGTTTTGAGAATAGAGCAAAGAATAGGGAATTTGTGCAAAATATTCAGATCCTACAAGAAAATACTGAAGAACTAGAGAGAAGGGTTAAAAATATTCAATGCAGCACCGAGGCTATGACAAACAAAATGGGAGGCATGGAACACTTACGAGAAGGAATTGAGAATATTGGACACGAATACAAGGACCTAACAAATAAAATTCAAATCATAGAATGTAAAAATGGCCAACTGGAAGACAGAATTTGTTTCACGTCTGCCGCTTTAGTGTCCAAAATATGAACAATGTAGGATAGCATTAACAGACTAACAGACAACACGTTCCATGTCTGGTGACTCCATTAATAAAAAAATCAAAGACTGAAACTTCAGATTGGAAAACTGACAGAATTTGCTCCACGTCTGAGGATAATGACAAGCTGGCAGATAGAACACTGTTTCTGGAAGGCAACTTACATGCCATTCTGATATCTAAGGATGAGAATATTAAATATTTAGAATCATATATAAATGAAGAAACCAAAAAATTGACTGATTCTATAGAATCGTTAGAAACTTATATTATCCAGGAAGTTCAAACACTCAGAGAAACAATAGTGAATAGATTACACGCCTTAGAAGCCCTTCAATCTGATACATCAGAATCAGAGTTACAAATAACAGGTCATGAAAGAGATTTTAAATTACCTACACCTCTCAGATGCCAGCAAGACCTTCCTAAGGTTGTTATGCCCTCTCCTATGGTTTTCCCAGTGGCTATGACTGAAAAATCAGCAACAAAAAACACCCAAATGGCATTCTTGCATAACAGTGGGAGCCAATATAGATGAAAGACATTAAGGGTATTAGGAAGCCGTTGTTTTTTATGGACTGCATTCACCTTATGTCAGCCAGATGTTAGGCACTTGGGCAAGAAGGAATAGAGTGACCCCTAAGGATTGGGGTCAAATAATATCAGCTGTACTTGAAAATTCCTCTCAAACACAATGGAGGGCTTTATGAGGGAAAAAGCAAAAGCCCTCAAGCTTCAAGGCTTGAAGAAAAGTTATGAAGTTCCCCAAGATGAGATGTTTGCTTAGGGTCTTTATGCTGACCCACAGACTCAGGCTGCACATGATGAACACATCTTGTCTCTGTGCCATTCAGCAGCCTTGAATGCTTGGGATAAGGTTCGTGAACCAGGAGAGAGAATAGAACCCTATACCAAAGTGGCATAGGGACCAAGAGAAGAGTACATTGAATTCTTATAAAGATTGTCCAGAACAGGAGAGTTACAAGTAACATATTCAGATTTTAGGTGACTACTCATAGAATTTCTAGATATGAGAATTTGAATCCACAATGAAAAAGCACAAAGGTGCTTTGGCCCTTGAAGATCAGATCAGCACCATTGGATGAATGATGTCTGTATACGGACATCGTTGAATATAATGATTATGACACAGGAGCCTGGGTAGGAGAAGAGATCTCCAAAGGTTTGAAAAGACACAAAGATGCCAGATGACTTAAATGTGGTGATACAGAAGCTTGGGTAGGAGAAGCAATCTCGAAAGGTTTAAAAAGACATCTTATGTTTTAACTGTGGTAGAATAGGACATCTAAAAAAATTATAGATAAAATATTCCTAGAAATAATGCTCCATGTAGGAATGACTCAAACAGAAGGCCTCATCATTCTAGATTATGTAGAAGATGTGGCAAAGGCTGACACTGGACCAATGAAGGTAGATCGACCAGAGACAAGCAAGGAAACTTGTTACAATTGGGAAACTCCTTGGTGGGGGCTCTAGAAGGCCCTTGTATTGAAAATGGTCTGGTAATTCCCAGTCACTGTGGAGGACAATCTCTCCCAGGATAATTAGAAAATCCACTGCCTATTGTAAAAAAATAATACTGCCTTGGATGGTAGATTAGCTACTGAGGATGAATCAAATGTAACTGGAAGAAACCAAAAATGTATCTTTTGGCAAACTTCTATAAATAATCAAAGGCCTAAATTAAAGGTACAAATGAATAACAAGATGATTGTGGGCATACTTGACACTGGTGATGATGTACCCACTATAACTCAAAAATCTTGGCCTCCAAGATGATCCCTACAAGAAGTAAACATTCAATTCTTAGGGATTGGAACCCTATCTCAAGTAAAACAAAGCACAAGATGGATAGAGAGCATGGGGCCAGAAGAACAAAGAGGAATACTGAGGCCATATATCACTGACATCGAGTTATGTCTCTGGGGCTATGAAATATCCAAATTAACATTCCTCCAGTATCAGATATGAATCATAAACAAGCTCTTGGTGGTAGAAAAAATATTTTAAGGCACTACAGAAAACAGATACCAACCATCCAGGCTGTACATAAACAGAATACAAGTGCCAAATCTACAGATGAACCAAAAGCCCTACCCTAAATATGGCTAACAGATGAATCTTTCTGGGTAGTTCAGTGTCCTATGAACTCTGAGAAGCTAGGAGATTTAGAAAAGCTGGTTCAGGAAGAGCTAAATGGTGGACATATCAAAGAATCTACTAGCCCTTGGAATTCTCCTATATTTGTTATCAAAAAGAATCTGGTAAATTGAGAATGCTTACAGACCTGAGAGCCATTAATAAAGTAATTCAGCTTATGGGCTCTCTCCAAACTGGGATGCCCTTGCCTTCTCTGATACCTAAAGAATGGCCTATTATAGCCATTTATTTAAAAGATTGCTTCTTCACTATACCTTTACAAGAAAAAGATAGGAAAAATTTGCCTTCCATGTGCCTACTTATAACAATTCTCAGTCATGTAAGAGATATCAATGCTCACTCTTAGGTATATACCCAAAAGAATCACATTCATACAACAAGGACATCTGTTCAAGTATGTTCATAGCAGCATTATTTGTAATAACCAGAAACTGGAAACAACCTAGATGCCCCTCAACTGAAGAATGGATAGAGAAAATGTGGTACATTTACACAATGGGGCACTACTCAGTGGGAAAATATGGAATTTTGAAATTCCCAGGCAAATGAATGGAACTAGAAGAAACCATTCTGAGCAAGGTAACCCAATCACAAAAAGACAAACATGTTATGTACTCATTCATATGTGGATTTTAGACATAGAGAAAAGGATTACCAGTCTACAATGCACACTTCCAGAGAAGCTAGTAAACAAGGAGGACCCTAAGAGAGACATACATGGTTGCCTGGAGAAGGGGAAAGGGACAAGATCTCCTGAGCAAATTGGGAGCATAGGGGAGGGGAGAGGGAACTAGGAGAATGAGAAGGGGAGAAGAGAGGTGTGAGGAAGACATGATGGGGCAGGGAGGTTGAGTTGGGGGAAGAACAGAAGAGAGCAAGATAAGATATACTATAATAGAGGGAGACTTTTAGGTTTAAACAGAAATCAGGCACCAGGGAAACGTGTGGAGAGCTACAAATTTGACACCAACTAACAATCTAAGCAACAGAGGAGAGGCTACCTTAAATGCCCTCTCCTGATAATGAGATTGATGACTAATTCATATGCCATCATATAGCCTCATCTAGCAGCTGGTGGAAGTAGAAGCAGACACCCATAGCTAAACCTTGAACTGAACTGAAATCCAGTAGCAGAAAAGGAGGACAGATGATCATAGGGGTCCATACCAGGCTGATGAAACCCACAGAAACAGCTGATCTGAACAAGGGAGAGCTCTTGGTCCCCAGACTGATATCTAGGAAACCATCATGGTACTGATCCAGACCCCCTGAATGTGGGTATCAGTGAGGAGACCTCAGAAATCTATGGTGCCCCTTGTAATGGATTAGTACTTATTCCTAGCATAGGAATAGACTTTTGGAGCCTATCCCACATGGAGGGATACTCCTTGAGCCTAGACACAAGGGGATCGTCCTAGGCCATATTCCAAAGGATATGACAGACTTTGAAGACCCCCTACAAAAGGCCTCACCCTCCCTGGGGGCAGAAAGGGTATGGGATAGGTAGGGCATTAGTTGGGGGGACAGGGGAGTAGGCAAGGGAGAGGGACCTGGGATTAACATTTAAAATAATCTTTCTAATAAAAACTAAGTCATAAAAGAGAAAAAATGAAAAAAAAGAGATATCAATGGAAGATTTTGCCCCAGGAAATGTTAAATAGTCCTATCCTGTGCCAATATTTTGTGCAAAAACCTTTGGGAATAATTTGTAAACAATTTACAATCCATAATTTGTTATTATATGGTGATATGTTGTTGGCTGATTCAAAGGAAGGATTGTTTGAAAAGATATTTGAGACATTAAAGGGAATTTTACCTTGTTGGGGATTACAGATTGCCCCTGAAAAGATGCAATTAGGAGATTTTATCAATTATTTATTTTATGAAATAGATCTACAAAAAATTAGACCACAAAAGGTACAGATCAGGAGAGGTTGTTACCAGACTCTTGATGATCTTCAAAAATGACTGGGAGAGATTTCTCAACTACAGACAACAACTGGAGTAAATGGGCTTGATTTGAAACATTTAAAAATGTCCCTAATTGGGAACAAGGACTTAAATAGCCCACCAATGTTATCAGATGGAGCTGAAAAAGAATTAGAATGTGTAGAAAAGAAAATACTAGAAGCACATGTGGACCATCTGTATTCAGAATTAGACTGTATTCTGGTTATTTTACCATTCAGAGAATACCCCTCAGGGATATTGATGCAAAGGGAATATATCATATTTGAATGGATATTTCTACCATATGATCAGAATAAAAAAAAAACTAAAAACATATATAGAAAAGATCTCTGATTTGATTTTAAAAGGCAAATTAAGACTTTGTCAACTAACTGGAAGGGACCCAGCAGAAATTATAGTACCTTTAATTAATGAGGAAATTTCCTCTTTATGGAAGGACAATGAATACTGGCAGAGAGCTTGCAGTAACTTTTTGGGAATGACTAGCAACAATTATCTCAAAACAGAGAATCAAATTCATAAAGAAAACAGTTTGGATCCTTCCATGTAGTGTAAAAATAACACCAGTCTCTGGAGTCCCTACATTTTACACTGATGCAAACAAATCAGTTAAAGTAGGGCATAAATCAGGAAATATAAGTAAAGTGGTTCAAAGCCCTTATTACTCTGTAAAATATGCAGAATTGTACACCATTCTCACTGCACTTTTGGATTTTACAGAGCCTCTCCATATAGTTCCTGACTCTCAATATGCAGAGAGAGTCATTTTACACATTGAGATCACTGAATTCATTCTTGATGATATGGTATTAACTTCATTGCTTATACAATTACAAGAAACAATTAGGAATAGGACTCATCCTGTGTATATCACACATCAGATCTCATACTGGTCTGCCAGGTCCTCTAGCACAAGGTAATGATGAGATTGATCATTTATTAATAGGAAGTGTGCTAGAAGCCTCAGAATTTCATAAAAATCACCATGTGAATAACAAAGGTGTAAAAAGGGATTTTTCCATCACTTGGCAACAAGCCAAAGAAATAGTAAGAAACTGTTCTACGTGTCATTCTACAACCAAGTTTCGTTACCAGCAGGCACTAATCCCAAAGGTATACATAGAAATGAAATTTGGCAAATGGATGTGTTTCACTTTCAAGAATTTGGAAATTTAAAACATGTGCACCATACTATAGACACATTTTCAGGGTTTCAGTGGACCACTGTTCTTAACTCTGAAAAGGTTGATTCTGTTACCACACAATCTCACAGGACAAGCAGTAGTTGAGAGACCTAACTGCACTTGAAAAGAAATGCTCTATAAAAAGGCAGGGGGAACATAGACCCCTAAACACAGATTACATAATGCTTTGTTAACATTAAACTTTCTTAATGTTAACGAGAAAGGACAAACAGCTGTGGAAAAACAGTGGACTATAGAAAAAAATTCAGAACTAAATTAGCCAGTGTACTTCAAGGATGTATTAATCTCAGTATGGAAACCAGGATATGTGTTACATTGGGGAAGGGATATCGCCTTTGTTTCCACAGGAGAAGAAAGTTTTGGATACCATCAAATTTGATCAAGATTCGGTTCAAACAGGAGAAACTTCTCGATGAGGAGAAATGACAGGTCATCCTCCAAGTTATATCCAACGAGTTGCTTGGAGACCTCACAAAGAAAAGGGGACTGTTTTGTTCTTGTCTTAACAGGAAAACCCATCCCCCAAAAGAAAGAAGACACTGAATGTGTAGATACCTAAATAAGAGAGGATAGCTATCCAAAAAGAGCCATCAAACAAAGGAGAATCTATCATATGGTAAACTCCAACACTATTTCTATACAACAATCTATTTCTCTTTACTTCCTAGTAGTCTTTTAGTCCCAATTCACTTAAACCAATCCTGCCTTTGGAGTTGGATTTGGCTTTCCTCCTCTAAATCCAAGAACATTGTCAAAATAAAATTCAAAGTTTCTGTATTATATCTAGAAACCAATTGATGTAAGACAGAAGAAAACAAAGTTATTTGTCTTTATTTGGGGCTTTCTCTGAAAGCCTAATTTCCCTCATATTTATCATCTTCCTTATTGTTGCCTCTCTCAGTATGCATACCTATAAAAGTTGAAATTTTCGATTTGACGTTAATGCTTAAATCCTACACAGAAAACAAAGAATTACCTAACAGCAACCTTTGAACTCTCCAGAAAGAAAATATGGCCCCACTTCATCGATTCCACTTGATCCAACTTGATGCCTTTGAACTGACAATTACCACCCTAAAACTGGTTTGGGACTACATTGCTCTAGTCAACTCCAGACTAGCTAGTTGATACAGTGAACTTTCTTATTACACTCTGGCCAGAACTTCAGATAGAACTTCAGTGAAGCATCTCCTGCCAGACAGACAGAGACTGGGTACAAATGTTACAGCTAGTCCACTTGAGATTTTCCTTACTCTATAATTTTCTTCCTACAGGATCCCATGAGGTTATCGTCATTGCATTTCAGCAGGAAGTAATTCTAAGAGTACTATGCCTCCTTTCCCTACTGTTGACACATAATTTACACCTGTTTAGGTTTGGTTTTCAATTGTTTAGTGTTGGGTTTGGAAGGAGGTGTTCAGACTTGGGTATGTCTTTTAGATAAGTTTAGGGTTTGGATGGGAAAGATATGGTTAGGATCAGATATAGGTAGATTATTATATCTTCTTGTGATTTACCTCAATGATTATTAGCTATAGACAACTTACATTGTTGTAGATTCTTGTATGATGTAACTTATGTATGATCAAGTTGTATTCCTTTCTTGGATAATTTTTTTGAAAGTTCATGAAATATTTATAAAATTCAAAGCAAAAGGCAATAAAGACATTGATTTCTACAGCCAAAGCTGAAATTTGATGTCGGTGAAAATTAATGTTAAAATGTCAGCACTTCCCCATACTGAAAAAGTAAAAGTGATAAATGAATGACAAATAAACCAGGCTGGATGTGGCATGCGTGTTTACATATACACATATATGTGTTACGATAAATCTTTCTGCCAAAAGCCACCGAGCCCCACCGACACGTGTACGATTTATGCAAGCTGCCCGCCCAAGTTAGGGCCCAAATGAATGCACAGAAACTTGTATTAGGTTCAAAGCTGCTTGGCCAATGACTAGGATTCTCATCTGTTAGGTCAGTATTAACTATCATACATCTATATATTTTATAAGACTTATCTTATTGGACATCTTATTGGCATTCCTCCTTGCCGGTGGATCACATTGGGCCGCTGGAGCAGGAGAGGAGGGGAAAAGGAGGGCCCTTCTTGTTTCTCCTTCGCTTAAATATGAGTCTCCTTGCTATGTCACTTCCTGCCTGGATCAGCACTTCTCTACTACATTTCCCAGAATCCTCTTTGACTCCTAGTCCCCTCTACTTGCTGTCTCATTGGCCAAACAGTATTTTATTTAACAATAAGATAAACATACACAATACATTCCCCATCATATATGTTTACATACTACATTATTTATGTGATCTCATACGTCAAAGTCTGCTTTGATGAAATGGTTTGTGGACCATAACTCTGAAGTGCTCCGGCCCCAGGACATTTCAGGAAGCCCCGAGTTGACAGAGAGTCTGATTATTTCCCTTCTGTAAGGAAAGGCTCATTAGGCGCGAGCTTGTGAGCTTCAGCTCATGCAGGCAAACAAAAGAACACAGAAATTAACGTGATCTTTCCTTATGCAGAACTGTAAGTAGTCTGGGCAGCACACTTCCCGAGACTGCTTATTATGCTTCCAAAGTAGCTGTGCAGGCCGCCGAGTTTCACAATATACTCCACAGTGAAAAGAAAGCCTTTGAGAAGATTTATAAATACCTGCCTTACAGTTATCTCATTCAGTCATACACCAGGGTCTCTTGGGACTCCTAAGGTCTGAGTAATTCTACTATTTTTCTCAGCTGTCCAGCCTTTTACATGGCAAGTCTGGATTCTTCCCAGACCTGTCTCTCAGCTTCTCTCCATGCATCCTTGCCCATGGGCACATTAAACTATCAATATATTTTTAGTAAATAGCTTTCCTGAGAAATATGTCACAGTTTGCTTTTCTAATAATAATAAAACTTTTAGATCAACACATTACAAATCTTCTATGAATCAAATGTTTGATAGTGGATATTTCCTCTTTTTTTCAACTTTTTAAAATTTGAATTAGAAACAGGGTTGATTTACATGACAATTCCAGTTCCCTTCTCCCACCCGTCTTCCCCATCACCACCCCCAACTAAAACCCTATCTATCACATATCTTTTCTGCTCCCCCTGGATGATGAGGTCTTCCATAGCGTGTCATCAGTGTCTATTGTATCCTTTGAGATAGAGCCTAAGCCCACCCCCATGTGTCTTGGCTCAGGGAGTATTGCTCTATATGGAATGGGCTCCCAAAGTCCACACCTATGCTAGGGATAAGTACTGAACTTCTACAGGAGGTTCGTAGATTTCCGAGGTTTCCTCACAGAAACCAATGTTCCTGGGGCCTGGATCAGTCCCTTTCTGGTATTCCAGCTATCAGCCTGGGGAGCAAGAGTTTCCCAATGTTCAGTTCAGCTGTTTCTGTGGGGTTCACCAGCCTGGTCTGGACCCCTTTGCTGTTCCCTCGTCCTTCTCTGAATCAGCGTTTCAGTTTAGTTCGGTGATTACTTGGGGGTGTCTGCTTCTACTTCCACCAGCTGCTGGATGAAGGCCATAGGATGGCATTTAAGTTAGTCATCAATCTCATTACCAGGGTAGGGCATTTAAGGTAGCCTTTCCTCTGTTGCTTAGATTGTTAGCTGGTGCCATCTTTGTAATCTCCAGACATTTCCCTAGTGCCTGATTTCTCTGTACACCAAAAATGTCTCCCTTTATTCTATCTCCATTCTTGTTATCATGTATTCTTCCCCTGACTCATATTTTCTGCTCCCTCATGTCCTCTGCATCCCTCCTCTTCTCCCCTTCTCATTCTCCTAGCTCCCTCCCCACTCTTCCCGTGCTTCCACTTTGCTCAGCATATCCTTTCCCCTTCTACAGTGGACCATTTTTGTCTCTCTTAGGGTCCTCCTTGTTTATTAGCTTCTTTGGCAGTGGGGATTGTAGGCTGGTAATCTTTTACTCTATGTCTAAAATCTGCATATGAATGAGTACATACCATGTTTGTCTTTTTGCGATTGAGTTACCTCACTCAGAATGGTTTCTTCTAGTTCCATCCATTTTCCTGCAAATTGCAAGATTCCATTGTTTTATTTTTCTTCTGCTGAGTAGTACTCCATTGTGTAAATGTAACACATTTTCTATATCCATTCTTCGGTTGAGGGGCATCTAGGTTGCTTCCAGTTTCTGGCTATTACAAATAGTGCTGCTATGAACATGGTTGAACAGATGTCCTTGTTGTATGAATGTGCTTCTTTTGGGTATATGCCTAGGAGTGGAATTGCTGGATCTTGTCATAGACTGATTCCCATTTTCTTGAGGAGTCCCCATACTGATTTCCAAAGCAGCTGTACAAGTTGACACTCCCACCAGCAGTGGAGAAGTGTTCCCCTTTCTCCACATCCTCTCCAGCATAAACTGTCATTGGTGTTTTTGATTTTGGCCATTTTGACAGGAGTAAGATGGTATCTCAGAGATGTTTTGATTTTCATTTCCCTGATGGCTAAGGATGATGAACGCTTTCTTATGTGTCTTTCAGCCATTTTAGATACCTCTATTGAGAATTGTCTATTTAGTTCTGTACCCCACTTTTTAATTGGATTGTTTGATATTTTGGAGACTAGCTTCTTGAGTTTGTGTATTTTGGAGATCAGCCCTCTCTTAGATGTGGGGTTAGTGAATATCTTTTCCCATTCTGTGGGCTGCCATTTTGTCTTGCTGACTGTCTCCTTTGCCTCACAGAAGCTTCTCAGTTTCAGGAAGTCCCATTTATTAATTTTTGACCTCAGTGTCTGTGCTACTGGTGTAATGTCAGGAAGCGGTCTCCTGTACCAATTAATTCAAGGGTATTTCCCACTTATCTTCTAATAGGTTCAGTGTAGCTGGATTTATGTTGAGGTCTTTGATCCATTTTGACTTAATTTTTGTGCAAGGCAATAGGCTTGGGTCTTGCTGCAGTCTTCTACATGTCTGCAATCAGTCATGCCAGCACCATTTGTGTAAGATGTTCTCTTTGTTCCATTGTATAAATTTGGATTGTTTATCAAAAATCAGGTGTTTGTAGGTTTGTGGGTTACTATTAGAGTTTTCAACTCTATTTCATTGGTCTACCTGTCTATTTTTGTGCCAATACCAAGCTGTTTTCAGGACTATAGCTTTGTAATAGAGCTTGAAGTCAGGGATGGTGATGCCTCCAGAAGTTTCTCTATTTATTGTACAGGGTTTGTTTTGGCTGTTCTGGGTCTTTTGTTCTCCATATTAAGTTGATAATTGTTTTTTCAAGGTCTGTGAAGAATTGTGTTGATATTGATGGGGATTGCATTGAATCTGTAGATTTCTTTAGGCAAGATTGCAATTTTTACTATGCTGATCCTACCTATCCAAGAGCATGGGAGATCTTTCCATTTTCTGGTATCTTCTTTAATTTCTTTCTTTAGAGACTCAAAATTCTTACTGAACAGGTCTTTCACGTTTTTGGTTAGTGTTATTCCAAGGTATTTTATGTTGTTTGTGGCAATTGTAAAGGGTGATGCTTCTCTGATTTCTTTCTCCACTAATGTGTCATTGGTATATAGTAGGGCTACAGATTTTTTTGAGTTAATCTTGTATCCTGCCACTTTGCTGAAGGTGTTTATCAGCTATAGGAGTTCCCTGGTAGAGTTTTTCGGGTCACTAATGTAGACTATCATATCGTCTGCAAATCATGAGAATTTGACTTCTTCCTTTCCGATTTGTATCCCCTCGATCTTTTTGTGTTGTCTTATTGCACAAGCTAGAACTTCAAGGACAATATTGAAGAGGTATGGATAGAGTGGACAGCCTTGTCTTGTCCCCGATTTTAGAGGAATTGGATTGAGTTTCTTGCATTTAATTTGATGTTGGCTGTCGGCTTGCTGTATATTGCTTTTATTATGTTGAGGCATGTTCCTGTCATCCCTGATTTCTCTAAGACCTTTATCATGAAGGGGTGTTGAATTTTGTCAAAGGCTTTTTCTGCATCTAGTGAGATGATCATGTGTTTTTTTCCCTCAGTCTGATTATATGGTGGATTCCATTGATGGATTTTCGTATGTTGAACCATCCTTGCATTGCTGAATGGAAGCTTACTTGATCATGTTGGATGACTTCTCTATTGTGTTCTTGGATTGGATTTGCCAGTATTTTACTGAGAATTTTTGCATCAATGTTCATGGGAGATATTGGTTTGTAGTTCTCTTTCTTAGTTGTGTCTTTGTTTGGCTTAGGTACCAAGGTTATTGCAGCCTCATAAAAAGAGTTTGACAATGTCCCTTCAGTTTCTATTGTGTGGAACAATTTGAGGAGTATTGGTATTAGCTCTTCTTTGAATTTCTGGTAGAATTCTGCATTGAATCCATCTGGCCCCTGGCTTTTTTTGGTTGAGATACTTTTGATGACTGCTTCTATTTCCTTTGAGGTTATAGGTTATAGGTCTGTTATAAGTTGCTTATATGTTCTTGATTCAATTTTGGTAAGTGATAACTGTCTGGAAAATTGTGAATTTCCTTTAAATTTTCAAATTTTGTAGAGTACAGGTTTTCAAAGTAGGACCTGAAGATTCTCTGGATTTCCTCAGTGTCCATTGTTATGTCCCCCTTTTCATTCCTGATCTTGTTAATTTGCCTGTTTTCTGTCTGCCCTTTGGTTAGTTTGGATACAGGTTTGTCTATTTTGCTGATTTTCTCGAAGAACCAACTCTTTGTATAGTGATTCTTTGAAATGTTTTCTTTGTTTCGACTTTATTAATTTCTGCCCTCTGTTTGATTATTTCCTGGTGTCTACTCCTCAGGGGTGAATTTGCTTCCATTTTTTCTAGAGCTTTCATCTGTGATGTCAATTCTCTGGTGTGACTATTCTCTAGTTTCTTCATGTGAGTACTTAGAGCTATGAACTTTCCTCTTAATACTGCTTTCAAAGTGTCCCATAAATTTGGGTATGTTGTGTCTACATTTTCATTGAATTCTAGGAAGTCTTTAGTTTTTTCTTTCTTATTTCTTCCTTGACTCAGGAATGGAGCAATTGCATTTTGTTCAATTTCCATGAGTAAGTATGTTTTCTGCACTTGGTTTTGTTTTTGACTTCTAACTTTAAAGCATGGTGGTCTGATAAGACACAGGGGATTATTCCAATTTTTTTGTACCTGTTGAGGTTTGCTATGTTGCCGAGTATGTGGTCAATTTTTGAGAAGGTTCTATGTGATGCTGAAAAGAATGTATATTCTTTTGTGTTTGGATGGAAAGTTCTATAGATGTCTGTTAATCCCAATTGGGTCATAACTTCTGTTATTTCCTTTATCTCTTTGTTAAGTTTCTATTTGTTGTTCCTGTCCAGTGGTGAGAGTGGGGTGTTGAAGTCTCCCACTATAACTGTGTGATGCCTTATTTGTGATTTGAGTTTTAATAATGTTTCTTTTATGAATGTTGGTGCCTTTGTATTTGGGGCATAGATGTTTAGAATTGAGACTTCTTCCTGGCGGATTTTTCCTGTGATGAATATGAAATGGCCTTCATGTCTTTTAATTGATTTTAGTTTGAATTCTAACTTGTTAGACACTAGGATAGCTACCCCAGATCATTTCTTCGGTCCATTTGATTGGAATATCTTATCCCAACCCTTTACTCTGAGATAATGTCTGTCTTTGAATTTGAGGTGTGTTTCTTATATGCAGCAGAAGTATAGATTCTGTCTTCGTATCCAGTCTGTTAGCCTGTGTCTTTTTTATAGGCGAGTTAAGACCATTAATATTGAGGGATATTAAGGTCCATTGAGAATTTATTCTTGTTTGTTTTTGATTTGTTGTTGGTACTGGTATTGTATGAGGATTTACCTTGCCTTTTATTTTGTGTTTTTGTAGAGTGGGATTATCTATTGCCTATGTTTTTGTGAGTGTAGTTAATTTCCTTAGGTTGGAGTTTTCCTTCCAGTACTTTTTGTAGGGCTGGATTAGTGGTTACATATTGTTTAAATCTTGTTTTGTCATGGAATATCTTGTTTTCTCCATTTATAGTGATTGAAAGCTTTGCTGGGTATAGTAGTCTGGGCTGGCATCTGTGTTCTCTCAGAGATGGTAGAATATCTATCCAGGTCCTTCTGGCTTTCAGAGTTTCCATGGAGAAGTCTGGTGTAATTCTGATAGGTTTGCCTTTATATGTTACTTGGACTTTTCCCCTTGCTGCTCTGAATATTTTTCTTTATTCTGTACATTTGGTGTTTTAATTATTATGTGACGAGGGGACTTTCTTTTGTGGTCTACTCTATTTGGCGTTCTGTAGGCTTCTTGTACTTTCATTGGCATGTCTTTCTTTAGGTTGATGTTTTCTGCACCTTTGAGTTGTGTTTCTTCACCTTCTTCTATACCTATTATCCTTAGGCTTGCTCTTTTCACGGTGTCCCATATTTCCTGGATATTTTGTGTTATGGATTTGTTGGACTTCAGATTTTTTTTGCTTGACGAGTTTATTTCCTCTCGTTTGTCTTCAGTGTCTGAGATTCTGTCTTTCATCACTTGTATTCTGTTGGTTATGCTTGCATCTGTGGTTCCTGATTGTTTACTCAGCTTTTCCATTTCCAGCATTCCCTCAGTTTGTGTTTTCTTTATTGTCTCTAATTCAGTTTTCATGTCCTGAATTGTTTCTTTCTGCTGTTTAATTGTATTTTCTTGACTATTTTGGCTTTCCTTGATTTCTTGAATCTTTTGGTTCGTCTCTTCTCTCATTTCTCTGAAGGATTTTCTGATTTCCTCTTTTGGGTTCTCTATCATCTGCATGAAGTTGTTTTTAAGGTTGCTCTCTTCTCCTTCTTCTATATTGGGAAGTTCATGTCTTGGTGGTGTAGAGTCCCTAGACTCTGGTGGTGTCATATTTGTTTTCCTGTTATTGGATGTGTTCTTATAATTGTAGTCTTCCCAAGTCTTCTTCCAGTGGGTACAGGTGGTGTCACTTTCTTTCCTGATGTGTATGGGTCTAGTGCTCTCTGGTGTGCATTTGGCTCTGATATTCCCATGGGTCTCAAGTTGGGTGCAGGCAGGTATAAGGCACTTGCTTTTCAGGTGGGTGAGAGCAGCACTGGTGCAGAGATGTCAGCAGACTCTGGGTTGCCTGCTCCTCAGGGGTCCAGCTGTCCTGTCTGCAGACCCCATGCTCGATTTGCCTGGGTGGGCAGGCAGAAGTTGGGCCCAAGGCAGGGGCCAAAGGATCTCAATTCTGCACTCTCTACACTCTGTGGGGGCCGGGAGAGCTCGGCGATCTCAGCAGAGTCAGTGTCTCAGGGTCCTCAGGGACCGCAGGGCCAGATAATTTGTTTATTGCAATTTGTCATACTGTGTATGGTCTTCTTTGTATATACGATGTTTGGTTCCTAAATATCCTTATAATCTTCTATGTAGATAAACCTTTATATATATTAAAGATATTTTATATCTTGACACAATTTAGTATATTTCTATCATGTTGCACTATACAATTCTACATCAGTTTAGGACACTTCTACTATGTACTATGTGTATATAGTTATATTGCTGTAATCTTCGTTCTTGCTAAATTATTTATGAAGCTTAGGCCTTTGTATATCAAGGTGTCCAGGTATTACCCACATTCTTATATCTGTGAGATAAGTTAGACATAAATTTTGATCTTCAAACACTTCATAGACTTGAGGAATATATCATTTAAATGTTTCAATATTAATGATATGAGACGCATTTGCTCCTGACAGCACCAAGCTATTCCCAAGAAACTGCTGGACACCTATGTCCTCTGGAGCCCATTGTCTCTTCGGTTAATGGCCTCTTGGCAAAGAACTGTGATGGGGGAAGTACTTCTGTGTATGTTTATCTTATTGATTGTTTAATAAAGTTCTGTTTGGCCAATGAAACAGCAAGTTAGACAGGACTAGGAGTCAAAGAGGATTCTGGGAAAGGTAGTAGAGAAGTGGTAATTCAGGCTGAAAGTGACATAGCAAGGAGACTCATATTTGAGCAAGGAGAAATAGGAAGTGTGTGCCTTTTTCCCCTTCCTCCTCCAGTGGCGCCATGTGAGCTACCGGCAAGAGAGGGTGCTAGCGAAAGGCATCCTCTAAAAAGGTAAGTTGTATAACATATATAGATTTATGAAACAATTGTGTCATCAGGGACACTAGGCACACAATGGGCTTGTGGCACAGCTAGAATATTCCCCGTGTTAACTAACAAGCTACTAGCTGACACCCAGCTTCCACCATCATGCATCATTATTTTCCCAGATAACAAGCATCTCCTCTTCACAGAAATCTTCTCCAAGTTTGCTACCAGAAAACTATCATAGAACACTCCTGTGGACAAATCATCTCAGGAAGGAGAGGGTTGGAAATAGAATTATTTTGCATTGCAAATCGTTTTCCCTGAATTTATGTAATAAATTTTTCAATGACAATAGATCAATTGAAAGAACCAATAGAAAAGAAAAAAAATGTAATAGAATAAATACTTAAGGAAGTATTTACATTAGGGAGGAGATAGAACTTACCTGCACTGATTAAAACTTGGAGTGATTACACACTTTGAAATTGCTTTCTATTGCTGTGATAAAACCCTGATTAGAACCAACATGGGAAAGAAAGGGTTTACTTTATATAACAGCGTGTGGTTCATCATCCAGGGAAGCCAAGGCAACAACTTAGGGGGGAGTTTGAAAAAGAAACCAGGGAGGAACACTGCTTCCTGGCTTGCTCCCTGGCTGAAGCTCAGCTACTTTTCTTGCACAACACAGGCCCTGCTGCCTAGGGATGGCAGTACCACCCATAGTGGGCTGGCCCTTCTTTATCATTTGTGAAACAAGAAAATGTCCCATAGACATGCCCAGGGGCCAACATGAAAGAGACAATTTCTTAATTGGGTGTGAAGTTGGCAACCAAGACTAACCTTCACAGTAACCCAGGGAAAAGGAGCTGAAAGATTTCAGGATACAGGATACCATGCCCCTGGACCACCTGCAATTGCATCTGCTGACTTAGGAGCAGTTAGAGTAGTCAGACACTCTACAGATATAGGGAACTACAGGTGATAACCACTTCTGAAAGTTGTATTTCAGACAGGACACTCTGGTCCTTGGTAAAGTTCTGTGCTACCGAAGTGCTAAGAGGCTAAAAGGAGAACATCATTTTTTTTTTTATTATTAGTTCAAGTTAGGGAACAAGCTTGTTTCACATGTAAGTTCCTTCTCTCCCCCCTCCCCCGCTCACCCCTTCCCTCCTCCCCCACCCCCAATCTACCCCTACACCATCTACCCACCACTCCCCAGGCAGGGTAGGGCCCTCAACGAGGGCTCTGCAGTGTCCACCAAATCTTCCTGTGCTAGGCCTGGGCCCTTCCCCATGTGTCCAGGACCAGAGTGTAACACTTCATGTGGGATGGGCTCTCAAAGTCCCTTCTTGCACCAGGGAAAAATACTAATCGACTACCAGAGGTTCCCTGGAGTGTAGAGGCCTCCTTATTGACATCCATGTTTAGGGGTTTGGATCAGTCTTGTACTGGCCTCCCAGACAGCATCTGGGGTCGATGTGCTCTTCCTTGTTCAGGCCAACTGTTCCTGTGGGTTTCTCCAACCTGGTACAGACCCCTTTGCTCTTCATTCCTCCCTCTCTTCAAGTAAATTCCAGATTTCAGCTCAGTGTATATTTGTGGATGTCTGTCTCTGCTTCCATCAGCCACTGGATGAGGCCTCTAGGATGGCATAAAGAGTAGTCATCAATCTCATTTTAGGGGAAGGTATTTTAGGTTATCCTCTCTACCACTGCTTGAATTGTCAGATCGTGTCATCCTTGTAGGTCTCTGGAGATCTCCCTGGATCCAGATCTCTTCTTGGACCTAGAGTGGCTCCCTCTGATATGGTATCTCTCATCCTGCTCTTTCTCCTCTATTCTTCCACAATATTTCTGCTCCTCCAATTCCCCTCCTATACTCCTCTTCTCTTATTGTGGCAGCTCCCTTTCCCCTACCCTCATGATCCCAATTAGCTCAGGAGTTCATGCCACTTCCCATTCCTGGGGTCCATTTATCCCTTAAAGTCCTTCATGTTTCCTAGTTTCTTTAGTGAAGAGGATTATAGGCTGGTAATCCTTTGCTCTATGTCTAAAATTCATATTGGAGTGAGTACACACCATGTTTGTCTTTTTGTGACTGGGTTACCTCACTCAGGATTTCTTCAAGTTCCATCCATTTGCCTGTGAATTTCAAGATTTCATTGCTTTTTTCTGCTGAGTAGTACTCCATTGTATAAATGTACCACATTTTCTCAATCCATTCTTCAGTTGAGGGGCATCTAGGTTGCTTCCAGGTTCTGGCTATTACAAACAATGCTGCTATGAACATGGTTGAACATATGTCCTTGTTGTATGAACATGCACTATTTGGGTATATACCCAAGAGAGGAATGGCTGGATCTTGAGGTAGACTGATTCCCATTTTTCTGAGCAACCGCCATACTGATTTCCAAAGTGGTCTTACAAATTCACACTCCCACCAGCAATGGAGGAGTGTTCCTTCTTCTCTACATCCTCTCCAGCATAGATTGTCATTGGTATTTTGATTTTAGCCATTCTGACAGGTGTAAGGTGGTATCTTAGTTGTTTTGAGTTGCATTTCTCTGATGGCCAATGATTTTGAGCACTTTCTTAAGTGTCTTTCAGCCATTTCAGATTCCTCTGTTCAAAATTCTCTATTTGTTCTGCACCCCACTTTTTAATTTCATTGTTTGGTGTTTTGGTGGCTAGCTTCTTGATCTCCTTATATATTTTGGAAATCAGTCCTCTGTCAGATGTGGGATTGGTGAAGATCTTTTCCCATTCTGTGGGTGGTCATTTTGTCTTACTGTTTCCTTTGTCTTGCAGAACCTTCTCAGTTTCAGGAGGTCCCATTTAGTAATTGCAGACCTCAATGTCTGTGCTACTGTCATAATGTTCAGGAAGTGGTCTCTTGTGCCAATTTGTTCATGGGTAATTCCCACTGTCTCTTCTAGAAGATTCACTGTGGCTGGATTTATGGTGAGATCTTTGATCCATTTGCACTAAATTTTGTGCATGGTGACAGGTATGGATCTATCTGCAATTTTCTGCATGTCTGAATCCAATTGAGGCAGCACCACTTGTTGAAGATGCTATCTTTTTTCCATTGTATAGATTTAGCACCTTTGTCAAAAATAAGGTGTTCGGTTAGGTGTGTGGGTTAGTATCAGGGTTTTCAATTCGATTCCATTGGTCTATCTGTCTACTTTTGTGCCAATACCAAGCTGAACTATGGCTCTATAGTAGAGCTTGAAGTCAGGAATGGTGATGCCTCCAGATGATCCTTTATTGTAATGAGTTGTCTTGGTTATCCTGGGTTTTTTATTTTTCCACATTAAGATGAGTATTGTTCTTTCAATGTCTGTGGAAAACTGTGTTGGGATTTTGATGGTTATTGCACTGAATTTGTAGATTGCTTTTGGCAGGATTGCCATTTTTACTATGTTAATTCTACCTATCCAAGAGCATGGGAGATCTTTCCATTTTCTGGTATCTTCTTTAATTTCTTTCTTTGGAGTCTCAAAGTTCTTATTGTACAGGTCTTTCACTTTTTTGGTTAGTGTTACCCCAAGATATTTATGTTGCTTATGGATATTGTGAAAGGTGATGTTTCCCTGTTTTCTTTCTCATTGAATTTATCATCTGCATATAGTAGGGCTACTGATTTTTTGAGTTCATTTTGTATCCTGCTACCTTGCTGAAGGTGTTTATCAGCCGGAGGCGTTCCCTGGTAGAGTTTTTCGGGTCACTAATGTAGACTATCACGTTGTCTACAAATAGTGAAAGTTTTACTTCTTCATTTACAATTTGTATCCCTTTGATCCCCTGTTCTTGTCTGATTGCTCTAACTAGAACTTCAAGTACAGTATTGAAGAGATATGGAGAGAGTGGACAGCCTTGTCTTGTTCCTGATTTTAGAGGAAATGCTTTGAGTTTCTCTCCATTTAGTTTGATGTTGGCTATTGGTTTGGTGTATATTGCATTTATCATGTTTAGATATATTCCTGTTATTCCTGTTCTCTCCAAGATCTTTATCATGAAGGGATGCTGGATTTTGTCAAAGGCTTTTTCAGCATCTAGTGAGATGATCATGTGGTTCTTTTTCAAATTGTTTATATGGTGGATTACATGGATGGATTTTCATATGTTGAACCATCCTTGCATCCCTGGGATGAAGCCTACTTTATCATGGCGGATGATTTTTCTGATATGTTCTTGGATTTGGTTTGCCAATATTTTATTGAGTATTTTAGCATTGATATTCATCAGGGATATCGGTCTGTAGTTCTCTTTCTTAGTCATATCTTTGTGTGGCTTGGGTATCAAAGTGATTGTAGCCTCGTAGAAAGAGTTTGGCAATATCCCATCTGCTTCTATTGTGTGGAACAGTTTGAGGAGTACTGGAATTAGCTCTTGTTTGAATTTCTGGTAGAATTGTGCAGTGAAGCCATCTGGCCCTGGACTTTTTTTTGGTTGGGAAGCTTTTGATGACTGCTTCTATTTCATTAGGGGTTATAGGTCGATTTAAACTGTTTATCTGATCTTGGTTTAATTTTGGTAAGTGATATCTATCTAGAAAACTGTCCATTTCCGTTAGATTTTTGAATTTTGTGGAGTACAGGTTTTCAAAGTATGACCTGAAGATTCTCTGTATTTCCTCAGTGTCCGTTGTTATATCCCCCTTTTCGTTTCTGATTTTGTTTATTAGCATGCTCTCTCTCTGCCTTTTGGATAGTTTGGATAGAGGTTTGTCTATCTTGTTGACCTTCTCAAAGAACCAACTCTTTGTTTCATTGATTCTTTGTACTGTTTTCCTAATTTCTACTTTGTTGATTTCTGCCCTCTGGTTGATTATTTCCTGGCATCTACTCCTCCTTGGTGTGTTTGCTTCTTTTTGCTCTAAAGCTTTCAGTTGTTTTGTCAATTTCTCTAGTGTGACTTTTCTCCAGTTTCTTCATGTGGGCACTTAGTGCTATGAACTTCCCTCTTAGCACTGCTTTCAGATGTTCCATAAGTTTTGGTATGTTGTGTCTACATTCTCATTAAATTCTAGGAAGTCTTTAATTTCTTTTATTACTTCCTCAACCCAGGAATGGTGCAATTGTTATTCATTTTCCACGAGCATGTAGGTTTTCTGAAATTCATATTGCTGTTGAATTCTAGCTTTAATGCATTGTGAGCTGATAAGATACAGAGGGTTATTTCAATTCTTTTGCAACTGTGGAGCTTTGCTTTGCTGCCAACTATGTGGTCAGTTTCAGAGAAGGTTCCATGTGGCGCTGAGAAGAAGGTATATTCTTTTGTGTTTGGATGGAATGTTCTATAGATATCTGTTAAACCCAGTTGGGTCATAACATCTGTCAGATCCTTTGTTTCTATGTTAAGTTTCTGTCTGGCAGTCCTGTCTAGTGGTGTAAGGGGGTGTTGAAGTCTCCTACTATAAGTGTGTGTGGTTTTATGTGTGGTTTGGGCTTTAGTAATGTTTCTTTTACAAATGTGGGTGCCTTCGTATTTGGGGCAGAAATGTTCAGGATTGAGACTTCATCTTGAGGGACTTTTCCTGTGATGAGTATGAAAAGCCCTTCTTCATCTCTTTTTTTTAGAAGTCTAATTTGTTAGATATTAGGATTGCTACACCTGCCTGTTTCTTGAGCCCACTTGATTGGAAAAATTTCCCCCATCCTTTTACTCTGAGGTATCGCCTGTCTTTGAAATTGAGGTGTGTTTCTTGTAAACAGCAGAAGGATGGATTCTGTCTTCGTATCCATTCTGTTATCCTATATCTTTTTATGGGTAAGTTAAGACCATTGACATTTAGGGATATTAATGTCCATTGTTTGTAGGTTCTTCTTTGTTTTGGATTTATTGTTGGTGATGTCATTGTGTGTGGATTTCGCCCTCCTGTTTCTTTTTGTGTTTGGTAAAATTAGATTATCTATTGCCTGTGTTTTTGTGAGTGTAGTTACGTAGGTTGTGTTGCAGTTTTCCTTCTAGTACCTTCTTTAGTGCTGGATTTGTGGATATGTATTGTTTAAATCTGTTTTTGTCATGGAATATCTTGTTTTCTCCATCTATAGTGATTGAAATTTTTGCTGGGTTGGCATCCATGCTCCTTTCGTGCTTGTAGGGTATCTATCCAAGAACTTCTGGCTTTCAGAGTTTCCATTGAGAAGTCGGGTGTGATTCTGATTGGTTTGCCTTTATATGCTACTTGGCCTTTTTCCTTTGCTGCTCTTAATATTTTCTCTTTATTCTGTAGATTTGGTGTTTTGATTATTATGTGTTGAGGGGAATTCTTTTTGTGGTCCAGTCTGTTTGGTGTCCTGTAAGCTTCTTGTACTTTCATAGGCATATCCTTCTGTAGGTTGGGGATATTTTCTTCTATGATTTTGTTGAATATGTTTTCTGTACCTTGAGCAGTGTTTCTTCACCTTCTTCTATACCTATTATTCTTAGGTTTGGTCTTTTCACGGTGTCCCATATTTCCTGGATATTTTGTGTTAGTGATTTGTTGGAATTGAGGTTTTTCTTTGGTTGCTGAATGTATATCCTCTAGCGAGTCTTCAATAGCTGAGATTCTCTCTTCCATCTCTTGAATTCTATTAGTTATACTCACATCTTTAATTCCTGATCGTTTATCCAGGCTTTCCATTTCCAGCATTGCCTCATTCTGAGTTTTCTTTATTGTGTCTATTTCAGCTTTCATGCTTTGAACTGTTTCAAGAACTTCCTTCACTTGTTTGGATGTTTTTTCTTGGGTTTCTTTAGATTCTTTAAGAGATTTGTTTATTTTATTTTTTGGTTTTTCTTTTCCTCCATTTTGTGTAAGTTTTTGCTTGCCTTTTCTTCTATTTCTTTAAGGGATTTTCTTGTTTCCTCTTTAAAGGTCTCTATCATCTTGCGGTGATAATTTTTGAGGTCCATCTCTTCTTCATGCTCTGTGTTGTGCTTTTCAGATCTTGCTGGTGTGGAGTCCCTAGATTCTGGTGGTGTCATATTGGTCTTTCTGTTGTTGAGTAAGATCTTATTCTGTCTTCCTCCCATATCTTTTCTAGTGGGTGCAGGTGAGGTCTCTCTAGTTCCTCTTGTGACTCCGTGGTGTGTCGGGGACAGGAATTCAATGTCTGCAGCTCTGGATGGTCTTGCCTCTCCTGGTAGTCTCCTCACTCTCATTGTGGATAGGTCAGGGGAAGGTGGAGGGGGGGGAGGAAGTGTGGGGTCTTACCAGATTCAGGGAGCTCCTCCCTGCCTGTGCGTGTCTACCCCAAGCAGGCAGGCGCAGGTGGGGGGGGGAAGTCGGTGAAGGATGGTTTCAATGGGGTTCGGTAAGAGCAGAGGCTCACTCACGTCGTTGTGGATCGGTTGGCCATAGGAGAACATCTTAAAGCGGCAGAGGTTAACTTAACATTTAAAGATTTCTAATGTAAATTTTCTAAGAATAGTGGCGTCAGAGATTAGTAGTTAGGAAGAAATAGCGGATTGGTGAAGCTGAAGCAAACCTGAAGGCCATGGAGATTAGTAATCTTACACCTGAGATGAGTTTGTGTTAATTGTACTTTGTAGTTACCTGAATCTCATAAAAAACTGAAACTGTGGAAATTATTGAAAATGGAAAAACTGAAAAATTGCAAGTCGATAATGTGGGGTAAATTCTCACACATCTATAAAAATAGAAACATAGAAATATGAAATGCTTTTTACTATTCTGAAGCACAGCAACTTCAAATAATAGTTTCTGTTTGTTTACCAAAGTAAATGGAAGCATTTGTTCACTTAAACATAACGTGTTCGAGGTTAATCCATTAAAACAGGAGAGAAATAGAAAGGGATAGAAAGAGAGGAGAAGGGAGGAAGAGAAGAAAGAAAAGAATGAAAACGAGAAAAGGAAATGTCCCTGGTCTACACAGCCTGGCAGACAGAACCTATAGATACCAGCCAACTGCCCCATCTAAAAGAAAGGAGACTTGTGCTGTGCTCGCCGACAAACAGCTCATTTGGGAAATACAGGCTGTCAGAATAACCGCCAAGCCTTGGGGTGGGGAGTCATGCTCTGCACACGAATGTCAGGTTGGCCCCAGCGTTTCTAAATCTGATTTTAACCAGATGCCAGGGGAGTCTTACGGTTATGAAAAGCTGAGCTGCACTTCATTGAAGTGTTTCTGGGTGGACTTTATCGTGTCCCAAAAGGGAACTATGGTCTCGATCCACTGCCTCTGAGTTGGGAATAAGTGGCGGTTTTCTCTTCCTGCTGGCTCTGCTCGACAGCACTGACCCCGCTGGGAGGCAGACAAGGCACCTGACCGCGCACTAAAACCCAGGTTTCAGGGCCTCAGAGGCCAGAATTCCTACAATCCCAACGGTCTTTTCCACAGGCACCTGCCCACACCTAAGTACGCATGTGCAGAGCTCCTGGGCTCTGCACAGACCTGGTCACCAGGCAGCCTGAGAGTGAGAAATCAGTCCCGCCTCGAGGGTGGAGCCTCCAGAGCCTAGGGGTGTGCTGATGAGTTTTCATTTGGAGGGAGTGACTGACAGTGAAGTGGGTGGGATGGAGCCATGGTGCAGGGGACCACTATTGGAAGGGGCAGGGCCTAACATTGGCGAACTGGAGGCAGGACTTGCCACAGATGGGCGAAGAAAGTTCATGGATTGGGTTGTGTTGGGTCCTATTGGTTGCGATTTACAATGGCCTTGCTTGATGCTGAAGCAGAAAAATGGGGATAGAGGCTTGATGAGCTGTATCAAGTTCTCAAGAGAGGCAAGGCTTGTTTTTATGTAGGGAAGGGCGGGGATTCCTGTAGGCCAGAAGGGGACGGGGTTGCAGTTGGGCAGAATTCTGGGGACTATTGGGCCTCAGGTGGGGGCGGTCATGCTGCAAGGCAGGTTTGCCGCAGGGCGGGGCTTTGCCTCTGATCATGTGTGGGCCGGGCTTGTCGCTGGGCAGTGCCTGCCCCAGTTCCCTGGGAAGATCCCTTGCCAGGTCTGGGATGCCAGCATCTCCATGGAGCTGTGCTTCCCTTGCTCTGCTGAGTCCACACCACCATTCCACAGCCCGGGTGTAGCCATCCTCACCCTGTGCCATTCGCAGCAGCCTTTGTAGTGCAGCCATGTGGAAGGTATGCTTGCCTGGCCACGGCACACTCTCTGAGGCTCTCCTGGTGACTAATGGGGCGTGGTCTCTCCCCAGAGGCTGCTCTGGACCTGTGCATCTTCTCCTCTTGTACCAGCTATGCAGAGAAGGTACTGGCATGCCGCTCCCCGTGCCAAATAGTGGATATTTTATTAACCTGCTGCTTCCTTTTGCTCAGTTTGTAACATCTGGGACCTGCCAACTTTGCATTGTACAAAAACAAGTAATACCCTGTAGGTGTAGAGGTTTTCAGTAGTGTTGTATTTGGGATATATTTATGTGAAGGCAGCCATTATTTGTTTGAAATTCGAATCTAAGCAGGCAGTATGCTATTTAGAAGTATCTGTGCTAAGATTTTTGCCTGTATTTAATAACAGAAGATTTTAAGATCTAGTATTTTTTCTTTACACTGATTCTCGGGGTAACTAAAGATTAGTTGAGAAAATTAGGGATACCAGGAAGTATATATTAAACCCTTAGCCAGTAAGTTATAGATATTAAATCAACTATTTGGTCATTGTAATAAAGTTCAACTTGCCTTTGTGACTGCTGTTGATTTTGAACGCTGTTAAAATTGTGTTTAGCTCAGGAAGATTTGGTGGACACTGCAGAGCCCCTGTTGAGGGCCCTACCCTGTCTGGGGAGTGGTGGGTGGATGGGGTGGGGGTAAGTTGGGGGTGGGGGAGGAGGGAGGAGGTGAGGGGAGGGAGAGGGAGAAGGGACTGACATGTGAAACAAGCTTGTTCCCTAACTTGAACTAATAATAATAAAAAAATTGTTTTTAGCTCATGAGAAAAATATCCTGTCAGCATTTGTTATGCCATCTGTCCTTACTGCCATCCTCTTCCCTTAACCACAGGGCCCACTGGTGTACTTCACTTAACACCTAAGATTTCACTGTTCTCATCAATTAACAAGCTGTAGGGTCAGCAAACTCCCTCCTATTCCTTACCCACCATGATCACTATATCTTTTCCTGAGTTGTTACTTCCTTCAGACACACAGATGTGTATTTGCTTACTGAACTCAAGCTTTGTCTGCATGGGTGTCTGTATTTCATGGCCAAAAAATTTGGTGACAATCATTGTGATGGATGGATGAGTGTACTTGGTATGGAGAAAGAATGATTAAAATCACATACCAAGAGAATGATACTTGTTGTCTCAATGTATTTAAAGACTTTATAATTAAGAAGTAAAGGGCGTAGAAAAATAACATGTGGTGTGTCCAGAGGTGGGACAAGTGCCCCCTGAGTTCTTTTATCTCCCCCATCCAACAAAGTGAGATTGGTCACTGGTTCTAGATGTTTCCCCAAATTCCAGCCTGCTTCATTCCCCCATTTAACTAACTTCAAGTTATGTTTCCATCCTTATGGTTTAAATACGATTTTTATTGAATATTTAAAGAGCATAACAAGATGAGGGAAGGAGTGATGATGGATGGTGCTTCACTTAAACCCATACTGGACAAATATGAAAAAGGTCTTGTTCTCCACACTGACAGAGATATCACATTAGATTAAACAACACAACCACGATGAAATCCATAAAGCATTTCATGCAAATGCAGAAACACAGAGACTATCTCTTTTGAAAGTTTTACAAACAGAATTTCTTTTGTAAGAAACCCGAGAATTGTGTCTCTTGAATTATTATAAATAATGCAATATACCACAGATTGCAAGTGATTTCTGCCCTCACATTCTCTACATTCCAGAGACCACCACTCTAAAAATGTACTCTCTAAGTGTCATTTAGTCTAAGATTGTTCAGTCCATTGACTCAGAGACAGGAGTTAATCTCACTCCACCACACTCCCCTTGTCATAATTGAGCCTGCTCTGAAATATGAGAGGCATTGGCTGTCATTTTATTCAACATTCAGCTGAGAAAATTCCTGCCCTGACAGCCCCATGGAGAATATGGCCTTAGTCCAGCAAGATCAGCCAAAGCAATAGCAAGTGTGGGTAGGAACAACTGGACTCTGACATAAAAACCTCCACATGCTTAGACTCATCCTGGACTATGAAGATTCACTTATGGAAATGGAACATATACATATTTAAGTGTTTAGGTGGCCCCTTATTTAATACCAAGGCCATTTCCTATACTTTGCAAATCTATTTGAAAGGAAGGAACAAACACTGCCAATCATTTGGGGTGCCAACAGAGCTGGTGTACATTTAGGTACCGTGTTTATAATAATGCAGATTTGGCTGATTTGATATGTTTCCATACCTGTCAAAGATCACACATATGATCTCAGTGGAGAAATGTAAAATTAAATAACAAAATATGTCAGTTGGTTTCCAACAATAAATCTAAAATTCAGGCAGCCATACACTGCTTTTATGGGGACATGCCTTTCTGTCAGACATAGTTTTATCTTGTAAACATGTAGGACCCTTATGGGACCAATCTTAAATAACCAGATGAGTTAACTGTTTCTGCATTAGATCAATGCACATAGAAACCAGAAGAAGTCCCTAACATCTTTTCTTCTCCAATCCATTGCAGTTGGTTCATTTCTGCTTATGACAGCTGAGAGAGTTTGTAGTCATCAGGTTTCTTCCTGAGTCTCAGAAAAATGCTTGAATGCAAAGTCAACACATTTTTTTCCTCACAGGTCTTCACTAAATGGTTAGGTTTACAGTCCAGGCTCAAGGAAACTGACCAGTCACCACTGGTTGCCAAATGACCAAGAGAGCAGAGAGGGTTTCACTAGGTTTCAGGCATGGAGAAACTTAAGTAAAAGAAGAAAGAGGGATATTAAAACTGAATAACAGGCAGGGAGTTGGTGGCACACACCTTTAATCCCAGCACTCGGGAAGTAGAGGCAGGTGGATCTCTGAGAGTTCGAGGCCAGCCTGATCTCCAGAGCGAGTGCCAGGATAGACTCCAAAGATACACAGAGAAACCCTGTCTCAAAAAAAAAACCCATACAAACAAAACCAAAACTGAATAATAATAAAATGGATGGTCATGAAAACAACAACAAAAGCCAAGAGGGTCAACGAATCTGAATCTGAACTGATCAGGGATCAAAGACAATTTGAATTATACAAAGGATAGCATTGTCTTAGTTAGGGATTCAATTGCTGGGATAAAACAAGCAAAATTGGGGGGGAAAGGATTTATTTCATCTTACAACTTAGAGCACATTATTTTTTTGATTTTGTGTATTTCTTTTTTTAAAATTTGAATTAGAAACAAGATTGTTTTACATGTCAATCCCAGTTCCCACTTTCTCCCCTTCTCCCCTCCCTCTCCCCAACAAATACCCTACCTATCACATATCCTTTCTGCTCCGCAGGGGAGGGTGAGGCCTTCCATGGGGGGGTCATCAGAGTCTATCACATCCTTTGGGATAGGGGCTAGGCCCACCCCCTTGTATCTTGGCTCAGGGAGTATCCTTGTATGTGGATTGGGCTCCCAAAGTCCACACCTATGCTAGGGATAAGTACTTAACTAATTCAGGAGGTCCTATAGATTTCCAAGGTCTCCTTACTGAATCCCACGTTCCTGGAGTCTGGATCAGTCCTATGCTGGTTTCCCAGCTAACCATCTGGGGACCAAAATTAAACCAGAGCTCCCGGATGTTCAGGTCAGCTGTTTGTGTGTTTCACCAGCCTGGTCTGGACCCCTCTGCCCATCACTCATTCTTCTCTGCAACTGGATTCCAGTTCAGTTCAGTGATTAGTTGTGCTTAGAGCCCATTATTGATGGAAGCTAATGAAAAAACTCAAGGCAGGAGCTGATGTGGAAGCTATGGAGGAATGCCTCTTACTCGTTTGTTTCTCATGGCTGGTTCAGCCTGCTTTCTTATATAACCCAGGACCAGCAGCCCAGGGATGGCCCCATTCCCTGTGGTATGCACCACCAATATTAATCATTAAAGAAGAAACTGCTCCACAGTCTTGCCAACAGGCCAATCTGGTGGGAGCAGTCTCTCAGTTACCTTTGCTGCCAGGTAGTTCTAGCCTGTATCAATTTGATATTAAAAACTGACCAGCACAACACTGTTCCTCACCCTGGATGTCTGACCAACTTTGTGTGTTTATCTATCTGTGTATGTGGGTGTAGCTGAATTGACCCTTCTTTCAAACAGTGAATATATAATTCTTCAGCTTCCAATTTGACTTCATCCTTAGTTCTGAAACCTCAGTCCTAGGCTTCCTTAGACCTTAGGAGACAGGGCACCGTGTGTAGTGGGTCAGTAGACAACACTGCAAATGGAAATGATGGAAAATAAAATTAAACCAGAGAAAGTGGGTGATAAGAATAATTGTTGCCTTCAAGGATATGTGCCAAAATCTGGATAACAAGGAGATCCCAGCTCACCCAGGTCTCTGTATTCCAACTGGAGCACAAAGGGCTTGAGGCAGCTGCACTGGGAGTTCCAAACCAGCTCTCACCAACTGTAACTAGGAGTGTTGCCTGAAGGAAAGTCACACCTACAGGAGTTTGAGTGTTCTGGTCCCATTGCACCATAGTTAGGAAACAAGAGAGACTTAAAGCACTGCTCAGCTCCCCTTCTCCCTGTCTGCAATACAGGACCTCTTTCCGAGCACAGTGCCACCCACAATGGGCATTTCTTCCCAGATCAATTAAAGTACTCTAGATAATTTCCCACTGGCAAGCCCATCACCCAGGTTATCTTAGACTCTGTCAAGTTTATAATTATTGCTGTGGTCCTTTGAATATATTTGGCCCCCACAATCACATAGAGAGTGACACTATTTGGAGGTGTGGCTCTGTTTAAGTGGATGTAGCCTTGTGAGAGAAAGTGTGTCACTGTGGGGCGCTGACTTTGAAGTCTCCTCTGCTCAGTGGAGTGTTTGTTTGAATTCTGTGCCAGCAAGATGAAGTATGTTCAACTCCTCCAGCACTATGTTTGCCTGCACACCGCCATGCTCCCTGCCATAATGCTAATGGACTGAATGTCCAAAACTCTAAGCAAGCCAGCCCAATTGAATGGTTTCCTTGTAAGAGTGGCCATGGTCATGGTGTCTCTTCACAGCAATAATAAACCCTAAGACAATCACTAATCAGCAAAAGAATCATTTTATTTCTACATGAGCACCCCCCCCCCAATTTTACAGCCTTACTCCTTTACAAAGACATGTGTCTTTAACTGTTGGCCAGGCTTAGCTTTGGGGCAGTTTCCTTATCTTGACATAAACATCACTGTATCCCAAATGCCTTCAGCTTTCCACTTTTTCCTTACCAAATATTACCTCAATCTGTTATTAATCCCAAGCAGACATCTTGTATTTATTTATATATTTATCTATGTATATATTCATTCATTCATTCATTCATTCATTCATTCATTCATTCATTCATTCAGGTTCTTTGAAACCGAGTTTCTCTGTGTAGCATGGAGCCTGTCCTGGAACTTCCACAGTAGACCAGGTTACCCTGAATGTCACAGAGATCTGCCTGCCTCTGTCTCCTAAGCACAACTGTCAAAGCCATGTACCACCTCTTCCGGCTCCAAATTGAATTCTGGTATTCATGGGTCTTCTCTGAATTTTGTTTTCTTGAAAATCACATATCCTTAAACCATGCCCAGCTCCACCAGTATCTTCATCTTCACTGACTGGTTAGCTTACTCTGAGTGTTCTCACTGAGGATGGAATGAATGTCGCACAGAGTCAATAGCATACAGTGGGGATTTGGTAAATGATTTTTGCAAAGGGAGGTCACCTTAAATTATGGTGTCAATTGCATTGCTATGTTCATCCTGGAGTGTTTATTTGCTCACTCTTCCTGAGACAAGGCCTTGCCGTGAATACTGTTGGACTTAAACTCAGTGTGTAACTCAGGTTGGCTTCACACACAACAGCCCTGCTGTCTCCTGCTCCTGAATGTTGGGATTAAAGGCATGTGTTACTGTACCTGGACCCACCTTTGGAAAACAGAGGTATCTGTGCAACACTTACTTCAGGTGTCCCACTATCCTCTCTACAACCCTACTGCACTCACCTTCTTTAACATATAAACTTTTCCTTACAAAAGAGAACAGCAAGTTCATCCAAATACTATGTCAAATGTGATGCTCTGTTTATAGCTATGGAGTGAGGTTTGGTGATGTATCACAATTTGCAGTTGTGCCATTAATGAAATGACTCCCAGGACATGATGATGGAAAGTAGTCAGAGTTATTTCTTTTTCTTTTTTTTCTTTTTGGTTTTTTGAGACATGGTTTCTCTGTGTAGCTTTGGAGCCTATCCTGGCATTCCCTCTGGAGACCAGGCTGACCTTGAACTCACAGAGATCTGTCTGCCTCTGCCTCCTGAGTGCTGGGATTAAAGGCATGCACCACCAATGCCTGGCAAGTCAGAGTTATTTCATTTATATTGTGTTTTCAAATAGAGAAACAAGGCTGGGAAGATGACTGTGTTGGTAAAGTTGTTTTGTTAGCCAGATGGTGGTGGCACACACCTTTAATCACAATACTCCGGAGGCAGAAGAACGCAGTTCTCTGTGTGTTCCAGGCCTGCCTGGTCTACAGACTTAGTTCCAGGAGAGTCAGTTCTACAAAGAGAGATCTTGTCTCTAAAACTATATAAATTTATTTGTTTTAAAATAATAATTTTAAAATATTATTATCCAAATTTAAGCAAACACAATGATCTGAATTCTGTCCCCCAAACCCAGGAAAAAGCCAAGAGTAGTGGCACAGACTCATCCTCCCAGAGCCCAGGTGGTGGAAACAAGAGGACCCTTTGGGTTCCCTGACTCACTAGGGAGGGTAAATCAGCAAGATCCAGCTTCAGTGAAAGAGCTTGTCTCAAAAGCTAAGATGGAGAGTTATTGAGGCAGACACAGGGGCAGGGTTGGGAGAGAGAAGGGAGGGGGATTCTCTGCAGATTGAGCCATTGCAATGCTTCCATTTAGAGTTCATGTTACCTGGGAGAATGGGGGAGCATATACATCCTAGGAAACGTTTTCCTGAGAGCATAGCTTATCAGTGTTATGGTGATTCAGAAACTGCTAATTCCTCTGTATAGGTACCATGGGCTGGGAATTTACTGTGGTAGAGCAAGGGAGTATCTGGGGTTTGCAACCATCTCCGGATTGGTGCACTTCTGGGCTTGGGTAACCTGTCCTGTGCTGATTGGCCAATTGCACCTGCAAGAATGGTTGCTATGCTTAGAGGCCCTCCCACTGTAGCTGCTAGCTCTGTACTCCATTGTACCATAAAGCACATCCAGAGCCTGCCAGCTAACTTCTGATTGGTTCCTGCCACATGGAGGATATATGGCTTCCTAGTGACTGGGGCAAGGTCAGGCAAGGTCAGGGGCTGGTCAGAAACTCAGCACATGTTGCTGAGTCAGAGGCCTACATTTTTCTGGGTCTTTTCTGAAGCCTGTCATGACTGGGTGAGGGTCTGGTCCCTTCACTAACCACTGGGCAAAGCTACTGGAGTACAATTGACATGAGGGAGGAGCAATAATATGAACAAAGGAGTCAAGACCATGATGGGGAAACCCACAGAATCAGCTCACACAAGTTAGAGAGAGAGATCACTGACTCTGGTTTGACAAGTGGGGAACCTGCTTAAGACCCAACTGGACTTCCTTAATAAAGGTGACAATGGTACATGTGGGACATATATGAGATCACTGTCAGTTTTTTCTAAGATCTAACTCACACTGACTTAGTGGAGCCCATTCTATATGGAGAGATATCTTGCTCAGGCTAGACACAGGGGTGTGGGTAATAGGGAGGTGTCTTGGTCCTGACTCAGTGAGATGACTTAGTAGACTTCTTAGGGGAGGACTTATCTTCTCTGGTGAGCAGATGGGAGTTGAGGTAGGGGGAAGAGGGAGAATGGGAGAAGAGGAAGAAGGGGGAACTGGTTTTAGAATGTAAAAAATAAATTAATAAAAAATGTTTAAAAATCCAGGCAAAGGTGGTGCATACCTGTAATCCCAGCACTTGGGAGGTAGAGGCAGGCAGATCTCTTTGAGTTTGAGGACAGCCCGATCTACACAAAGAAACCGTGTCTCAAAAAATAGAAAAAAGTTTGAAAAAATATTACTGGAAGATGTATCATAGTCTATTTGAATTGGAATTCAGTAGATGAAAGAGAAGTATCAGTCCTTAAGCAAGGCTGAGATTTTCAGTTGTGGTCACACACACACACACACACACACACACACACACACACACACACACACACACACACACACACACACACACACACACACACACACACACACACACACACACACACACACACAGACACACACATTCCCAGCACTGAGGGAGACTGGGGAACAAACATGAGTCATTTTAGACTAAAAAACAGTAATAAAAAAGTGAAAATGAAAATATTAAATCACTCAGTCAATTAGACAACAACTAGATTATTGTTTGGCTTTTCTCAGATGAGAACATAATAAATCCCTAGCTCTAAAATCCAGGAGAAAATAAACTACAATATTAAGGTAAGACAGGACCACTGACTTCCTTAGTGTAATGAATCTCATCCACAGGTGGGAGGACATGTTGGAGATCTAGGTCAATAGAGGGAGTCTGTCTGGGATACTTCTTAACTGAACTGTTCTATGTATCTGCCTCCCTGACACATAGGCCTGTCTGGTCCTCCAGATTCCATTGGTTCCTTGGATCAATCTTCTCTGCATCACTGGTCCTCATGGCTCCATCAGCTGACTGCATCCATCTCCATTTCATGACTGGTCCTCCTGGCTCCATCAGGTGCCTGCATCTATCTCCACTTCATGGCTGGTCCTCCTGGCTCCATCAGCTGCCTGCATCCATCTCCTCTGTATGGCTGGTCCTACTGGCTCCAGCAGCTCCCGGGATCCATCTTCTCTGCACATGATGTCCAGGATAGGCCCTCTGGCTCCATCAATGTCTGGGCGATGCTCTTTATTCACAAAACAGTACCCATGATGCTTTGGTCTTTTTGCCTTGGCCCCAAATTTTCCTTCCTCCCTTCTTTCTGTCTGCGACTCCTCCCTTCTTTCCTCCCTTCCTTTTTTCCTTTCTGTAGCATGATTAATAAAAGACCTAGAGACTGATATTGGGTTTCAAGCTTCAAGCTAAAAATCAGAAAAGCAAAGCAGCTGAACACTAGTTCTAACTGTACCTCAGAATGAAAGGCTGCCCTGGCTCCACCAACCCTCAGCCTATTACCTCTCCTCAGTGTGTCTAGAGAATCCTAAGACTTCAATGTCTCCCCATCCTCAATGTGACTGGAGAATGAATCCCTGGAACTCTACTAGAGACCCTGCTCTTATCGTTTATACATGTCTAGTGCTGGGTTTAAAGGCATGTGATTCCAGGACATGAGATCATCTTTGTGTCAGCTGTTTCTCTTTAGGACTGGATCAACCTTGTGTAGATATGGTGGCCTCGAACTCACAGAGATCTGTCTACCTCTTAATCTTGAGTCCTGTGATGAAAGGTCTATGCCTGACTTCTATGGCTTGTGTCTGACTTTGCTTTCTGAATCGTCAGTCAAGCTTTAATAAATCATAAATAATATATCACCACATCTTTCTTTATTCTTTTTTTGTGTGACAGTTTCAGAAATTATATAATAAATTTATATTTTACTGCCACTGCCCTCTCTCACATTTCTCCCTCTCTTGTTCAAACCACTATCCCTTTCTACTTTCATGTCTTCTGTAATGTATAACTTGCTGAGTCTAGTTAGAGTTTCTTCCTAAAGGGTGTGTGGGATGTCATTTACTGGGAAAAGGGTAATTTGTCAAGGGATGCACTACTAAAGAAAATGCCACCCATTTGTGAGCAATCATTAACAGACAATTGTTCCTCTGGTGGCAGTAGGCCTGGGGGATTCATGTCATTCATGATGAATGTTGACAAGACCAGTCTTGTGCAGGTCTTTTGTGGTTCACATTTGCTCTGTCATTTCCAAAACAGTTTGTTGTTGCTGCTGCCCTTCTCCACGGTATCAGCTATTAAATACTTCCTACCTTCTTTTAAAATGTTTTTGAATCTCAGAGGTTTTAGATAATCATACTATTTAGGATACAATTCTATACCAGCACTGATTTTTGACATTTTTGAGTGATTGACTGCTGCATCAATCAACACTCATTGGTTTCCTTTTGTACTATCTGTATATTGTGATCCAAATGAATCTCTCTTCCCTTTCAGCTGCTTTGACCATGGGGTTTGTGAAAACAGTGAGAAAAATAAGAAACAAACTTACTGTCCTTTAACCAACCAACTCCTATGTCAAGATGATATCAAAAAACAGTCTCAGACACCTTCTACTATGAAGTAACAAAGTCAAGTTGTCAGACATGGCCCTGGAAGGAAGAAAGAAATCCTATTTAATCATGAAATACAAGACTAGTGGTTCTTGGCGGCATTTGAGGACACTGTCATTCATGTTTTCTAGTGTTCAGATGAGTTATTTAATTTAAATGGATGTATTTCTTCTAAAAGCCACTTTAGAACAAACATACAAGGATTAAATTGAATAGGAAACACGATTATGTCAGTGCACCTCACGTGGTAATTAATACCTGGTGGTCTGCATCCAGCACACCACCATACCTGTCTTGCCCCTCCACCCTCCAGGAGAGAGTTGCCTGGGGACTCTTCCAGCCCACCTACCAATCTTTGAGTTCCCTGACCTGCACCTGCCAGATACTTCCTGCCACCGAAACCCCAGAGGGACCTGGAGGCAGAACAAAACATCCAGCATCAGCTGCCATTCCTGTCTTGTCCCTGCATCTTATAGGAGACTGGAGAAAGCATGGAACCCATACCCACCCAGAGATGGAGAAACCCCACTTGGACCCACTGGAGAAGAGATAGGAAGATGACAGACAATATAAGAACATATTCAACAACAGAAAGACTTAAATGTCACCACCAGTGTCTATGGATTCTACACCAGCAAGATCTGAACATCCCAATAAAGATGAAGCAGAAGAGAATGACCTTAAAAACAAATTCATGAAAGTGATAGAGGCCCTCAAAGAGGAAATGAGAAAATCCTTTAAAGAAATGGAAGAAAGCCTGATGGTGGTGGCACTCACCATTAATTCCCTCACTCGGAAGGCAGAGACAGGCAGATCTCTGTGAGTTTGAGACCAGGCTGGTCTACAAGAGTTAGTTCCAGGACAGTGTCCAAAGCCACAGAGAAACCCTGTCTCAAAAACCAAAGAAAAAAGAAATCAAGAAAAAACAAACAAAAAAATTGGAATAGAGGAAAAGACTAACAAAAATGAAAGAAATCAACAAATCTCTTAAAGAAAGCAAAGAAAGGGAAAATATCTTCACCAGCCCCACATCAGACAGAGGACTGATTTCCAAAATATACAAAGAACTCAGGAAGCTAGTCATCAAAACACCAAATAATTCAACTAAAAGAGGGGTACAGAACTAAACAGAGAATTCTCAATAGAGGAATTTAAAATGGCTGAAAGACACTAAAGAAAGTGCTCAAGTTCCTTACCATCGGGGAAATGCAAATCAAAACAACTCTGAGAAATCATCTTACACCTGTCAGAATGGCTCAAATAAAAAACACCAATGACAGTTTATGTTGGGGAGGATGTAGAGAAAGGGAAACATTTCTTCTGTGCTGGTGAGAGTGCAAATGTACAGCCACTTTGAAAATCAGTATGGTGGTTCCTCTGGAAAATAGGAACCAGTCTACCTCAAGATTCAGCAATTTCACTCTTAGGTATATACCCAAAGGTTGCACATTCATACAACAAGGACATCTGTTCAAGTATGTTCATGGCAGCATTATTTGTAATAGCCAAAACTTGGAAGCAAACTACATGGCCCTCAACGGAAGAATGGATAAAGGAAATGTTGTACATTTACACAATGGAGTACTACTCAGAGGGAAGAAACAAAGGAATCTTGAAATGCAGCAAAAGAATGAAATTATAAGAAACCATCCTAAGTGAGGTAACCCAGTTAAGAATACAAACATGGTATGCACTCACTCTTATATGGATATTAGACATATTGCAAAGGATTAAAAGACTACAATTCACACCTTCAGAGATCTAGGAAACAAGGAGGATGGTATGAGACATACATGGTCTCTTGGTGAAGGGGAAAGGGACAAGATCTCCTGAGCAAATTGGGAGCATGGGGGGAGAGGGGAAAGAGGTAGGAGAGAGGAGGAAAAATGAAGGGGGAGGAAAACATGTGGGATCAGGAAGATTGAGTTGGGAGATGAATAGAGAACAAGCAAATATACACATCAATAGAGGGAGCCATTATATGGTGAAAGAGAAATCTTACAGAGGGAATTGTACAGAGATCCACAAGGATGACCCCAACTAGGATTCTAACCAATAGTGAAGACGTTACCTTAATAGCCTTTCCTCTATAATGAGAACAATGACTACCTTAAATGCCATCCTAGAGCATTCAACCAGTAGCTGATGGAAGCAGAAGCAGAAGCAGAGATCCACTGAGCGGGGAGGAGTGACTGAACAAAGGGGCCCAGACCATGCTGGGAAACCCCACTAATGCAGCTGACCTGAACATGTGGGAACTCATGAACCTCACTCTGAAAGCTGGGGAACCAACACAGGATCAAACCAGGCCCCCTGAACCTGTGTGTCAGCTAGGAGGACTGGGCAGCCTAAGGGGCCTCCTGTAGTGGATCCAGGATGTATCCCTAGTGACGAATGGAATTAGAGAGACCATTTCCCATGGAGGGATACTCTCTTAGATACATGGGTGAGGGCATAGGCCCTGCCCTAAATGACTTCACAGATATTGTGATCCCTTATGGAAGGCCTCACCCCCCTGGGGAGTGGATGAGGGATGGGATGGGAGGTTGGTGGGGGGCATGGGAAGATGGGAAGGAGAGGGAACTGGCATTGATATGTAAAAAATTATACAATAAAAAATTTAAAATGGGTAATATTGACTTTGATCTCTGATGTATACTACCTAACTAGTACATGGCTCAATAAATTTCATATACCTCTTTCTATTTTTAGATTAAATTTATTATCATCATACCTTAGCATTTATCTTTGTCTTTATTTATCTCAATCTTAATACAGTTTGGCCCATGTAGGGTAACAGCTGTTGGGTAAGTCATGTCAAATACACAGCTGAGTTTACCAAAAACCCATTCTTTAAACACTGTGGTTGGACAAATGGTGATGAGGAAGTTTTACTTATTACTTTTTCACTGCCCCATTATTAAAAATTTAATGTTGATATAGTTGCAGGGGAGGAGCAAACACTTCAGAACTTTTGGGCCATCTAGGTTTCATGATGAGGCTGTTATATCAACAAAAACAAAGAAAAAAATCTTACTATAGACAAGAGAGACACTGGTGATTCAAATAATTTTTGCTGTTTTTTTCTGACTATTTTTCTAATAAATCTAGAGTCTTATACATACTGGGCAAGTACTCCTCCTACTGAGCCACATACTCCACTATGTCTTTCATTCTACACAATACCAAACTATACAATAGGATATATGCTGAGAAGACCACAGTGAATGTCATATTAACATAAAAGGATAGAAATGTGATTCCAAAGAAACTTTATAATCCTACTGTCACGTAATTTGGCAAAGCTGAACTATCAGCATGAAAAATACCAACTCATAAAGTATAAAGTTGAAAAGTCCCAGAAATTATATTCACAAAAGTAGATCTATTTACACAGAGCTATTGTGCATTAGCATATTTCCATTGATATAGAGTTCAGGATGTTTGAATTAACATAGAAATCATTTTTATATTCATATAGAAATACCTAGTAACTTCAGATGGCTGTATAAATGTGGGAAAATAAACACAAAGTTGAGTTTTCAAGATGCAAGGTAGCTTAATAAACACTTGAGACAAACAGAAGTGGCCTAAGTAAGAATCCTTCCAGAATGATCTATTTTATGTGTACTGATTTGTGTGCCTACAGAGTAGTCTCCTAGAGAAGAAAGTCACTTTTAATGGGAAAACCATTGTACAAATCTTTTTATTTAGGAAGAGAATTAAATAACTAAATATGATTACGACATAAATTTGATCCAGTAATGAGATAAATTAAATGCTTACTACCTTTTAAAATTATTTATTTTTGCTGTTTTGCCTGCATTGGATACCTTGGAACAGGAGTTAAAGGCAGTTGTGAGCTGCAATGTGAGTGCTGGGAATTGAACCTGTGTCCTCTTGAAGAGCAGTCACTGCTCTTAACTGCTGAGCCAATTCTCCAGCCCCAAAATGCTTATTATCTTAAATGCTTATTTATATAGATGTGAGAATGTGCATTCCTCCATTGGTCAGAAACAGTGTGGGATTTCCTGGAGTTGGAGTCATTGATAGTTGTGAGCTGTCATGTGGGTGCTGAGACCTGAACCCAGGTCCTCTACAAGAGAAACAAGTGATTTAACTGCATAGAGATAACTCCAGCTCAATACTGAATGACTTTTTCTGCTTTTACCTTATTAATAGTCTCTCTGTGTGTGTGTCTCATAAGTGTTAATACTGAACATTTTGGAAGAAAAATTAATGAGTACAAATTACTTCTTAATATAAAACTAAAGTTTGGCTACTTATAAAACAGGAATGCACAAATGGATAATGTTACCTGGCTTTTAGTGCTTAGTCAAGAGCATCAAAGAGATTTTCAGCCTTTCACAACAATGGTTAATGTGATTTTTCCTCTGTAAAATAGAACAGCTGCCATTCAAATCTCAGTAGAGTAATCAGAGAAATGTATGAGGCCTAAGGTGAAAGCATAGTACCATTTTCACTGCATAGTTGTTACAATGCCTACAACTTGGGTTAGTACTGTTACTTATGCAGTACAAATTTGGAAAAGTAGATAATCAAAAAGTTACTTGAAATAATGTAAAGGTGAGAGAGCACCAGGCTGTAGAAAGAATGATCATGGACAGATCTGATGGAGACACAGCCTGAATTTCTTTATATCTCCAGCATTCATTGCTCAGTACAGAGGATATCGGCTTTCTGCTCATAGTCTCCCCCAAGGAACTCTAATGTTGTTTCTCATTAATTGAGAACTGTGAAAAATGAGCCCAAAAGACAAAAATATATGAACATATAGGCCTTGGAAATATTTAAAGACTGACTATGGTAAAACATATGATGTATTATCTACTGTTATAACACCTAATCACCCAGAAGTTATTCCAAACTTACAGATGAAGACAGCTGCACAGAGGAAAACTTGACTTGAAGAACTTGTATCCTCTAAATACTGAGGGTGAGCATTGTTGTTCAGCAATCATGAAGTATCTTCTTTCATTTGTACCTATTGATTAATTAGTTATTTAATTTTACCTACTGTAGTGTCTAAAAATCTGCAAATATGACTTAGAGTTTAAATATTTACAAGCTATGTCAACTGACATTATCAACAACTAATACTTTTTCTTTCTCTATTACCTGGCTTCCTCAGTACTGGATATATGATCAGACTTTCCGACCTACAGATGCATAAAAACTCAAACAAAAAACAGAGTTATAGCAAAAGTATTATATCATAAGTATATTCTCATTGGAAGAAATTATTCATTCATTAAGTACTGTTATTCCCTTAGTAATCTATTGATTTCTTACTACTAATTGTATGATCTTCAATTATGCAAATTATTTTAAGGAGAGATACACATTAAACAGAGTAAGTTATGAATAACTAAATTATTACAGCCTTTCACAGTAATAAAACAATTAAAATTTAAATTAAAGCAAAATGAAATGAAAACAGTTTTAGATACATAATGCAAAGTAGCCAGATACATCTATTTGTAAAGAATATATATATATTATTTATATATATTACCAACTTACATATATATATGTATGTGTATACCAACTTACATTCACTCACATATACACAAAATACACACACACACACACACACACACACACAAACACACACACACACACACACATACCACACACACACATACCACACACACACACACACACACACACACACACACACACACACACACACTCCCACTGAGGTGGGTATATGGGGTTTACTCATCGCAAATCCGTGATGGTTACCCTGCTCTTTTGGATGGTAACATGGCTGCAGTCCTGCAATTTGAAAAAAAGGAAAGGTGGTTGAAGCATGGAAAACTGTTTGAAACAACTTAAACTGTTTATATTATACCAAAAGAGACCCTTGTGTGACCCAGGCTAGAACATATAGCCAGGAGGATCCCGAAATCATCCTCCTGCCTCTAGTTCCCCGGTGCTGATTGTAAGCCAACACCAGCATGGCCGGTTTCAGTAGTGCTGGGAAATGAGTCCAGGTCTGGTGCTAGAAATAGGAGCACTCTCCCCACTGAGCCATATCCCCAGCAGTAAGTCTCTGAATAAAGATGCTCACTGCAGCCAGATAGTTCTCAGCCTAGAGGTGAAATCCTGATGCATTAGAAACACTGTCAAAAGATATGGCTCCCAACAATCCCACCTAGTTCTCCTCATGGTCAGAGTCAATGTCTCCCCATGTATCTTTGCCATCAATTTTCCAGAGTCACTTGGGAAATAGTCCTTTGTGAAAAGAGAAGAATAAGTTTGGTGCAGTATTGGAGTCATGATGTCAATCAGATGGCAAAGGTGACTTCATAGACCTTCAAGGATACTCACAATTGGCATACAATACAATACAATTGGCTCACATTTGACAATTGGAGTCATAATGTCAGTCAGTTGGTGAAGGTGACCTAATAGAGCTTCAAGGATACTCACAATTGTCATATAATATCATATAGGGATTTATCAGTCTGAAAGTCCTTATGTAACCTCAGCTAGCCTGAAACTGGTGTTCTCCTGCTGCAACTGCCCAAGAGCTGGTGCTATGGGTGTGTTTCACCAGGGTCAGATTCAGAAAATGTCTTTACAATTGAGAACTTGGGAACTTGTGTTCTAGATAATTTGATTTAAAATTGTGCAGTATCTTTCAATATCCCAATAACCAATCATGAATGTATCCTAAGATAGAGCTACATATTTTTGAACAGATCTGCTATAAAGTTCTTGCCCACAAACAACTGAAAACCCTGGCTTGACCCATGAACTACACAGTGGGGGCTGGAGTATGGTGCTGTGTTTAACAATACCCACTGCTCTTGCAGGGAAGTACACAGTGCACTATCACTTGACTCCAGATCTAGGGAATCTCAAAAACTCTTCTAACACACAGGCACTAAAGTCACATGTGCAAATCCACAGAGATACAGGGTCTATTTTTAAAAGACTATACAATGAAATTAACAGAATAAATATAACTAAATATATGTGTATATAAATGATTTAAAAATGAAAGATGAAAAGTCATTAGGGCTTGTTTTCCTGTTAGGAACAGGAGCAAATTCTATAGAAAAGCACATAAGCATTTATTATGATACACATAAACACACAGGGATTTCTACCTTTTGAAATTAGTACTCTGATCCCAGGGTCTCAGCCTTCATTGAGTTTCTGTGTGTCTAAATCCCTGGTTCTTATGTATTTTATGGGACAGGGTTCTCATCTACTCACAATGTTTTTACATTTCTTCTGAATAAAACTGCATAGAAAAGTTCAGGCTGATGTGCAGTAAAGTGCCAGAATGTCATTGGTCTGAGACTGACCTGAAGCACTGAGGTCCAATCATAATAAATATGATATCAGACACAACCTGGGAGAAGAATCCATCACCCTAGGCAGGTGAGATCCCTACTTTTGAGATAAAACTCCATAACGAATATGCTTAATTGACATATCTAACATGGCCTTTTCTTTGGCATTCAGATCACCCACTGAAACGTAGTAGTTGACATTGATGAAGAACAAATTACCATGAAATAGGACTTCAATAAGCTAATGGATTCCATACTATCTCAGTTACTTCTTTTCCCCACATTAGTGGCGATGAAATCCAGGGCATCAGGCACACTGAGCACATACTCTGTCCCCGAGGCCACCCCAGTCCTTCTTCCCGTCTCCTCTCAACACCCTGGAAAGTCCATAGTATTAGTATCCACACATATCAGGGTAAAGGGGCAGGACTGTCAGCACCCTCAAAGACAGTAAATGACCAGGGTGCAAATATGAGAAACTTATATCACCGGCCCTCTATTTCTAGATACATGATTACTATGGCTTTTTAGGAAGGTGAGTGATGAGGCTGAACATCCATGAGGGTCAAAAAAGGATGACAATACTTATCAGGTCTATGTCCTTGCTAGGAACATGGCCTCAAATTCTTGTACCCAGATACTTACGCAGAAGAGAGCTGAGTCCTGTTTATGGGGATGGAAGCCCCTCTTGGGGCAACATGAAATTTCTTTTAACCCATAGGATGTCAATGTGAAAATTCCAGTTCTGAAAACAGAAAAAGTAGACTCACAGTCAACCAGATATCTCTGCAACTCTCACTCCTCTCTCTCCCTTCCATCACTCTCTCTTCTTCCTCTCTGTCCTCTCCTATCTGTGACTTCTTTGCTTTCACTTTCACTTCTCTATCCCTTCCCCTTCCTCTGCACCTGTCTTTCCTCTGAAGTGCATAATTCTTTCTCTAGCACAGGTGTTGTGGAAGTCTTCCTTCTATTAATAGTGATCACTGTCTTAGGTGTTCTGTTAGGCCTTGTCTTCTTTGTCATAGTCCTAATTGCCCTCCCTCCTGCTCTACTTCTCCTCTTCCTCCTTCTCCTCTTCTTTGAGTTCCTCCTCATTCCCCCCTTCTTTTACCCCTCCATGGGCTCCTCTCTCTGTGTTTTCTCTCTCAACAGTAGACATGAGGAGGAAGATAAATCAAGCAAAAAATTGGATTTGTTCAGGCAAATTATTCTCAGGAACAAATACAGTTTGTGCTAAAACCTGAGACTACTAGTGGCTACCAAAATTATTCCAAAAAAAGCAGGATGGTTTACTGTTTCCTCAACACAAGCTCTGCTGAGGAATTCAGACTAATGTGACATTGGGAATGATATGGGATGACACTCTCATGCAGTGTCTGTTGTTGAATTTCTTCAACCTCTGGCTCTTGAGGTCACTTCTTGGCAATATGTCTTAGAACACCATCAGTGGTACCAGCACGACTTTTAGGTGCAGCTGGTGTTAATTAGGATGTGCACCTTAAAGGGAGGCTTCTCTAGCATTCAGTTGAGACCCTCTGGATATTGCTTAGTTTGTAAAGTGTTTTGAGCCATAGAAGATTTTGCTCGTATACCTTCCAGGCTTAAATTCTACATACTCACTGTTTATATTTGGGTGAGCACACCACTGCAATTGACTCTGGCAGCATCTTCTGGTAGCAAAAATGTGTGTGTATATCCACACTCGACAAGAAGGCTGTCTGGGTTGGATGGGTCTAAGGAGACAAAAGAATTCAAGAAATGCCCGTGAGCCCCATGTCTGATCCAAGGCAGGGGGTCCCAAGGAGTTTCAACAACTGGCTCCCACTATGACTCCCCAAATCATGCCAGGACAATCTCTGATCTGCTAGGTTGAGAAGTAAGAGGAAATGATCACTTTTGTCCTCCTCATCCACAAAGGTCTGAAGAAGCAGAGCTTCTATCAGTTACTTCTTAGGTGGTCCCTCACTGAGGACAAGATCCTTTATTCATCCATGCCTAGTTATACCTGATGTCTAAAGAGTAACCATTCCATGTTTTGTCCTTCAGCTTCTACCCTACCTCTGCTTCCCTCCTGCCCACAGCAGACTCTGATTCCATTTTCACCAAGAATTCCCCGGAATACTTCAAACAACAGTTCAATAGTCTCTCTGGGTCTTCAACTCCTTGCCTTCAATCCTGCCACTGAGACCTGTGTGATTTCTCCCTATGTGAAGAGGAGCCCAATCTGGCCTTATTTTGTGGCACTGTACCTACTACTGTCGCATTATCTTATGCCTCTTCCCTCTTCTCCTTTGGTGACTCACCAGATGTAAGCATACCTCAGCCAATTGCATGCCACAGTGGGGATGAACCAAGCACATGTTAAGGTAAGGAAGCCAGATGTAAAAGTCAAATATCTAACCATTGCTTTTCAAGGCACAAGAGTACTGAAATAATGATAGCATGGAGGGAGGTACACTTAGGAGATAAACTCTAATGATACTGAGGAAAAGATGCTTAGAACAAGAGGGGAATCAAAAGAAGGAAGTTGAAAAGCTGGACCAGGCTCTTGGAAAGTTCCTGTTTCCTTCTCTAAGTGTTGTATGCCCATAGATGTTTCCTCAAGGAGTCATTGGACTACACTGTTCATGTATGTAAACTTACAAGTAAGATACATTTTAAATTATAAAACATTTGTAAAATTAAAGTTATTAAAATGGTAAAAATCAATAAAACAAAAACCAACTAGACAAAACCTTGATCAAACCACTTCCCAGTGCCTGTATAATTGAGGACTCTCTTGACCTAGTTCTGCAAAGAGTGGTCTCATCACTCTCCTTTTCCTTGAGATCTACAGCCTAGATGAAAGCCACAACATGATAGTCCTGTGAGACTCTGTAATAGCCATAAATTCAGCACATTTTTTCAAGCTGAATTCTTCTCTTTACTACATGTTGTTGCCCAAGTCATCATCCAGCATTCTTCCTCCTGAATGACCCGATTCCAGTACTGTGCCAGTACAGCCAGTTTTCTGAGTCTTCTTTGAACCTTGCAGCCTCAGGCTACCATGACCTGCCTAATACTCATAGGCTGACCTCCTCAATGACCTCCAGCATGAGAACTGAATCTACTTCTTGATGGAGACTGTACCTGGGTTACATCATGAATTCTTTCTTTCACTGTCCCCGCTGTGTGGCTTCTGTGAATCCCATAACCATTCTCCTGCAGTCTTTTGTCTCTAACATCCCCACTGTGTTCCTGCTCTCCCCATTAGATCTCCTCCTTAGCTGTGAGGGAAACAATTCTCTTGCTCTCAGAACTCCCCATTTATCAGGTATTCTGAGCACTCTGCAAACAAAACCTCCCATGTCTATCTCCTGCCTTCACCTGGCTTCCCAGAACCTCCTTCCAACTGCCAGCAATGGTTCCACTTATGGGATACCTAACAAGTGCCTTAAATACCACAAGTTATGACTGAACTCCACTTCCAAAGTCATTCTTCCTCTAGATACCCTACTCTTGCTAATGAGAGGATCACTGCCATCCCAAAGGACCCAAATACAAGGTTGCCCTTGTTGCAGATTTCTCAACCTCTATTCCTCGGTCCTGAGTCTCTGAAACACCAAATTCCTAACACATGGCCATCACCCTCTAATCATCATTGGAAGTTAGCAGCTCCCAATCATTAAGTGACCTCCCAACTCCAACCAGTCTTGCAACTACCTCATTTTACCTTCTGGAGTATGGCTTTAATCACATCATTGTTCTGCCCAAAATAAACTGGAGAGCTCTCCCTTTACTCAAAAGCACCACTGTTCTTCCTGCCCCTACCCAACAATGAGAGCATGGTTGTAAGGGTCATGTTGAAACAATACTGCCATCCTTTTCTAACACCAACCCTAATTCTAAGCCAACAAAACTGCTTACTGACACAGTGTAACACCCCCTTGGAATCTCTTTTGTCTCCTCTTTATATGTCATCATAAGACACCTCAAGTGGGACTCCTCTTGAAACACACAGTTCCCTATATCTACCTCCTGCAGTGCACTCTGTCTCATGCGAATTGGTGCTAATTTTCTGTGTTGACTCCCATTTATGTCCAGGAACAAGGGGCTAGATTTCCATCATTCATGGTATATTATTGTCTGGCGAATAAGTATATTTCTTATGGAATTGAAGCATGAAGACCCAGAAGACTGTTCACATATTAGCACTGCCCAAGTTGTGAGTACAAATACATTTGATCTCTCAAAACCTAGAAATAGCCACCTGAGTGTGGCTTTCACCTGTCCCATTCCAAAAATAGCTGCATATTCTGTGATTTTGAGGCCTTGAACAGAAGAGAAGTATTCAGAAGGACTCTCTATGGAGGAACTATGTTTCCTTGAAGATCATGACAAGTCTACACAGCATGTCCAAATACTTGAAAACCTTGCATGAAAGAGCTCTTTGGGTGTTCACAAAACAAGTGCTTCTTCATAAATGCAAAATGCAATCATGAGAATGAACACTCATTTGACTTAGTTGAAATACTTCCATATAGCTTTTAGGTACGTGCTGTCTACAGCACTTTCTCATACATCTTAGGGAAGCTACTATTCTCTATGCACTCACAAGGAAGGTGATCTTTGAAGAACTACACTGAGTAAAAGGTGAATTATCAAAGAGGAAGTGTACCAGGAATGAGACTTTGACACAACACTGGAACACTAGTGACTGCATGTGCTCACAGATGGAGGAACTAGAATGGTTTGACTCTGTGCAGACAAAGATCTCAGGAGTGTACATGGAAGAGCAGCTCGCCACCAGTGAGGTCAATATGCTTACATGGATCCAACCTAAGGTGAGAAGGCCTAGTTCTTCTTGCTTAAAAAATAACTCCTCCTCGTTCTGGGCATAACAGTAATCAGGCCCTCCTTTCTGGACAGGAATGATGACATGGGTAACATGGTATGCTTCCTTTACCTGCCAAAAAATGCCTTGTTAGAATTCCCTGGCACTGTCAATACCACTCTCTCATAATGTAAGTAAGTGAAGTCCTCACGCCATTAAATGTCTCTCATCCTTCTCCCTGACCTCAGTGTTTCCCCACCTTGACTGCTCCAATGTTTTTCTGGGGTACCATATAAAAGCAAGGATGAACATGGGATGTCATCCCTCTTAGCACACCTTAGGGCCAGGGTCTTCCCTACAGCAGCCAACAGGTCTGTTCAGAAGTCTTCAGATGTTTAATTTATATTCCAAGCCTTAGCACAGAGTAGGTGCTCAGATCAGACCACATAAGTTATTGAGTGTTCCTCTGTTTAGAATTAGCTAAGGTGCTCTCTGCATGCCCCAATCCAGGGTTTCTGTCTGTCAGCCTTTCTGCTTTTACTTCAGTGTCTCACTCTGTATGTGAGCCTGGTTTGAACTTGTGGTAAGCCTCCAGTGTCAGTTTGCCATTGACTTCAACTACAGGCATTAGCCATGACTAGGATGAATATTTCTAACTATACCATTGAAGTAAATTGCTCAATTCAAGAGACTCTGATAAGCAACCTAATTCAAAGTCATCAAATTCAAGGTAACTCAGGTTCTTGTCACCCATGGCTCCTTTTGTGGAATGATATGTATGGACACAGCCATTGTATATCTTTAAGGGGAGTCATGGGCAGCCAACGGGGAAGAAACAGCCTCAGATCAGGAAGGAGTTTTCATATCTTTACCAGAGCACCACATAATACACCGCATGTCTCTATGCCTTTCTTGGTGTTCTTCCGTGCAGAACGGAGAAACTGATCGCAGAGGTCCTTTGGAAGGACCACAGGGTTGAGGCCTTTGGAGTTCTGACCTGCAATGGAAAAGAGAGAGAAGTCTGAGGTTACAGGATCTGGTGGCCCTTAGCAGAGCTCAGTCTGTTGGCCTGAAGGAAAATCAAAAAGTCTTTGGGAATCTCTCCAGGAGCCTCCTCCCCATAATGGAACCACAAAGCAGGCAGGGAGTGTGAGCACGGACTTCACTGTCAGCTTGAATTGATGGAACAACATGTTTCTGGGTGTGACTGTGAATTGACTCTAAAGAAACTTCTAGACAAAGTCCCCTCTCAAATCAGGTGGGTAACATGAAGCCCTTTGGGAGTGCAACAGGACAAACAGACCGAGAAAAGGAAAACATCTGATGTGTCTCTCCTGGGACAGACATGTCTTTTTTGTCCATGGTTCAGATCTCTGGGTTTGTAGGCCTCTGCACTCTCATTTCTCTGGGTTCTCATGAGTCTTGAGACCGAGTCTCACAACAGTGGCTTTCATGGTCTATGCCTTTATTCCAAACATGAGCCTAACTACTAGTATTCCAAAGCTTCCACCTTGAAGAAAGCTTGTGGAGGGCATGTTCAGCCATGAAGACCATTTTCTCCAAAAGCTGTGAGGCCACAGATCACCATCAAATTTTCAGAGGTTGCAGTTATACGGAAACATACACAGACTTACTCAAGGACACACAACCATAGATAGTCTCCAGTAGGGCATACTGTAGGGATGGCAAAGTCCCTTTAACCCTAGAACTTAACGGACATCCATGTGTACATAGCAACTAAAAATGCTGTGTCACTACACTTCAACTGTGAGTGAAGTTTGTGCACTAAGCTCAGCAAATTCCCAAGGATAGGCTTCTCAACTTAGCTAGGACCACTCACTCCTGAGTATTTCTACAGTCTGATAGGAACAGAAGAACTAATTCCTGCTCCTATGTTATATCATGCAGATGTGTAGACTTCTGAGTGCACCGGCTCTAGGCTGGCTAAGACTGAGTTTCTCAGTGGCATCTGGAAATGTTTGGATTGCTGAAGGCACAGGCCTATGGCTGAGAAAGGCTGGCTGTCACCCGTGCCTATTGAGAAGAATATTGCAATTTGCTTGAGGTTCTCATTCAAGAAGAGTTTTTGACTCATGCCAGACAATAGAAGAATCAACCAATACTTTAGAAACTTGTGAAAAGCCAGCCCAGGGGATGCACATTTGGAATGTCAACATTTACTTGGTGAGATGACAGAATATCAAGTCAGGCCTATTCAGGTTGTAAATCTGATCTGCCTTAAACTAAGTTAAAGGTTTTTTTTTTTTAATAAGAAGTCTGGGTGGCAGGAAGGAAAGAGACAACACTAGTCACAAGAGGTTCTGTTACCACAGCAAAGTGGATCCATGGAAGCCAAAGACTGAGGACATGGAAAAGGGGATGAAGCTTTCTCTGTGCTGCTCAGTGCTCCAGACTTCAGACATTCAACATCACCACCTTAATTTACTGGTGAGCTTCAGTCTCAAATGTGTGTGTCTCACTCAGATGCAACAGGGTCCACTTCCACATAATCTTTCCATGTCATGAACCTGTAGTGACTTACCTGGGCTTTCCACCATCTGAGTCTCCCCACCATGTGTGTCTGAAGATGTTTTGGGAGTGATCTCTTCAACGTCTTCCTGTGGAGTGCTTTCTGCTGAAGATTCTTCAGCACTTTCAATTGTTGATGCCAGGCTGGGGCCCGTCTCTCCACTCCTATCTTTACCAATTCCATCCACCAGCCTATCCAGAAGAGCGCTCCATTTGGCAAAATTTGGGGAGTTTTTTATCGTGTTTCTTACATCTTGCCAGAAGACCTTTTTTTCTGCCTCTTCCTCTTCTCTTTTTTTCTATAGAAAGAGAAATAGGACTACTCTAAACTTCAAATCTCAGAAGAAAAAGGCTTGTCAGCAATTAGATGAACAAAGTGCAGGTGTGTTCATGTCTGCCATCTCATCATGGGTCCATGCTCGCCTTCATAACCCTGATACTATTAAAAACAATGATCACCCCCTTAATCAGTTGCTGTATAACTGTCTTAAGGGATAATTCTCCCTCAATATTCTGAGTACCCTAATGCGTGTGTGTGTGTGTGTGTGTGTGTGTGTGTGTGTGTGTGTGTGTGTGTGTTGGCTTGTATAGGTACAAGTGCATGTGTTTGTAAGTGAGTGTAGTGCCTATCCATTGGATCACAGACTCCACTCACAGGGTACAACACGGTCCCAGGACACAGGATGACTAGGTGAAACACAAACATCCTGTGTTCATGCTCATACACTGACCTTATCTGCAAGGTATTCTGCAAACTCCTTGCTGTACTGCTCCAGGAGTTTGCTCTTCAGGATCTCAGCTTTTTCAAAGACCCTATTTATTGTCTGTAAAAACAAAACCAAAATGGAGACTTAGAATAGCCCTAATGTCAGACTAGAGGGGAAGAAAACAAGTGGGGAGAGGCACCAGTATCTTATGCATGACTTGAACCCCTTCCCTGCCATCCCTTTTTCTATGTACTGTGATGCGGAGGCAGCATCAGGTCCCCTCCCACTGAAGATGAGGATCTGTGATGTTCTCTGAGTAGCTCCCTATTGCTGTAGAGAATTTAGGTCAGCCCCATCGACAATGAAGACCCACCTTGTTGATTTTGGATCTTGTTCCCTTGGAAAGGGAGTTTTGATATTCCGGGCCTTTTCTGAGTTTCTCCACAAAGAGTCTAAAGGAATAAAGCAGAGAAACCAAAGTGTGCAGAAAAGTTCCAACTGTCTCAATGAGGCCCTGAAGAAATTTGGTCTCTCTATGCAGAGTTTAAGAAGTTCTTGGAGTGAGAAGAGGCACTTCCGGAAGTCCCTCATCCCTTCCCTTCCCAGTGCCTGGGGAGAGAAAGGAACTCACTATTGTATCAACTGGCACCTTCAGCAAACATCATCTATCAAGAAGTATAGGAAAGCCAACATGGTGGATGCTTGTCATCCCAGCACTCAGGCAAGAGCAGATAGAGTTAATGACCTCACAGAAATGTGGGGAAACAGATCCTCATCCTGAACTTCAAAATATGATACATACCGAGGTCTCATTCTTCCACTCATAATAACTGTATGGATGCTTGCTCACACAGCATCTTAGTGAATTGTTTTCCGGCAGGGCACAACCTCAACTCTGAGAACAATAGGCAATGAAAGGAGACACTGGGGGTACACAGAGCTGTGGAGAGCTGTGCAGTGGAAACTAGAAGGATGCTGCACAAGAAAAGCCTGCTAACCATCTTCAACACTCCTGTCAGTCCAAGAACCAGGAATGACTCTTGAGTGGAGGGTGGTATTGAAAACTGAGTGTGACAAACTGATGTCTGTGGGTGGGACACATAAATTCTCTAGTAAAAGTTATTTGTCTTTGGAAGGGAGAAGAAATGAGAGGGATTTTTAATGCAATCTCAAGAGTTTGCCTTCACCTCACAGAATACCAACATGGAAAACTAAATGAAGCCAGGTTCTAGGAATTGTAAACTGTGGTATCTGAGTTCATGTCTAAATCTGAGCTTTCTCTTCCTCTGTGGAACATGATGCTAATGTGCCTACTCAGCACACAGTCTACTGAAGATCAATGATGCTATACCCACAGAGCTCTTTCCCAGTGCCTGGGCAACTTACAGTCACTGCACATATCTCCTTAGGTTCTGTTTCAGCAAACTCATGGTTAGGCATGAGTGGTGAGATCTTTACTATCTTTTGCCTTCCTCAAACACAGAACATTCTTGTTCCTGAGGATGTAAGAGTCATTCTATGGTGACAGCTCTGCCACCTTGTAGCTATACCACCTACCCAAGTAGCACAGGGACTGTGCTGAGCCACTTAGACCCCAGGTAGTCCACAGTCCTCTGGTGACTGTTTAGCTACATTAAAGGCTAACTTCTACCTTATACTAATGAATAGGCCACAGGATTAAGAGAAGGGGATTCTTGGCTCTGCCACACAGCAATAAGCCTGTGACTGGATGCCTGTGTGGAGATAGAGCAGTCGACACACTCACCAATACAGACACATCCTGTTTACCTGCCATCTATTTCATCTAGAATCTGAGCCATGTGGGCACAAGCTCGTGAACTACTCATGAAATCCTTTATTTGTGATACCACCACCTTTGGTCCTCAAGTCTTTAAATAGCAAGGAAAATCATGTGTGTGAACTCCCATAAATCTAAATGAAAGATGTCTTTGTCAAGTTCCATAAGGTCAGCATAGCTGACAAGCATGAAGAGGAGGACAGAATGGATCAGTCACAGGATAGGAGATGGAAACTGCAGGCTCTCACGTTAAAAATTTGTGGTACTCCACAAAAGCTTCTTCTTCCAGTCCTTTTTTTTCAAGGTCTGCTGCAATCTTTATGAGGTCATTCCTCATTTTTATATACATTTCCCAGGGTACTTTACTGCTGACTTCAACTTTAAGCCCCGCAGAAATTAAAATTTGCATCCGCTCTTGGGGCGGAAGAGTTACATCTTCATATTTTTGGGTGGTGCTCTTTTTCTAAGACAGAAAACAGAAGATGGGGAACATTAGAAGCCATCCCCTGATATCCTGCCGCCCTGTCATTCTGCTGTCTACAACACACATATATACAGCGTGTGTATTTTTGTGGGTATGGTTGTGTGTGACAAAGCTCTTACTACAAAAATTAGAGGAAATAAAACACCACATTTGGTAATACAGCTCAATACGTTTAGTAAACAAACCCGGCCTAGGATCCCCTTACTATAGTAGTAAAGGGGTTGAGGTGGGAAAATGGGAGGAAGGAAGGAAGGAGAGGGAACTGGGATTAGTACTTAAATTAGATAGTTTTGAAGTTCGATAAAAATGGCACCACGTCTTTAAATTTGCCATATATGTATATGATTGTAAAAAAAAAAAACAACTACTTTTCAGTAGCAATGAGACTTACCTCATGTGGTGCCATACCAGTGAAAATTCCTGGACATCTCTGTTGTTTTCTGAGGCAGGATTTAAAACATTTACCTGTCACCAGATATACAAGAAGTTAGGAAAACAGATCCTTTGCTTCTCCAATAATTATATGTTAGTTTATGCATTGCTAAGTTACTGAGCACTACCCCCATGTAGTTGCAGGATTTAATACCAAAATTCAGTTGATGAGATAGTAGTCATATCCTAACTTCAGTTTCAATTGAAAAAACTGATATTAAATCAATCTTTTTCAAAACTTTACATTAGATGTCAATTTGAGATGGCAGTGGCTGCTGGCATCTCCAGAACCTTGGAGAAGCTCCTCGAAGACTTACAGACCCATGCAGGCACAGAGGGGAGAGGGGACAGCAGAGGATGAAGAGAGCACAACATCTCAGAAACAACTAAAAAGTCAAGTTTTATGGGAAGATGCTTTTTAAAAATGGACTCATTAAATTGAAAAAAAAGTGGCAGTTGGCAGAGCAGAGAATCATGCACATACCAGAGAAATGGAACCAGAGCTGTAGAAGCTCACACTAATGGAGATGGAGAGTGGTTCTTTGTCTGGATTGGGTCTCCTCAAAAGACCTCTATGGACTGTCCTGTATCTTGAGGTCATGTTGTTGTCCATAGTGAAGACTGCCACTAGAAACCATGTGGAAGTCCAAGATCTGTGCTATCACTGGCTGTTATGGCCTAGGAAGCTTCCTTTGTAGTGGTATCTATGACTGCAGCCTCATAACTGAGAATGAGAAACTATCACAGAAGACTTTTCCCTCCCCATAAATAAAAAATAGAGACCCTAGACCAGAAGCCACTGAAGACAATTCTTAAATTGTAATAAAGATGTTGAAGTGTTGCTCTAAAACCTTGATGGCTCTGGCAGGAGGAGTGGCTGTTGGATGTGGGGAGGGACTCAGTTATCTCTAAGGGGCTGGTCAGTCAAACTTTTACCATGCCCCAGGTATTATATTGACAACACAAATTAGGCTTGCTGTAGTCTTCTTCTATCTTTTAAAAATCAAAAGTGTTTGTGGATAGACTTGGGAGGAAGAGGAAGCTAGTGTGATTGGATGCATTGAATAAAATCCTCAAATAATAAAAATATGATTATGGAAAAATTACAACACATTTTATCATGAAAAATGATTCCTTTAAAACTGGACATGGTTTAATTTTAGGGCATGCTCTCAGGGAATTCATTATGTAACAGAGGGTGCTAGCCATGAGCTAGTGGTGACTCAGCTCCCTCAGCTCCCAAGTGCTCATGGAACACACCTGAACAAACAGTCCTGGAACTGACACTACTTTTGCAGAGTTTGTTTGGAGGATCACAGCAGGGAACACAGTTGCTCCTGTGACCTACCCATGAAAGACAAACCAAGTCTCTCCCTTGAAGGTCCAGCCCTAACTGAAATCTCTCAGGTCCAACGGTTCTACTCATTGATACCTGAGTAGAACCGAGCTGCCTATCCATCCCAGTCAGCCCAGACAAACCAGCTCATGGAGGAGAGGCAGATGTGGCAGGTAGTTCCCCTGACATCCCAACACCACAGGTCTACAGCACTGACACGGTAATACTAATGGGACAAACTGAGTGAAGGGAAGAATCATGGCCCTTGCTTATCCTCTCTACATACTCATCTCTCTCTCTGCTTCAGATGAAACAGTCCCAGGAACTCTCTGGTTTCCTTCTCTATATCATGCTCCTAAATACTCAGTACCTCAAAGAGCCCTGAGCCCCACAAGACTGTTGTTTCCCTAAGGAAAGTAAAGACACATTTAGTGACATGGTGGAGAAATGCTCTGTCCAAATTCAAACTCCTGGGAAATGTCAAATTCAAGACCACAGTTAGGCCATCAGCCTGATGTTCAGCACTTCCCCCTTCATCCCAAGTGTATTGGTGCCTCCCAATTTAGGAAGATGTCCAATTAAACAAACATTAAAGTTTCTCTTCCTACCTGACATCTTCAAGTCAGGAACAATGAACAAAATGAGTAGATCTGGATACAGGGAGGGTGTTGGTTTCAAAAAGGAGTAGGATCTGGGTAATGGGATGAGGAAATGGATTGTTGGGTTTCACAGTAAAAGATCCACGTCTGTGCAGAATCAAAGATGCTCAGCACTGAGGAACGTTTTGTCAGTTATTTCCAAGGTAACTTCAAAACTCTATCTGGTGCTGATTGGCTGAGGGAGAATGATGTCATCAAGCAGGTTAAAGCCAATAGGTATCCCAGGAGCCATGTGTTAAAGGGACAGTGAACACCTGCAGGAAGACTAGAGCAGCCCCGCATGGCTGCGACAGTTTCTGTTTCTAAACCCCTCAGTTTAGGAATGGTGTGGCATGTTTCTTACAAGTAGTCATTAATAAAATAAAATCATTGATCATTGACACATGATTTTCACATTTCAATTGATAACATTAATATATTACTATGCACAGATGTTGTCCTTGGTGTCTTAATTGCTGTTTTACAACTGTGAAAAGCCACCACGAGCAATGCAACTCTTCTTGATAGGAAGGACTTAATTGGGGGCCTGCTTACAATTTCAGAGTGAGTCTATGATCACCATGTTAGGAAACAGACATCATGCCATGACTCTACAGTATAACTGAGAGCTTTTCATCCTGATCCACAGGAGGCATCTGAGAAAGAGAGAGAGAGAGAGAGAGAGAGAGAGAGAGAGAGAGAGAGAGAGAGAGAGAGAGACAGAGAGAGACAGAGACAGAGAGACAGAGAGACAGAGAGACAGAGAGAGAGAGTATAAACCTTTGATACACTTCCTTCAATAGACAACATATACTCTAGTGCTTTCTAAACAGTCCATCACTGTGGACTAAGGATTCAAATAAATAATAAACCCTGGGGGTGGATCCATTCTCATCCAAACCATCAGTAAGTGGAAAGGAAGGCAGGAGACCCAGAAGCTGAGTGAAGGCAGTCCTCCTGAAACTGTGTCATTTAATATTTGGCAAGTGACTGCATCATTCAAGGATCAAAGGACATGATTGAAGGCTCCTTTGGACAAAATGTGGTACATTTATACAATGGAGTAATACTCAGCTATTCAAAAATGACATCATGATACTTGAATGAAAATAGATGGAAACATAAAAATCATTCTGTGTGAGGGAATGCACATCCAGAAAGATAAATATGGCATGTATTCACTTATATGTGGATATTAACCTTATGGGTTGGAAAAAAAACCTATAATCCATATCAAAGGAGAGCTTAGTGATAAAGGAGTGAATTGGGTGTGGGGCATCCCACATGCATCTCCCCTGGGTGGGGGGAAATGAAATAGATTTTACAGGTGGACTGGAGCCATGTGCAGAAGTGAATAGTTGGATTAGGTAGGGACGTGGAGATAATAGATTTGAGGGAGGGAATTTGAGGAGAGACAGGTGGAATTGAGTGGTATTTGAGGAATGACACAGAAAACTAGTGCAGTTGGAAATTCCTAAGCTATAAAAAAGTGATCCTAATGAGGTCTAATGTTGGAAGATTCAAAGTACCAATTGGCCACTTCTTGTTACCAAAGGAGGCCTCCGGTACTAGGACTAGGCTGCATTGAGTTCAGTTGTTGGGCAAGTGCATAATAGGAAAATCCACAAAATACCCTGGCTGTTGCTCAAACAATGGCATGCTCTCCGTTGAATGATAGTGTGGCCCCATTGCTAAGGACAACCCGCATACAACTCAGTAAACATGAGGTCAATCTGATGCCTATGTGGAGCCTTCACCCATGTGTTCTAGTGTCAGTGGTTTGGGAGGGTACTCTCCAGGCTACAAAAGAGAAAAATAAACACCAACCCAGCCACAAGGACTTTGACCTACAGTCTTTCCTGCCTACAAGATATGATAGAGCAACTAAATACTCTAATGAAAAGTATCATGAAATATACATTCCAAATACATCCTGTATTTGCAGATATTAGAGAAATCATGTGAATATCCAATGCTTTACTTGTTCTATTTCCATGAAAGATTAGTGGATTTAGAATTCAAAATCACATTAATTAAAAGTACATGCTGCATGTATTACCATGTAATGAGAGAGCTTTACTACAAAGATAATTTTACATTAGAAATCTGACTTGAATTGCTGTTGGTGTGTCATACACACTGTCTTCCTATTCCATAATAAGAAATATCAAGTAAAAACATTTATCTCCTTACTGTTAGAGACTTTGTGGCCACTTTATTGCTTTCCATGCCTTATTCTGTGAGGATTTTTGATTCTGAGTGAGGAAACCCAAGGGTTATTTATTTAATCTTCTCTTTAGTTCCCCTGTTGTAAGAATGTGAAATGACAAAGAAATAGTTTCTAAATCAGGAAAGAAAACACAGTAAAGATATAACTAAGTAAGGAGGATTCAGAGAGTCTAGTGGAATTTTAAGGAAGCAACACAGAGGTTCTAAGAGGTTCAGTGTGGCTGGATTTATGTTGATGTCTTAGATCCATTTGAACTTAAGTTTTGTGCATGGTGATAGACATGGATCCATCTGCAGTCTTCTGCATGTCAGCATCCAGTTATGCCAGTGTCATTTGTTGAAGATGTTTTCTTTTTCCACTGCATAATTTTAGCTTCTTATTAAAAAATCAGAGTCTTTGATTTGAACCCATTGGTCTAGCTGTCTGTTCTAGTGCCAATACCAAGCTGTTTCCATTATTATGGCTCTATAGTAGAACTTGAAGTCAGGTGGTGCCTGTGGAAGTTCCTTTACTACACGAGATTGTTTTGGCTATCATTTTTTTGTTGTTTTTTTCCTATAAACTTGTGAATTGGACTATCAATGTCTGTGAAGAATTGTGCTGGGATATTGATGGGGATTGCCTTTAATCTGTAGATTGCTTTGGGTAGGATGGCAATTTTTACTATGTTGATCCTACCTATCCAAGAACATGGGAGATCTTTCCATTTTCTGATATCTTCTTTAATTTTTTTAAAAGATCAAAAATACTGATGGACAGCTTATAGTTTAGATGATATTAAGTAAGAGGAACACTCCTCCCTTAATTGTGGGAATGCAAAAGTGCACAACCACTTTGGAAATCAGATTGGCTGTTTCTCAGGAAAATGGGTACCTATCTGCTGCAAGACACAAAAATACCACTTTTGGATATATACTACAAGATTGTACGCTCTTACCACAAGGATGTTTGCACAACTATGCTTATAGCAACATTATTCCTAAGAACCACAACCTGGAAACAACTTAGATGCCCCTCAACCAAAGAATGGATAAGGAAAATGTAGTACATATATACACAATGGGATACCACTCAGTGGTAAAAACAACAACAACAACAACAACAACAACAATGACATCTTGAAATTCTCAGGCAAATGGATGGAACTAGAAGAAACCTTGCTGAGTGAGGTAACCCAGACACAGAAAGACAAACATAGTATGTACTCACTCATAAGTGGATATTAGGCATGGAGCAAAGGATAACCAGCCTACAATTCACAACCTCAGAGAAGCTAGGAAACAAGGTGGACCCTAAGAGAGATGTATATGGATCCCCAGAGAAGGGAAAGGGACAAGATCTCATGAGTAATTTGGGAGCATGGAGTGATGGAAAGGAAGGTAGGAGAAAGAGGAAGGGAGAAGGGGAGGAGAACATGAGGGACCAGGAAGGTTGAATTGGGAGACGGACACAGAAAGAGAACAAAGAAAGAGATACCTTAATAGAGGGAGCCATTATGGAGGTGAATGAGAGAGGCAGCCTTCCCCAGCTGTGAGCCTGTACAAGCAGCAATCCACACACTGGCATAACATACTGAAGGAACAAGAATAAGTTGTTCTCTTCCTATTTGCTGGGGAGTAATAATTGCGAAAGTGTTGACTTTTCCCTGCTAATTTGGAAAACCTGTCCCCTTAGCTTTGCTGGGCATAATGCAACCATCTTCAGTCACAACTGGAGTCTGGGGCTGCAACTTTCCTAGGCTGTGTGTGCACATGGATTTCCCTGCAGTTCCGGGGTCTAAAACCCCTTCCCAGTAGCTATATCATGCCTTATTGGGGACAGACTGACCTTCATACAATCTCTGTGTAAGTTTCCATGTATCTGCAACCTCTTAAAATTTAATAAGTTTTCTCAGGTCTACATAGCTCTTGGGGAAAAATGGTCTACATGGCTGAGCTTGTCCACAACAGTCTTTCTTCAATGTGGAAGCTCTGGGATACTAGTAGTTTGGTTCCCTCTATGTCTGAAAGGTACAGACCATGGAATCTCTTTTATGAGTCTCAGTCTCAAGACCTACAAAAACCCAGGGAAACATTAAGTCCATACCTGAGAGTCCAGAGGGCAGCTGGCCTGGAGATCTGAACCTTGGATAAAGAAGACATGTCTGTTCCAGGAAGTTTACCTTTTCTCTGCCTGTCTGTCCTGTTTAATTCCCAGAAGGTTACATGTTACATGTTACCCACCTGAGATGGGACTTTGCCCACTGAGACTGTGAACACACTCAGGAAATTCTTTACAATCAACTGAATGATTCTCTCCTTTTAAAGGCCTCAAACTCACTGAACAAGCATCTTTTATTGGAAGGGGGCAGGTATAAGCCACACTCAGGTGGTTATTTCTAGGTTTTAGAGATCACAAGTATTTGTACTCACAGCTTGGGAAGTGCTGACATGTGACACAGTTTTCTGTGTCTAAATGCTTCATCTACATAAATTCTTACTACTTGTCTAACAATATTATCCTAGATGGAAATCTGACCCCTTGTGACTGGACACAAAAGGGAGATGACACATAAAATTAGCACCAATCCACATGAGGCAGAGTACATTCTATTCTTATGGGGGGGTATTTAAAGGCAGTGTGGGGATCAGAGGAAGAGGTGTCCAAAGTAGACTTCCAAGGGAGAGTTGTCCTAAATCTGTAAGCAGTCCTGTTGCCTGGGATATGTGGTTTGTGTTAGAAAAGGGATGGCATGTTGGTGTTGACTTGACCGTCAGAGACATGTTCTCCATTGTTGGGTGTGGGCAGGAAGAACAGCAGTGCTTTTGAGTAAAGGAAAGCTCTTCAGGTTTTTGGGCACAATAATGATGTGACCGAACCAAACTCTAGAAGGTAAAATAAAGGAGTTTAAGGTTGTTTTCAATGGTGAGGTCAATAGATGTTTGGGAGCTGCTACCTCCCAATGATGATGAGAGGGTATGGCCATATGTTCAGGAATGTGTGGTTTCAGGGATTCAGGACTGAGGAATAGAGGTTGTCAAGTCTGTGACAGGGCAAACTTGCAGTTGGGCCCTTGGGGATGGCAGTGATCATCAAATAAGCATGAGTAGGGGAATCTAGAAGAAGATTGATTTTGGAAGTGGTTTTCAGTCCTACGTTGTGGAGTTTAAGACAATTGTGAGATATACCATTTGTAAGGACATTGCTGTTGCTTGGAAGGAGGTTATTGGAAGGCAGGGAACACAGGAGATGAATCTGGGTTGCTTTCAGGCAGCAGGCCCAGAATACATGGTAAATTTAGGGAGCTGTCTGCAATAGATAGAGTGCAAAAGACAAATTCTCTGGCAGCTGAGAAAGAGTCCTCATGTGAGTGGGGACACAGTGGGAGATGACAGAGACACAAGACTGCAGAAGAACTGCTTTTGGTCTTCACAGAAGTCACAAAGCAGGGACAGTGGGAGAAGGAATTCATGATGTGACCCACTGACTGGCTCCAGAAGGAAGAGGACTCAGATCCCATGCTGAAGCTGGAGCTTATTGATGATGTTGGCTAATGAGGTTTAGGTCATTGTGGCCAGATTGCAAGGCTGGAAGAAGCCATAGGTAGATGGGTGTATGGACACAGTCCTAGAATACTACAATTCAACACATGAGACTGCCAGATGGTGATTTTGTCACTAATAGTGTGAAGCAGAAAGACCGAGGCTCAAAAAACATGTTCTGAATTTATGGCTATTGCAGGGTCTCACAGGACTATCATGTTGAGACTTATAGGCTGTAGAGCCCAGGGAAAGGAGAATGATGAGGCCACTCTGCAGAACTGGGTCAATGGAGTCCTCAAATGTACAGGAACTGGAAAATGGTTTGATTATGCTCTTGTGTAAATGGCTTTTTTCTTGGTTTCACTTTTTTCTCGACTTCCTTTAGTTTTGCTAATGCTTCATATTTTACAATATAGCTTACTTGTAAGTGTACACACATGAACAGTAGAATTTAATGGCTTCCTGAGAAAATATATATATGTGCATACATCACTTAGAGCCTGGTTCAACTTTCAAACTTCCTTCCTCTGAGGCTGATCCCCCTCTTGTTCTAAGCATCTCTTCCTCAATTTCCTGAGAGTTCATCACCTAAGTGTGCCTCCCTCTATGCTATCATTACTTCAACTCTGCTAGAGTTTTTATATGCAATGTTTAGATATGTGACTTTTACATCTGGCTTTCTTGGCTTAATGTCTGCATGGTTCACCCCCACTCTGGCAGGCAGTTGTCTGAAGTATGTTTACACCTGGTGAGCCAGTGATGGAGGGAAGGCCGAGAAGGGAAGAGGCATAAGTTAATGCAACAGTAGTATGTACTTTACCATCTCAGAAGAGCAGAAGGGGCTCCTCTTCACACAGGGAGAAATCACACAGGTCTCAGTGGCAGGATTGAAGGCAGAGAGCTGCAGATCCAGATAGACTGTAGAACTGATGTTTCAAGTAGTCCTGCAAACTCTTGGTGAAGATGGAATCAGAATCTGTTGTTGACAGAAGGGAAGCAGAGGTAGGTTACAAGCTGAAGGACAAAACTTGGAATGGTTACTCTTTAGACATCAGGAATAACTATGCATGGATGAATAAAGGATCATGTCCTCAGTGAGGGACAGCTAAGAAGTAATTGATAGAAGCTCAGCTTCTTCAGACCTTTGTGGATCAGGAGGACAAAATACAAGGGAGTGTAACAAAGTGTTTTCCTTGCATGATTTGAGGAATCATGGTGTCAACCTGTTGTTGAAGCTCTGTAGCAGGCTTTTGTTGACTGCCAGTCCACAAATCATGACATGAAGACTTAGTATTAATTATGAATAATCTGTCTTAGCTTAGGCTTATCTCTCTACTTTTTTATACTTGAATTAACCCATTTCAATTAATCTATGTGCTACCCCAAGGCTCTTTTACCTCATCTATGTACTGTCCATCTTGCTTTTCTGCTTCTTCCATAGCTTGCTGGCTGACCCCTGGCTGGCAGACCCAGGCCTTTTTTCCCCTCTTCTCTCTACCCCCAGCCCTACCTATCCCTACTATATCAAGCTATGACCATTCATTTTTTTATTAGATCAATCATGTGTCTTAGGCAGGCTAGGTGAAACAGCAACACATCTTTACATAGTGAAACAAGTTTTGTATAATGCAACAAATGTTTACATAGTTAAACAAATATTTTATATCACAACTAAACTCCTTCCACCTGCCTTTCTTGGTGGATCAGGCATGGGCTTATCATGAATTCTTAGCTTCTTATGTCTTCTCCCACCCATCCAACCCAGACAGCCTTCATATTGAGTGCAAATTTATACACACAGTTTTGCTAAAAAAGATGCTGCCACAATTAGTTGCAGTGGTGTGTTTTCCCAAATATAAAAACTGAGTATGTAGGATTCTGTTCTGGAAGGTAAAAGAGAAATGTTCTATGACTCAGAATACTTTAAAAACTGAATAATATAAACAGAGAATCTTTAGTGAATGTAATAAATGGCTCCCTTTTAGATATATATTCCAATTAATACCAGAAGCTCTCAAAAAGATATGCTGACACACAGCAATCCCAATGTAATACTTTGGCATTTACTTTTAACTCTCTTTCCTGTGTGTATTTACAGATAAGTATGCTTTTGAAAAATGGGTGTTTTTCTCCATGAATGCAGGTATACATGCAATGTTTTTAGAAAGCCCTTTACACACTATACACTTTCACACTGAAACCAGAATGTCAACATTCTGATGAAGTTGAACAAAATGGTTCATGTTTTTTTTTCAAACAGGGTTTCTCTGTGGCTTTGGAGGTTGCCCTGGAACTAGCTCTTGTAGACCAGGGTGGTCTCAAACTCACAGAGATCAGACTACCTCTGCCTCCCAAGTGTTCAAGGTTTTTGTCTGTATTTTAAAAGTTGCCTTTGGTAAGGCACCAGCTGCAGGTGTGCACCTAATCATGTCCTGAAATGATTGGTTTTGCTTGTCAAAGCTATCATGAGATTTAACAGGAATAATCTTGTGAGGGCAAGAATCTGCCCATTTGTGTGTTGTCAAACCAACACTATTCAACGTTTGTCATTGCCTGACTCTTTTCTCCAAAGGACAGAACTACAGCAAGAGATACAACAGGTTTAGGGAGCTGAGATAGGGTAGATCGTTTGTTTTCTGAGCTTTCTGCAACTTTGGACCTAGTCAGACTCACTTCTAAAAGATAAATGTTAGACAATCACTAAGAACCTGATTAAGACTTGTAGAATTTATGTTCACACCCACTGTCCCCTTTCCTGGACAGAAAACATTTAATAAACAGTGCATTAATACACACATCAAAACCCCATTCTCTGAAAAAGTACTTTTCTCCAAATAAAACCCTGGTTTCAGCTTCTATCTAACAGAACATGCTGTGATGGCACAGTCTGCTGAGGTGGACTCCACCCCATTTTAGGTACCTGGGGAAGTTCTTTAAGCTTGCCGACTACAGTATGCATCACTTTGGGACTTTAATTGAATAAGAGGGGTATTTCTATGTCCAACTCCAAAGCCAGTTAGCTCCTCACTCAGGAGTCATACAGCTCTATTTAACCTCACCCTATCCAGTTCTAAGGCATAACTAAAGGACTTGAGAAATTATGGGGACGATGGAAGTTACAAAAGTGCCTCACAGGAGACTAGAACAAACCACCTGAGTTCAAGGATTCTAACACAATTCACATTTGCTGAGAAGGCTACTGACCTGGGACTAGTACTCTTTTGTATATAAATATTGTAACATCTAATTTAATGTTATGAAAGCAGTGACCCAGACTTATGGCTTGAATGTGTAAGAAACTAAGTAGGGTCTCATTCCTCTGGGACATTCAAACAGGACTAGTGACCTTTGTTTCTAGTAAAGACATCAAAGTTCCTGCATCCCTGTGAGCTACAACTGTTCCTAGTCCTGTCAATCCCTCTCAACAAACACCTAAGGGATCACTTAGTTTCCTTAGCGATTCCTTGAGGATCACAATCCCCAAACCGAACAAAGTCCTATATATAACATTTGTAATGTCAGGGAAGTTTGACTGTTTTTAAAAGACTCTGGGGTATGCCTTCACTTTCTTTCTATTGCATCTTTCTCTTAAGTCTCATGCTTAAATATTATAAACTATCTTTTTTTAAAATTTTATTTTATTAGTTCTAGTTAGGGAACAAGCTTATTTCAAGTCACTTCTCCCTCTCCCTCCCCTCACCCCCAAACTTTCTCCCCCACCCCCAGCCCACCCCCCAACCCCATCCACCCACTACTCCCCAGGCAGGGTAGGGCCCTCAACGGGAGCTCAGCAAAGTCCACCAAGTCTTCCTATGCTGATCCTGGGCCCTTCCCCATGTGTCCAGGGCCAGAGTGTAACCCTTCATATGGGATGGGCTCTCAAAGTCCCTTCTTGCACCAGGGAAAAATACTAATCCACTACCAGAGGCTCCCTGGAGTGCAGAGGCCTCCTTATTGACATCCATGTTCAGGGGTCTGGATCAGTCTTGTACAGGCCTCCTGGACAGCATCTGGGGTCGATGTGCTCTCCCTTGTTCAGGCCAACAGTTCCTGTGGGTTTCTCCATCCTAGTACAGACCCCTTCGTTCTTCATTCCTCCCTCTCTTCAACTAAATTCCCAATTTCGGCTCATTGTATATCTGTGGATGTCTGTCTCTGTTTCCATCAGCCACTGGGTGAGGGCTCTAGGATGGCATAAAGAGAAGTCATCAATCTCATTTTAGGGGGAGGGTTTTTAGGTTATCCTCTCCACCATTGCCTGGATTGTCAGATCGTGTCATCCTTGTAGGTCTCTGGAGATCTCCCTGGTTCCTGATCCCTTCTCGGGCCTACAGTGGCTCCCTCTGATATCGTATCTCTCATCTTGCTCTCTTTCCTCTATTCTTCCCCCAACTCAATGTTTCTGCCCCTCCATTTCCTCTCCTCTTCTCCTCTTCTCTTGCTCTTATTGTAGCAGCTCCTTCCCCCCCCCTCATGCCCCCAATTAGTTCGGGAGTTCATGCCACTTCCATTCCTGGGGACCATTTAACCCTTAGAGTCCTTCATGTTTCCTAGTTTCTTTGGTGAAGAGCATTATATACTGGTAGTCTTTTGTTCTATGTCTAAAATTCATATATCAGTGAGTACATACCTTGCTTGTCTTTTTGTGACTGGGTTACCTCACTCAGGATGGTTTCCTCTAGTTCCATCCATTTGCCTGCGAATTTCAAGATTCCATTGCTTTTTTCTGCTGAGTAGTACTCCATTGTATAAATGTACCACATTTTCTCAATCCATTCTTCAATAGAGGGGCATCTAGGTTGTTTCCAGGTTCTGGCTATTACAAACAATGCTGCTATGAACATGGTTGAACATATGTCCTTGTTGTAAGTACATGCCCTATTTGGGTATATACCCAAGAGAGGAATGGCTGGATCTTGAGGTACACTGATTCCCATTTTTCTGAGCAACCGCCATACTGATTTCCAGAGTGGTCTTACAAGATCGCACTCCCACCAGCAATGGAGGAGTGTTCCTTTTTCTCCACATCCTCTCCAGCATAGATTGTCATTGGTATTTTTGATTTTAGCCATTCTGACAGGCGTGAGATGGTATCTCAGAGTTGTTTTGAGTTGCATTTCTCTGATGGCCAATGATTTTGAGCACTTTTTAAAGTGTCTTTCAGCCATTTCAGATTCCTCTGTTGAGAATTCCCTATTTAGTTCTGCACCCCACTTTTTAATTTCATTGTTTGGTGTTTTGGTGGCTAGCTTCTTGAGCTCCTTATATATTTTGGAAATCAGTCCTCTGTCAGATGTGGGATCGGTGAAGATCTTTTCCCATTCTGTGGGTGGTCGTTTTATCCTACTGACTGTTTCCTTTGCCTTGCAGAAGCTTCTCAGTTTCAGGAGGTCCCATTTATTAATTGCAGACCTCAATGTCTGTGCTTCTGGCGTAATGTTCAGGAAGTGGTCTCCTGTGCCAATTTGTTCAAGGGTAGTTCCCACTTTCTCTTCTAGAAGATTCAGTGTGACTGGATTTATGCTGAGATCTTTGATCCATTTGCACTTAAGTTTTGTGCATGGTGACAGGTATGGATCTATCTGTAATTTTCTGCATGTCCGAATCCAATTGTACCAGCACCATTTGTTGAAGATGCTGTCTTTTTTCCATTGTATAGATTTAGCACCTTTGTCAAAAATAAGGTATCCATAGGTGCGTGGGTCGATATCAGGGTTTTCAATTCGATTCCATTGGTCTATCAGTCTATTTTTGTGCCAATACCAAGCTGTTTTCAGAACTATGGCTCTATAGTAGAGCTTGAAGTCGGGGATGGTGATGCCTCCAGAAGATCCTTTATTGTAAAGAGTTGTTTTGGCTATCCTGGGCTTTTTATTTTTCCATATAAAGTTGAGTATTGTTCTTTCAATGTCTGTGAAAAACTGTGTTGGGATTTTGATGGGGATTGCATTGAATCTGTAGATTGCTTTTGGCAGGATTGCCATTTTTACTATGTTAATTCTACCTATCCATGAGCATGGGAGATCTTTCCATTTTCTGGTATCTTCTTTAATTTCTTTTTTTAAAGTCTCAAAGTTCTTATTGTACAGATCTTTTACTTTTTTGGTTAGTGTTACCCCAAGATATTTTATGTTGCTTGTGGATATTGTGAAAGGTGATGTTTCCCTGATTTCTTTCTCATTGGATTTATCATCTGTATATAGTAGGGCTACTGATTTTTTTGAGTTAATTTTGTATCCTGCTACCTTGCTGAAGGTGTTTATCAGCCGTAGGAGTTCCCTGGTAGAGTTTTTCGGGTCACTAATGTAGACTATCATGTCGTCTGCAAATAGTGAAAGTTTTACTTCATCCTTTCCAATTTGTATCCCTTTGATCCCCTTTTCTTGTCTTATTGCTATAGCCAGAACTTCAAGTACAATATTGAAGAGATATGGAGAGAGTGGACAGCCTTGTCTTGTTCCTGATTTTAGAGGAAACGCTTTGAGTTTCTCTCCATTTACTTTGATGTTGGCTATTGGTTTGGTATATATTGCCTTGATCATGTTTAGATATGTTCCTGTTATTCCTGTTCTCTCCAAGATCTTTATCATGAAGGGATGTTGGATTTTGTCAAAGGCTTTTTCAGCATCTAGTGAGATGATCATGTGGTTTTTCTTTTTCAGTTTGTTTATATAGTGGATTACATTGATGGATTTTCGTATGTTGAACCATCCTTGCATCCCTGGGATAAAGCCTACTTGATCATGGTGGATGATTTTTCTGATATGTTCTTGTATTCGGTTGGCCAATATTTTATTGAGTATTTTAGCATCGATGTTCATGAGGGATATCGGTCTGTAGTTCTCTTTCTTAGTCATATCTTTGTGAGGCTTGGGTATCAAAGTGATTGTAGCCTCATAGAAAGAGTTTGGCAATATCCCATCTGCTTCTATTGTGTGGAACAGTTTGAGGAGTACTGGAATTAGCTCTTGTTTGAATTTCTGGTAGAATTCTGCAGTGAAGCCATCTGGCCCTGGGCTTTTTTTGGTTGGGAGGCTTTTGATTACTGCTTCTATCTCATTAGGGGTTATAGTTCGATTTAAACTGTTTATCTGATCTTGATTTAATTTTGGTAAGTGATATTTATCCAGAAAGTTGTCCATTTCCTTTAGGTTTTCCAATTTTGTGGAATACAGGTTTTCAAAGTATGACCTAAAGATTCTCTGGATTTCCTCCGTGTCCGTTGTTATGTCTCCCTTTTCATTTCTGATTTTGTTAATTAGCATGCTCTCTCTCTGCCTTTTGGTTAGTTTGGCTAGAGGCTTGTCTATCTTGTTGATCTTCTCAAAGAACCAACTCTTTGTTTCATTGATTCTTTGTACTGTTTTCCTAGTTTCTACTTTGTTGATTTCGGCTCTCAGGTTGATTATTTCCTGGCGTCTACTCCTCCTTGGTGTGTTTGCTTCCTCTTGCTCTAAAGCTTTCAGTTGTTCTGTCAATTCTCTAATGTGACTTTCCTCCAGTTTCTTCATGTGAGCACTTAGTGCTATGAACTTCCCTCTTAGCACTGCTTTCAGGGTGTCCCATAAGTTCGGGTATGTTGTGTCTACATTCTCATTAAATTCTAGAAAGTCTTTGATTTCTTTTTTTATTTCTTCCTCAACCCAGGAATGGTGCAATTGGGAGTTATTCATTTTCCACGTAAATGTAGGTTTTCTGCAATTCGTATTGCTGTTGAATTCTAGCTTTAATGCATGGTGGTCTGATAAGATACAGGGGGTTATTTCAATACTTTTGTACCTGTGGAGGTTTGCTTTGCTGCCAACTATGTGGTCAATTTTTGAGAAGGTTCCATGTGGCGCTGAGAAGAAGGTATATTCTTTTGTGTTTGGATGGAATGTTCTATAGATATCTGTTAAACCCAGTTGTGTCATAACTTCTTTCAGATCCTTTGTTTCTTTGTTAAGTTTCTGTCTAGTAGTTCTGTCCAGTGGTATAAGGGGGGTGTTGAAGTCTCCTACTATAAGTGTGTGTGGTTTTATGTGTGGTTTGAGCTTTAGCAATGTTTCTTTTACAAAAGTGGATGCTTTTGTATTAGGGGCATAGATGTTCAGGATTGAGACTTCATCTTGATGGACTTTTCCTGTGACGAGTATGAAATTCCCTTCTTTATCTCTTTTGATTGCTTTCAGTTTAAAGTCTAATTTGTTAGATATTAGTATTGCTACCCCAGCTTGTTTCTTGAGCCCATTTGATTGGAAAATCTTTTCCCATCCTTTTACTCTGAGGTATCGCCTGTCTTTGAATTTGAGGTGTGTTTCTTGTAAACAGCAGAAGGATGGATTCTGTCTTCGTATCCATTCTGTTAGCCTATATCTTTTTATGGGTAAGTTAAGACCATTGACATTCAGGGATATTAACGTCCATTGTTCATTGGTTCTTCTTAGTTTTGGATTTATTGTTGGTGGTATCATTGCGTGTGGATTTTGCCCTTCTGTTTCTTTTTGTGTTTGGTGAAATTCGATTAACTACTGCCAGTGTTTTTGTGAGTGTAGTTATGTTCGTTGGGTTGGAGTTTTCCTTCCAGAGCCTTCTGTAGTGCTGGATTTGTTGATATGTATTGTTTAAATCTGTTTTTGTCGTGGAATATCTTGTTTTCTCCATCTATAGTGATTGAAAGTTTTGCTGGGTACAGTAGTCTGGGTTGACATCCATGCTCCCTTAGTGCTTGTAGGGTATCTATCCAAGACCTTCTGGCTTTCAGAGTTTCCATTGAGAAGTCGGGTGTGATTCTGATTGGTTTGCCTTTATATGTTACTTGGCCTTTTTCCTTTGCTGCTCTTAATATTTTCTCTTTATTCTGTAGATTTGGTGTTTTGATTATTATGTGTCGGGGCGACTTCTTTTTGTGGTCCAGTCTGTTTGGTGTCCTGTAAGCTTCTTGTACTTTCATAGGCATATCCTTCTGTAGGTTGGGGAAGTTTTCTTCTATGATTTTGTTGAATATGTTTTCTGTACCTTTGAGCAGTATTTCTTCACCTTCTTCTACACCTATTATTCTTAGGTTTGGCCTTTTTACGGTGTCCCATATTTCCTGGATATTTTGTGTTAGGGTTTTGTTGGACTTGAGGTTCTCTTTGGTGGATGAATGTATATCCTCTAGCGAGTCTTCAGTGGCTGAGATTCTCTCTTCCATCTCTTGAATCCTGTTGGATACACTTACATCTTTAGTTCCTGATCGTTTATCCAACCTTTCCATTTCCAACATGGTCTCATTCTGTGTTTTCTTTATTGTGTGTATTTCAGCTTTCATGTTTTGAACTATTTCAAGAGCTTCCTTCACTTGCTTGGATGATTTTTCTTGGCTTTCTTTAGATTGTTTAAGAGATTTATTTATTTCTTGAATTTTTTGGTTTGTCTTTTCCTCCAATTCATTTAATTTTTTGTTTGCTTTCTCTTCTATTTCTTTAAGGGATTTTCTTGTTTCCTCTTTAAAGGTCTCTATCAACTTGCTGAGATAATTTTTGAGGTCCATCTCATCTTCATGCTCTGTGTTGGGCTTTTCAGCTCTTGCCGGAGTGGAGTCCCTAGGTTCTGGTGGTGTCATGTTGGTCTTTGTGTTGTTGAGTGAAATCTTATTCTGTCTTCTCCCCATATCCTTTTAGTGGGTGCGGGTGGGTTCTCTCTATCTCCTCTTGTGGCCCAGTGGTGTGTGGGGGCTAGGAATTCGATGTCCACAACTCTAGATGATCTCGACGCTCCTGGTGGTCTCCTCGCTAGTTCCTAGTTTCTCGGTCGTTCGGCGGAATGGAAGAGTGGGGTGCTACCAGATTTGGGGCACAGGGAGCTCCTCCCTGCCTGGGCTTGTCTGGCCCAAGCCGGCAGGCACAGGCGGGGGTGGTGGGATGGGGGTGGTGGGGTGTTCTGGTCTGGGGTCGGGAGCGGGCAGGAGCTCACTCACCTAGTTCCAGGTCAGTCTGCGGCGGCGGAATGTAAGAATGGGGTGCTAGCAGATTGGTGGGGCAGGGGGCTCCTCCCTCCTGGGCGTGTCTGGCCCAAGCCGGCAGGCTCAGGCGGGGGTGGTGGGATGGGGGTGGTGGGGTGTTCTGGCTGGGGTCGGGAGCGGGCAGGAGCTCACTCACCTAGTTCCAGGTCCTATAAACTATCTTTAATAATACCTTCATCCTACTTGTTGGCCAGTCCAAAAATTCTTTCACAAATTCCAGTTTAACCCTAGTTGAAGGCACTAAAATATATGGGGAGCTGCTCAGCCTACCAAGGACAAAAATTGTGCAATGACACTTTCCCTGTCACCCTTCACATATTCTGGGTAGGCTTGGCTCTGGGTTTCTGGATATACAGCTCCTCTGCCTTGAGAAGTTCAAACAGCTAGTTATAGCTCTTGGAGGACATTTTGCATTGAACACAAGAATTGCAGATATTGTTGCCATGTTCATGACGGCATGCTCACCAAGCACTTTCAGTTTAATAGGAATTTTGATCCTTATTGTCTTTTCTGCCTTACTGGCTTTAAACAAAACTTAACTATTTTACATTGACTTTCTGTTACATAGTAGTTTTAAGCAACAGATTGAAAGAGGATTGGGAAGCACTGTATTTACCTAACAAAACATTTTCAAAATTATGAGAGCATAATGTGAAGAAAAAGAATAACTACTGTTAATTTAGTACATTTTACAGCTTACAAAGATCTTCATTTTTTATATAGAAGTCAATTAATTGATCTTCACTAAGAAAATGAGTAATTTTTTCCTTTCCCATTACTCAGCGCTTCACAATATTCTGAAATAAACAAATCTAGGTTTTCTATTGTTTAGTTTATTTTTAATAAAAACTACTTTTTTTTGTAAAGAACTTCTAAATCAGTAAGTATACCAAGGAGCTAGCTAGATTAATGTAGCCATTCTAACAAGCACTTACCCAGATGCAAATTCCACATATTTCAATGAAATTCTATACAGTTACAATAACCATTCTGAAGCTGTGGAGCTTTGCTTTACATTTTATATGTGTGCTATCAATTACATTTTTATACATTTATCCACGGGGTGTGTGTGTGTGTGTGTGTGTGTGTGTGTGTGTAGGA